>NW_020664812.1:1394931-1432259 GCF_002925995.2 Terrapene triunguis | reverse complement strand
GGGGGCAGCGAGAGGTGATTCAGCCCCTGTGACCCCAGTGGAGTCACTCCTGGTTTACCCAGTGTGATTGGAGAATTCTCCATACCTCCCTGCCCTGCGTTTTCCTTCGCCTGAGGCTGGTCCCAGCCCTTGGATGCTCTTTACTGCTCCACTCCCAGCTCTAGTAACCCCACGTCCCTGCTTTGCCCTTGTGACCCTCCCCCACCCTGAGCTCCCCCGACCCTGTGTCAGATCCCCACTCACCCTCAAGCAGCGCCAGTCCAGCCCAGAGCAGCAGCATCCTCCTTGTCACCATGGCTGAAACACAAGGGGCAGGGGAGAGGGTTAATCAGGGGAGATGGGGTCACAGCTGCCAGCCCTGGGGCCAGTGGGGGGAGGGATCCAGGGATGCCTTCACCCCAGGACACCCCCTTAGAGTGAAGAAGGACAGTCAGGGGGGTCCACTGGGTCTGGGAAGGGGAGGAGACAGGAGTGAGGTCCGGTGCTTAGAGCAGGGGGTCTGGGAGTCTGGACTCCTGGGTTCTATCCCAGCTCTAGGAAGGGAGTGGGGACCATTGCTTAGACCAGTGTGTGGGGAGGGGGGCTTGGAGTCAGAATTCCTGACTTCTAGCCCCAGCTCTGGGAGCGGATGGGGTCTGGAGGGTTAGAGCAGGTGAAGCTGGGAGTCATGACTCCTGGGTTCAATTCCTGGCTATGAGAGGGGAGTGGGGTCTAGTAGTTAGAGCAACAGAGACGCTACAGTTTCTTTCTCCAGTTGCTCTGGAGAATTGCAGGGGTATCTCCCCAGAATGGAGTGAAAGGGGCTGGGGACTGAGTACAGGAGAGGGGTCTCCCCCACCTCAGAGCCCCATGGGCAGATCAGATGATCCTACATTGTTCACCTTCTGGAAGTCAGAGCTGCACGTACCTGTTGGAAGCACCTGGCTAGCCCAGTGCCTGAGCTTGCCGGGTTTATATTGGTGGGGGACACCAGGGGCAGCCTGGTACTGTGGGTGACACCCATGAATTACGGGACATCAAATAGGTCAGACTTTATCGCAACTTCCTGGAGGAGATAATGTGCATCTCCTGCTGTGAGTCACGCCCAGGTGTATTTTTATGGCTGTAATCATCTTTCCATCTATAGCCCTTATCATCAGTCGACTGTAAAGTACTTTACAAAGGAGGGCGGTATCATTACCCCTATTTCATGGGTGGGGAAACTGAGGCACAGACCAGGGCAGGGACTCATCCAAGGTCACCAGAAGTCCTGAGTCCCAGCATGGTGCTCTACCCACCAGGTAACACTGCCTTTAGGAAGGAGGGAGGGATAGCTCAGTGGTTTGAGCATTGGCCTGCTAAACCCAGAGTTGTGAGTTCAATCCTTGAGGGGGCCCCTTAGGGATCTGGGGCAAAATCAGTACTTGGTCCTGCTAGTGAAGGCAGGGGGGCTGGACTTGATGACCTTTCAGGGTCCCTTCCAGCTCTGTGAGTTTGGTATATCTCCATATATTAGGGCTAACTCTAATGGGCATCCTCACCTGGGATCGTGGTGATCAACATGGGTTGGGAATCCAGGACAGATCCCAGTAAGATGGGGCAGACGTTCCTGGTGTGGGCATTCCCAGTGTGGGGAAGACTGAGAACCTCTATCTACCTATCTGTAGATGTGTCTGGTGATAGGTAGATTGATGGATAGATGTGAAGGGGGATGGGTAGATCTGTATGGGTACAGAGGGGTCTGTGTACATTAGACAGGGTAGGTAGATATGAATGGGGATGGGTAGGCCAGAGAGGTGGCCAGGGTGGCCTCCTGGACAAAGTGCTGGGCTGGCACTCAGGGACTGGGCTGTATTCCCAGCTCTCCCACTGACTTGCTGGGTGATCTTGGGCAAGTCCCTTCTTCTGTCTGGGCCTCTGTTTCCCCTCCCACTTTTTGTTCATTGGGTGAGCACAGGGGGTGAGCTGGACTCTTCTTCCACCCCTGGGGCCCTCCTGCTCAGATGTTGGGGCAGCAAATATATTAAGGAAATGTAAATCAGAAATGGTGCCACCTAGAGGGGAAAGTCCCCGTGCCCCATTCCCTGCCCCCCCCCCCCCCAGTCAGCCACTTCCTCAAACTCATTGTTTTCAACTCAGGGTTGCTGGAAGGAATGAGTCCGGTGTGTTTACACTGCAGCAGGCACACTCCAGCTGGTCTCTGAATGAGTTTATGGCACAGGTTGCTGCCTCCCAAGATAACACTGCATGAATTATGTGCTTAGTATTTGTATTTAAACAGAGCATTGACCCTAAATAGGCCAATAACGTAACTCAGACAGGTGGGATGCACAGCTAAGTCCCATAAAACTGTCTCAGGTGAAAAATGAAACAAGAGAGATAGGGAGAGCCAAACTCTTTCCTTGTGGGCAGTCATTCAAGCCCCGTCTAGTCCAGTGGGCATTTACAGGTACTACCCCTTTAAATCATCCAGGACTCCGCTGTCTGCAGGGACAGGTCACAGGGGGATGCTTTGGAAGGAAGGAGGAGCTCTTCTAAGCTCTGCCAATAAAATAAACCCCACCCATGTGAGGCTCCAGAATGAGGTGCCCCTGGGGGTAGGTTGCGCATATGTTCGATGATGTGGCTGCTAGGTCTTTGGGCTTGGCTGCCCCTCAGTGGGTCTTGAACTTGCTCCATGGGCTCTGCTGCTGTATGGAGAGAAAAACCTGAGTGGTGGCATCACCCTAATGCCACCCTCACTGGGCCTTGGGATGAGACAGTGAATTGGGACCCTCCTGCCTCCTTCTCATTCATGAGGGATGAAGCAGTTGAGGGTGTGAGTGTTTAAATGATCATCACAGGGCATCTGAGTTAGCGTTGAGATCAGCAGAAGGGCAAATCACACCTCTCCAAGCTCTTATCCCAGACTCATCGCTGCATGGGTCACGCTTGGGCAGCTCCCCCATCACACAGTGTCAGGCTCAGGCTCTCTGCAGACCCAGGCAGCATCGCTCACACTAGGGGAGGCTCCCCCCTCTTGGAGTGATGTATTCAGGCTCTCTGCAGACTCATCCCTGTGTCAGTTACACTCAGTTCACATTTCTGAAGTTTTCTTCACAACTATAAATACTAGAAACTTAATTTTATTTTAACTGAACGCTGAGATTCTGGAGAACTAGATAATAAATTTGGAGCGGGGGACAGTGGATGATATGGAAGCTTACTGGCCTAACTAGCCTTAGCTGACCTAATGAAAAGAGGGAAGAGCATCTTCACAAGCAGGCTGGCTAACCTAGTGAGGAGGGCTTTAAACTAGGTTCACTGGGGGAAGGAGACCAAAGCCCTGAGGTAAGTGGGGAAGTGGGATAGCGTGAGGAAGCATGAGCAGGAGAGCGCAAGAGGGGAGGACTCCTGCCTCATACTGAGAAAGCAGGACGATCAGCGAGTTATCTTAAGTGCCTATACACAAATGCAAGAAGCCTGGGAAACAAGCAGGGAGAACTGGAAGTCCTGGCACAGTCAAGGAATTATGATGTGATTGGAATAACAGAGACTTGGTGGGATAACTCACATGACTGGAGCACTGTCATGGATGGATATAAACTGTTCATGAAGGACAGGCAGGGCAGAAAAGGTGGGGGAGTTGCATTGTATGTAAGGGCTGGTCTACACTGGGGGGGGATCGATCTAAGATACGCAACTACTTCAGCTACGCAAATAGCGTAGCTGAAGTCGAAGTATCTTCGATCAACTTACCTGGGGTCCACATGGCTCAGGATCGACGGCCGCGGCTCCCCCGTCGACTGCGCTACCGCCGCTCGCTCTGGAGGAGTTCCGGAGTCGACGGTGAGCGCGTTCGGGGATCGATATATCGCGTCTTAACGAGACGCGATATATCGATCCCGGATAAATCGATTGCTACCTGCCGATACGGCGGGTAGTGAAGACGTACCCTAAGAGAGCAGTATGACTGCTCAGAGCTCCGGTATGAAACTGCAGGAAAAACCTGAGAGTCTCTGGATTAAGTTTACAAGTGGGAGCAACAAGGGTGATGTCGTGGTGGGAGTCTGCTATAGACCATCAGACCAGGGGGATGAGGTGGAGGAGGCTTCCTTCCAGCAACTAACAGAAGTTACTAGATCACAGGCCCCAGTTCTCATGGGAGACTTCAATCACCCTGATAGCTGCTGGGAGAGCAATACAGCGGTGCACAGACAATCCAGGAAGTTTTTGGAAAGTGTAGGGGACAATTTCTTGGTGCAAGTGCTGGAGGAACCAACTAGGGGCAGAGCTCTTCTTGACCTGCTGCTCACAAACCAAAGCTAACGAGAACTAGCCAGGGTAGAAGGAAGTTGACTTATTTCCTGTTGCAGCTGAGGCCCTGGAGTGACTCCCTCTGCCACGTATCCTGATGAGGAAGGACTGCTCCCTCACCTTGGAGCTGGGTTTGTTCCTGCCCAGGGTATTTCCCCGGCTCAGCTGCTAACACCTGCCAGGTGCTGTGATGTTATTAACACAAACTGGGACCGTATAGATCATTATTGCAACCAAGGTCCTGTAGTGGCACCAAATCTTGTATAAGGGGGTCAAATAAGGTGTCTAAGACAAGGTTATGGTTTGCGGGTTATGATTATGCTATCTGTATGCATGTATCATTTTTGTATTTAAAATTATAAGTATTGGCTCTGTACTATCTGTATTTCAAACTTGTGCTATGCTTCTGGGTGACACCCCAGACAATTTGGTGTCAGCTCTGCCTAGCCTGTCTGATGGCCCATTAAGGACCATCAGCTATACAACTGACCCATTGAGAGAGGGCAGATACACCTTGTGACTCAGCGGCGAACAGCGGAGGCTAACAGAGGGAGTTTGCCTGGGATCTGTCCGAGAGGAGGTACGCTAAGTGCTGCATTGGGGGGCTGTATTGGTGAGTATCTGAGTGTCTGTTGCGGGGACAGTTTGCCAGTTTGACCATGTGCTTGATCATTTGTTTGAAAAGTGTGAACTGGGAGTGCTTTGTTCCAGGTGGGCCTTGAGTGGGCCTGACTATTATAAAAAGGCAGTCAGCAGCGAACCAGCTGAGCGGCGAACAGCGGTGGAGGCTAACAGAGGGAGTTCACCTGGGGAGAGCCCACTGAGGCTTTCGCCTTGCGGGCTTCTCTGAGTAGTTTCTGCAACAGCTGAGGAAGCTCTTAGAAGGAAGGTGATATGGAAGGTGAGCGATCAGCTGTTGTGACCTGCACAGGATGTGCCATGTTTGTCTTTCTTCCACAGGAAAGAAACGACTTTGTCTGTACAAAGTGCAAGCTGGTCTCCATATTGGAAGAGAAGGTTCGAGGTCTGGAGAAACAAGTATCGACCCTGCGTTGCATAAGAGAAAATGAAGATTTCCTGGACAGACGTCAGGATATGCTTCTATGGGCACAACGTTCTGAAGAATCGGAGCAGGTTGCACAGAGAGGACTGAGGGACGGTGAAGAAAATTGGCAGCATGTGACCTCCAGAAGAAGAAAGAGGAGCGTCCATGTACCAGCAATGCAGATACAGGTGAGCAACCGTTTTCATGTTCTCTCCACAGGTACTAATGCGGAGAGTGGACTAGATGATACATCTGAGGGAAGGGAACAGAAGGAGACTCCACCGATTGGAAGGCATGAGATGCACTGTCCTAGGGATGAGGGTTCCACGACCACTGCTCCCAAGAGAAGGAGGCGGGTGGTGATGGTCAGGGACTCCCTCCTCAGGGGGACTGAGTCATCTGTCTGCCGGCCCGACCGGGAAAACAGAGAAGTGTGCTGCTTGCCAGGAGCTAGGATTCACGATGTGACGGAGAGACTGCCAAGAATCATCAAGCCCTCGGATCGCTACCCCTTCCTGCTTCTCCACGTGGGCACCAATGATACTGCCAAGAATGACCTTGAGCGGATCACTGCAGACTACGTGGCTCTGGGAAGAAGGATAAAGGAATTAGAGGCGCAAGTGGTGTTCTCGTCCATCCTCCCTGTGCAAGGAAAAGGCCCGGGTAGAGACCATCAAATCGTGGAAGTCAATAAATGGCTATGCAGGTGGTGTTGGAGAGAAGGCTTTGGATTCTTTGACCACGGGATGGTGTTCCAAGAAGAAGGAGTGCTAGACAGAGACGGGCTCCACCTAACGAAGAGAGGGAAGAGCATCTTCGCAAGCAGGCTGGCTGACCTAGTGAGGAGGGCTTTAAACTAGATTCACCGGGGGAAGGAGACCTGAGGCAAGTGGGGAAATGGGATACCGTGAGGAAGCACGAGCAGGAGAGCGCAAGAGGGGAGGACTCCTGCCTCATACTGAGAAAGCCGGACGATCAGTGAGTTATCTTAAGTGCCTATACACAAATGCAAGAAGCCTGGGAAACAAGCAGGGAGAACTGGAAGTCCTGGCACAGTCAGGGAACTATGATGCGATTGGAATAACAGAGACTTGGTGGGATAACTCACATGACTGGAGTACTGTCATGGATGGATATAAACTGTTCAGGAAGGACAGGCAGGGCAGAAAAGGTGGGGGAGTTGCAGGGCCGGCTCCAGGCACCAGCCCAGCAAGCAGGTGGCTTGGGGCGGCAAAGGGGAAGGGGCGGCACATCGGGCTGTTCGGTGGCAATTCGGCGGCGGGTCCCTCTCGGAGGGAAGCACCTGCCGCCGAATTCCTGCCGAAGAAGAAAGCGGCGCAGTGGAGCTGCCGCTGGAGTGCCGCTGATCGCCATTGCGATCGTGGCTTTTTTTCCCCCCCCCGCCACTCGGGGAGGCAAAAACCCTGGAGCCGGTCCTGGGGAGTTGCATTGTATGTAAGAGAGCTGTAGGACTGCTCAGAGCTCCGGTATGAAACTGCAGAAAAACCTGAGAGTCTCTGGATTAAGTTGAGAAGTGTGAGCAACAAGGGTGATGTCGTGGTCGGAGTCTGCTATAGACCACCAGACCAGGGGGATGAGGTGGACGAGGCTTTCTTCCGGCAACTAACAGAAGTTACTAGATCGCAGACCCTGGTTCTCATGGGAGACTTTAATCACCCTGATATCTGCTGGGAGAGCAATACAGCGGTGCACAGACAATCCAAGAAGTTTTTGGAAAGTGTAGGGGACAATTTCCTGGTGCAAGTGCTGGAGGAACCAACTAGGTGCAGAGCTCTTCTTGACCTGCTGCTCACAAACAGGGAAGAATTAGTAGGGGAAGCAAAAGTGGATGGGAACCTGGGAGGCAGTGACCATGAGATGGTCGAATTCAGGATCCTGACACAAGGAAGAAAGGAGAGCAGCAGAATACGGACCCTGGACTTCAGAAAAACAGACTTTGACGCCCTCAGGGAACTGATGGGCAGGATCCCCTGGGAGAATAACATGAGGGGGAAAGGAGTCCAGGAGAGCTGGCTGTATTTTAAAGAATCCTTATTGAGATTGCAGGAACAAACCATCCCGATGTGTAGAAAGAATAGTAAATATGGTAGGCGACCAGCTTGGCTTAACAGTGAAATCCTTGCTGATCTTAAACGCAAAAAAGAAGCTTACAAGAAGTTGAAGATTGGACAAATGATCAGGGAAGAGTATAAAAATATTGCTCAGGCATTCAGGAGTGAAATCAGGAAGGCCAAATCACACTTGGAGTTGCAGCTAGCAACAAGAAGAAAGTCAAGGAAAGTGTGGGCCCCTTACTGAATGAGGGAGGCAACCTAGTGACAGAGGATGTGGAAAAATCTAATGTACTCAATGCTTTTTTTGCCTCTGTCTTCACGAACAAGGTCAGCTCCCTGACTGCTGCACTGGGCAGCACAGCATGGGGAGGAGGTGACCAGCCCTCTGTGGAGAAAGAAGTGGTTCAGGACTATTTAGAAAAGCTGGACGAGCACAAGTCCATGGGGCTGGATGCGCTGCATCCGAGGGTGCTAAAGGAGTTAGCGGATGTGATTGCAGAGCCATTGGCCATTATCTTTGAAAACTCATGGCAATTGGGGGAGGTCCCGGATGACTGGAAAAAGGCTAATGTAGTGCCCATCTTTAAAAAAGGGAAGAAGGAGGATCCAGGGAACTACAGGCCAGTCAGTCTCACCTCAGTCCCTGGAAAAATCACGGAGCAAGTCCTCAAGGAATCAATTCTGAAGCACTTAGAGGAGAGGAAAGTGATCAGGAACAGTCATGGATTCACCAAGGGCAAGTCATGCCTGAATAACCTAATTGCCTTCTATGAGGAGATAACTGGGTCTGTGGATGAGGGGAAAGCAGTGGATGTGTTATTCCTTGACTTTAGCAAAGCTTTTGATACGATCTCCCACAGTATTCTTGCCGGCAAGTCAAAGAAGTAAGGGCTGGATGAATAGCGTATAAGGTGGATAGAAAGCTGTCTAGATCATCGGGCTCAACGGGTAGTGATCAATGGCTCCATGTCTAGTTGGCAGCCGGTATCAAGCGGAGTGCCCCAAGGGTCGGTCCTGGGGCCGGTTTTGTTCAATATCTTCATTAATGATCTGGAGGATGGCGTGGACTGCACCCTCAGCAAGTTTGCAGATGACACTAATGCTGGAGGGTAGGGATAGGATACAGAGGGACCTAGACACATTAGAGGATTGGGCCAAAAGAAATCTGATGAGGTTCAACAAGGACAAGTGCAGAGTCCTGCACTTGGGACGGAAGAATCCCATGCATTGCTACAGACTAGGGACCGAATGGCTAGGCAGCAGTTCTGCAGAAAAGGACCTAGGGGTTACAGTGGAAGAGAAGCTGGATATGAGTCAACAGTGTGCCCTTGTTGCCAAGAAGGCTAACGGCATTTTGGGCTGTATAAGTAGGGGCATTGCCAGCAGATCGAGGGACGTGATCATTCCCCTCTATTCGACATTGGTGAGGCCTCATCTGGAGTACTGTGTCCAGTTTTGGGCCCCACACTACAAGAAGGATGTGGAAAAATTGGAAGGAGTCCAGCGGAGGGCAACAAAATTGATTAGGGAGTTGGAGCACATGACTTATGAGGAGAGGCTGAAGGAACTGGGATTGTTTTAGTCTGCAGAAGAGAAGAATGAGGGGGAATTTGATAGCTGCTTTCAACTACCTGAAAGGGGGTTCCAAAGAGGATGGATCCACACTGTTCTCAGTGGTACCAGATGACAGAACAAGGAGTAATGGTTTCAAGTTGCAGTTGGGGAGGTTTAGGTTGGATATGAGGAAAAACTTTTTCCCTAGGAGGGTGGTGAAGCACTGGAATGGGTTACCTAGGGAGGTGGTGGAATCTCCTTCCTTAGAGGTTTTTAAGGTCAGGCTTGACAAAGCCCTGGCTGGGATGATTTAGTTGGGAATTGGTCCTGCTTTGAGCAGGGGGTTGGACTAGATGATCGCATGAGGTCCCTTCCAACCCTGAGATTCTATGATTCTATGAAGGCATGAAGAGACATGCCTATGGACAGAACTCTAAGGTTTTTCCATGCCATGTGCTGGATAGCTTGTCTTTGGGATGAAGAAAGCAGAGACAACATGGCAAGAGACTATAAAAGGCTGCTGCATCTCCTCCATCTTGTCTTCAATACTGCTTCTGACCTCTGGAGGGACTTTGCTACAAACTGAAGCTCAGAACAAAGGACTGAATGACCCATCCCAGCAGGGGATGTTCCAGAGTCTTGATTTGAACCTGCAGTTGATTCTATCACTGCTACAAGCCTGAACCAAGAACTTTGCCATTACTGTTTGTAATTATTCCATTTAACCAATTTTAGTTGTCATCTCTATCTTTTTCCTTTTATGAATAAACCTTTAGATTTTAGATTCTGAAGGATTGGCAACAGCGTGATTTGTGGGTAAGATCTGATTTGTATATTGACCTGGGTCTGGGGCTTGGTCCTTTGGGATCGGGAGAACCTTTTTTCTTTTACTGGGGTATTGGTTTTCATAACCATTCATCCCCATAACAAGTGGCTCTGGTGATGATACTTGGAAACTGGAGTGTCTGAGGGAATTGATTGTATGACTTCTGGTTAGCCAGTGGGGTAAAACCGAAGTCCTCTCTGTTGGGCTGGTTTGCTGTGCCTTAGTAGCGAAGGAAACCCAGCCTTGGGCTGTAACTGCCCTGCTCTAAGCAATTTGTCCTGAATTGATACTCTCAGTAATGTCCCACCAAAGGCAGCATCGTTACAGTCACCCACTGCCTTGTGTCAATATTGGTGCCGGGGAGGCCAGTCCAGCTGCTGGGTTACAAGCAGGCCCGTGGGTGCGGGGATCCTGGGAATGTCAGATCCTGGACACAGGGAAAGGTGTCTGAGGAAGTGGTGAGGGGCTTAGCTCCACATCTATCTATTTTCATACTCAGCCATCGCCCTTGTATCTATCTATCTATCTATCCCCCCACACACCCTCTATCTATCTATCTATCTATCTATCCCCCCACACACCCTCTATCTATCTATCTATCTATCTATCTATCTATCTATCTATCTCAGTTGTGTACTGTTATCCATCACCCTAGTATCTAGCTGCCTTCCACATGAAGTCAACACCAATAGTGAAGTCTCCACTAGATTTCATGGGGTCTCTGGTGCTTCCCCCTCTGCCGAGGTGGGTGATTTTGGGGGGCATGGAGCTGGTGGGGGGTTGGGGAAGGAACCGGGTGTTCATATTATGGCTGTTACTTATAGTGGAAAGGCCTGCTCAAAGGAGAAGTTTCCTAAAGATGGTGAGATCTTAGCCAGCTGTGCCATGAGACTTGTTCTTTTGTGAGAGCACTTGGTACTTCTCAGCTTCACAGCATTGTGTCTGAATGGTGATGAGAACCATCCAAGGTCTGGAAAATATCCCCTATGGGGAGAGACTCAGAAGACTGGGATTGTTCTCTCTAAAAAGAAGAAGGGCAAGAGGAGACATGATAACAGTCTGTAAAACAACATCTGGGATCGAGGCAGCAGATGGGGAGTTTCTGTTCTCCCTGTCCTGTATCACTAGAACCAGGGGACACTTAAAGGTGGCAAACTCAGAAATGACCCATGAAAAGGCTTGTTTCACACAATGTGTGATTAGCCTGTGGAACTCATTGCCACATGATGTCGCTGAGGCCAAGAACAACATAGAATCATAGGACCGGAAGGGACCTCAAGAGTTCTTCTAGTCCAGTCCCCTGCATCCATGGCAGGACTAAGTATTATCTAGACCATCCCTGACAGGTATTTGTCTAACCTCCTCTTAAAAATCTCCAGTGATGGAGATTCCACAGCCTCCCTAGGCAATTTGTTCCAGTGCCTAACCACCCTGACAGTTAGGAAGTTGTTCCTAATGTCCAACCTAAACCTCCCTTGGTGCAATTTAAGCCCATTGCTTTCCTGTCCTCAGAGATTAAAGAGAGCAATATTTCTCCCTTCTCCTTGTAACAACCTTTTATGTACTTGAAAACTGTTATCATGTCCCCTCTCAGTCTTCTCTTCTCCAGACTAAACAAACCTAATTTTTTCAATCTTCCTTCATAGATCATGTTTTCCAGACCTTTAATCATGTTTGTTGCTCTTCTCTGAACTTTCTCCAATTTATCCACCTTTGCTGAAATGTGGCACCCAGAACTGGACACAATACTCCAGTTAAGGCCTAATCAGCATGGAATAGAGCAAAAATATTACTTCTTGTGTCTTGCTTACAACACTCCTGCTGATACACCCCAGAATGATGTTTGCTTTTTTTGCAACAGCATTACACTGTTGACTCATATTTGGCTTGTGATCCACTATGACCCTAGATCCCTTTCCGCAGTACTCCCTTCTAGGCAGTCATTTCCCATTTTGTATGTGTGCAACTGATTGTTCCTTCCCTAATAGAGTATTTTGCATTTGTCCTAATTGAATTTCATCCTATTTACTTCAGACCATTTCTCTAGTTTGTCCAGATCATTTTGAATTTTAATCCTATCCTCCAAAGCACTTGCAACGCCTCCCAGCTTGATATCATCTGCAAACTTTATACGTGTACGACAGGACAGGGTGAACGCCTGAGCCCATTTGTTATTTTATAAACCAGGGGTAGGCAACCTATGGCATGCGTGCCAAAGGTGGCACGCGAGCTGATTTTCAGTGGCACTCACACTGCCCGGGTCCTGGCCACCAGTCCGAGGGGCTCTGTATTTTAATTTAATTTTAAATGAAGCTTCTTAAACATTTTAAAAACCTTATTTACTTTACATACAACAATAGTTTAGTTATATATTATAGAAAGAGATCTGACAGGTGTTTGTCCAACCTGCTCTTAAAATCCTCCAATGATGGGGCTTCCACAACTTCCCTTGGAAGCCTGTTCCAGAGCTTTATTCCCATTAGAGTTAGAAAGTTTTTCCTAATAACTACCCTAAATCTCCCTTGCTGCAAATTAAGCCTATTCCTGCTTGTCCTGCCTTCAGTGGACATAGAGAACAATTGATCCCCCTCTTCTTTATAACAGCCTGTAACTTATTTGAAGACTGTTACCAAGTCCCCTCTTGGTCTTATTTTCTCTAGATCAGTGGTTTTCAACCTTTTTTCATTTGCAGACCCCTAAACAATTTCAAATGGAGGTGCAGACCCCTTTAGAAATCTTAGACATAGCCTGCAGCCCCCCAGGCGTCCATGGACCACAGGTTGAAAACCACTGCTTTTGCGAGTGTTTTCACCCTTTCCTTAGAGGACAGGTTTTCTAAACCTCTGAGCATTTCTGTCACTCTCCTTGGGACTCGCTCCAATTTGTTCACATCTTTCCTACAGTGCAGTGCCCAGGGTAGTAGAGAGAGTGAGCCTGGAGCATGGGCCCTGGGGCAAGGCCTGGGGCCTGGGGCCAGGGCCTGAGGCCTGAACCAGAGGCTGTGAACCAAAGTCAGGCCATGGATTCAAGCAGATATTTACAAGTTCACTGTGCGGTACACACCTTGGCAAAGGGACTGTGAGTGTGGCTGGCACACAGGCACTCCTGAGAAGCAGCAGATACTGGGTATGTGTGTGAACACACTCCACACGATTAGCCCGGGACATCCTGACCTAGCATAAGCTAGGAGGGTTGGACAGAAGTGATGGACAGGGATGTTTTGCCCGAGACACCTGGAGCAAGGTACCAGGGGCGGTAACAAGCCGCTGTCATGGAACACGTGAGGTGGAACATAAGTTGTTTTTTCTCAGTGTATAAGTGTCAGGGTACCTCACCTTTCCCCTTGGTCCAGCCTAGGGAGCCACAGAAAGTCCGCTGCTGACTGAGCCGTTCCTTGCCACTGGGCACTCGTGTGTTAGTGTAGCTGTGGACACTGATCCGGGAAGCTAGTACTGTGTCCTGAGGCCAATAAACCTGGCCAAGCACCTTCGCCACTGAACCACACCTGTGGTCTTTCTGGGTAGTGCTATGGAGGTCTGCTGGGTCGGCTATCAGTGCAGGGCTGGCACAGCATGCGGAGAGAGCACACACATGCACACCAATTGACAACACCCAGAGTTGGATGCAGTACTCCAATTGAGGCCTCACCAGGGCCGAGCAGAGCGGGACAATGACCTCCCATGTTTTACCTAAGATATGCCTGTTATTACACTCCAGAAAGGAATTAGCCTTTTTCGCAGCTGCATCACATTGTTGACTCATATTCAATGTACTATCACCCCCAGATCCTCTTCAGCAGTACGAACCCCTAGCCAGTTATTCCCCAATTTGTAGTCGCGCATTTGATTTTTCCTGCCTAAGTGTCGGACTTTGCACTTGTCTTTATCAACTTGTTAGCTTTTATGACCCCAGCTGTGCACTGAGCAGAGGTCTCCACTGAGCTGTCTGCAATGACACCCGGCCTCCTTCTCTGAGTCCAGTTTGTCACCCTTCCCTGAACCCCTCTAATTCTGTGGCATCCGCTGTCCATTTCTTCTGGGGGAGAGGGTGCCCACGTTAATCACTTCAGTCTGGGAGCGGAATTGCCGGGTTATTGCTGTAGAGTCAATTATATATTTGGGTGGGAATTTGGGAAATATTTTTTTTACAAGTTCCCTCAGTTTACCTATGGGCCGCATGCTGCTATGCACTGAGTGTATAAGTCAGGCCAGGGCTGGCTTTAGGGCGATTCATCTGACTCCCCCGAATCGGGCCCCGTGCCCTTAAGAGGGCCCTGCAACGTCCCTAAGGACCCTCCGCTGATGTGCCGCCGAAGGCACCGGCAGCCAATTGAGCTGCCGCCGAAATCCCGCCGCTGTCTTCGGCGGCAGCTCTTTCGAATTAGGCCCCGCAGTGCCTAAAGTCAGCCCTGAGTCAGGTCCTGCATTTTAGGTTTTTATTTTGTTTAATATTTCCCAGGAATTTATCAGTGTTTATTACAATTCTTTTTAAAAGGGTGAAAATTGGTAAAAAATGAAAATAAAGGGATGTAGATAGCCAGTGCTCATGGGGGGTGGGGGCAGAGGTCACTGTCCTCACTGGAGATGGTCTTGATGCCTCCAGCTGAGGAAACATCCCGCTCACTGTGGGCCAGCTCTCAGCTGCCAGGACCCTGCTCCCTGCCCGTCTTGTGCCCCGCCCCCCGTGGAGCAGCAGCCACCCACTGGCAATTCCTCTCCTTTGCACAGGCATGCTGAAAAGTCCCATTAGCCCTGGAGAACACACAGAGTCAGCGCCTATGGTTTCTACAGTGCTACAGATGTGCATGTCACTTCACAGAGAAGTGAAAGATATGTAATCTGCCCCCACCCCCCCAAAGCTCACAATTTATGTGCTGAAAGTTTGGGAAAGAAATGTCTTTGAGAAGGTCCAGGTTGCAATGTACTAGCTTTTACGAAGTCCAGGTTTGTATAGTGCAAGATTTCACAGAGTGAAACAAAGTGCAAGGTTTGGGCATCATGGGGTGATCTTGTTAACTTTTGCAGGTACAAGATGTAGGCAGCAGCTGTTCCCATAGAAATTATAGTCCATCAGAGAGACTGCAGCAGAAAGAACTCACTTTACTGAGGACAGAAAGAAAATGCACCACAACTACCACACAGCATTCTTCAAGATCTCTTATACATTCAGTTAACAGAACTGGCAAAACTATTGTAACAGCGCCATCTTGTGGCTGGCCAATAATATTATAAAAAACAATAATTCAGAAGCACAATGCACATGCACCCATGTAATGGATTGCACCACAGAACACATTAAAACAAAGCGACTGCAATGCTAGCTATAAATCATATACATTCTAACTTGTCCATTGTTGGGTGCCATGGCCATCACTATTCTCTCTCCTTCGTGCAGCTGTGTGTGCCGTTCTTGAGCATGCAGGTCTGTGTGGGCTCACAGGCGACTTTCTGACACACAAGGTTGCTCCTAAGGTAGCAGGTGCAATTCTCAGTGCAGTTGGCAGAAATCACAGTCTCCATTGACTGGGGAAGAGAGCAAGAGTCAAATGTGAAGCCTTAGTGCTTGGTCAGAAACATGGGTTAACTGTCTCCACTCGACTCTTTCAATGCTGTTAATGTAACTGCCATTCCCACCACCAGTATCCATTGACATCACTTGAACTACACTTGATTTGCGCTAGAGCCCAGTCCCCTCCCAGAAGGGTGACTAGAATCTTGGAATCCTGATTCCCAGTCCACCCCACCCCTTATGTGATCCACTAGATCCCAGCCCCCTTCCAAAGCTGAAAATAGAACCCAGGAGTCCTGACTGCCAATCCTGTGGCTTCCCCACAAGACCAAGCTTCTGCAAATGGCTAGTTACCAAAGACATTATTCTTTGACTGAACATGTTGATTTACACTAGCTCAGGAAGAACTGGGCTCTAAGAGGCTGGACAGTGTGTAGTAACTGATATTTAGCTCCAAAGGCATGTCAAAAAGGGTTCTTTAGTGCCTGATAGCATTTTGTTTTAGCTTAACTGCTCTAACAACCTAGATGCCAGGATTCTGGCAGCCAGGATAATCTTAACTAGACACAGGCTTCACTGGAACTAGCGGAGCTTGGTGACATTTTTTTGAATGAATAATTTATTTGCCAGAAATGCAGCTTTGGGTCCACTGAAACTCTTGGGAAATTTGGGGCGAATTTGAGAGAGTTCTGGGCAAAAAAGAAAAAAAAAGTCTAAATGTCTAATTTCAAGCTTTTCAAAATGAGACATGTTGACCTTTCGTTTTGAAACACCATTTCATGTAGAAATTTATTTTTCAAAAGATAAAAACACCCTAAAATGAAATGAAACTTTTTGTCCCACCCAAAATCATTTTTTTCTCCAGTTTTTAATTTTGGCATCAGAAAACAAAAAAGTTTTCCATTTGACTTGAAGCAATTCCCCCCCACAAATTATTTTGTCAGTTATTTGCTCAGCTTTAGTTACCAGTCGCCTACCTTGATGTATCTCCCGTATCTGAAGCATCCACAGACACCCGGAAACACACAACTCTCCCCATCAAACAGCAGCCTGTTGTCGCACTGGCAGCCTTCGAAGCATCTCTCTGTGCACTGGGGTGAATTGGACAGGCCGGCACAGGTGAAATCGCAGGAGCGAGTGCAGAGTTCGTAGTGACTCTTAGCTGGGCAGGTGAGAGCTAGATTGTGAAACAAATGAGATGCAGAGATCCATGAAACACAAACTCCGCCATAGATAGTAACCACGTTCCTCTCCACTGACTTCTCCTATAAACACGTTGGTTAAGTGTGTGCACTCTGTCTGCCTCTAGAGGATAACAGCCTACTATTGATGCCAGTTTTCCATTAAGAAATACTTATTCCTGCAAGGTTCTACATGTAGGAACAACCAATGCAGGCCACATCTACAGAATGGAGGACTGTATCCTGAACAGCAAAGGATCTGGATGAGCAGCCAGATGCAAACTTCCAGAGTAATGCTGTGGCAAAAAGGCCTAATGTATCCCTCAGAGATATAAATGGGGAGTAGCCATTAGGCACAAGAAGGGGATTTTACTTCTGTATAAGGCATTGGTGAGACTGATACTGGACCACTGCTTCCAGCTCTGGTGCCCACATTTTTAAAAGGATGTTGCAAAACTGCAGCGGGTGGAAAAAAGAGCCACAAAAATGATTCGACGGCTGGAAAAAATGCCGGACAGTAAGAGACTTAAGGAGCTCAGTCTGTTCAGCTCATCAAATGGTGACCTGATTACAGTATGAAAATAACTTCAGGAGGAGAAAATAATGGGTACTAAAGGCCTCTTTAATCTTGTGGAGAAAGACAGAACACAAACCAACAGCTGGAAGAGAAAGCCAGACAAATTCTAATCAGAAATAAGGCACAATTTTTTTAACAGTGGGGCTGTGGGAGATTAAACACTGGAACAAACTCCCAAGGGAAGTGGTGGATCAAGACTGGATGCCAATGTGTTTAGGCCAACACAAGTTATTGGCCTCCATTCAGGCATAACTGGGTGAAATTTAAGGTCTTGTGATTGACTGGGCCGACTAGAGGATCTAATGGTCCCTCCTGGCCTCAGCATATATGAATCTCTGAATTAGCTCAAGTGGTAGCACTCAAGTGGTAGCACTGTGCAGAAGGCCCCAGACCTGAAATGTGGTGATGACGGAATCATAGACTATCAGGGTTGGAAGGGACCTCAGGAGGTCATCTAGTCCAACCCCCTACTTAAAGCAGGACCAATCCCCAGACAGATTTTTGCCCCAGATCCCTAAATGGCCCCCTCAAGGATTGAACTCACAACCCTGGGTTTAACAGGCCAATGCTCAAACCACTGAGCTATCCCTCCCCCCCTTTCCTCCACAGTTCAGTTTGGCCCAGCTGGCATCCTCCCTCACACTCCCTGGACTGACATGCAGTTTGCACATGCTTTAAGTGACACGCAACAAGGTGAAATCTGGGCTATAGATTGCTTTATAAACTCACGGCAGAAGGAGGATGTTCTCCAAGCTCTGATCTTGGCCCCAGCTGCCTGGCACGCAGCTGTGTAGCCCTGAAGGCTCTGGCAGAGGGTCTTGCCCGTCCCGTTGGTAGCACACATATCGTAGAGACAGTGGTTGAAGTACTCGGCAGGGCTGACCAGTGAGTGACAGTCTCTGAAGGGACCCGAGGCGGCTCTGATCAGACCACAAGACCTCTCAGTCTGGTATGGCGCTATCTGGGTTGCATTACAGATGGGGCATCTGTCATTGCAGCCATTGGTGCACATGGCACCATCAACGGGCACCTTCCAGGAGCTCCCAAACTCATCCACGTTCTGGGCGCTCTTCCAATTGGGCAGCAGGAAGTCATCATCCTTGTCTCCATTAAAGTTGCCGCACAAGCCACACACATGTCCCTTGTAGTTGCTGGGGATGGACACTAGGAGGTAGGAGGCAGCGTCGTAAAGGACTTGTAGGCCAGAGGCTGACTGGACAATGATGTTGTTCCCCTCCTGATTGATCAGAAGCTTCCCCTCGTCCGTAGCCAGTGGCAGATTGTAGAGCTCACCGCCCACCTGTGCCAATAAGTGGAAAATTCACCTGTCACTGGTGGGAACTCAGCAACTGTGTCCTGGCACCACACACATGCACAGGATTACAAATATTGTCAGAACTACACTAGAGTCAGCTGAGTAACACAAGCATCAGTGGAGTTATTGTGGATAGATACTAGCCTCCATGAAGTTATTCTGGATGTACAGTGGTGTCAGAATAACTCCAGATCAACACTGTCATTAATGGAGTTATTCTGGATTTACACTGGTGTCAGTGGAATAACTCCAAATATTCATCAGTGTCAGTGGAGTAACTCGGGATATACACTCGCATCAATGGATATACACTGGTGTCAATAGAGTCATTGTGGATTTGCACTGAGGTCAATAGATTTACACTTGTACAGGTGTGAGCAGAATCTGGGCTGGAATTAGGCCCTGTCTACACTAGCACTTCTGTTCGCAAAACTTTTGTCGCTCAGAGATGTGGAAAAAACAACCTCCCTGAGGGCTGGTCCACACTAAGCCCCCAGTTCGAACTAAGATACGTGACTTCAGCTACGTGAATAACGTAGCTGAAGTCGAAGTATCTTAGTTTGAACTTAAAGGTACTTACCGCAGCAGGCAGGCTTCCCCGTCGACTCCGCCTACTCCTCTCGCGGAGCAGGATTACCGGTGTCGACGGCAAGCACTTCCGGGATCGATTTATCGCGTCTAGACAAGACGTGATAAATCGATCCCAGAAGATCGATTGCTTGCCACCGAACCAGTGGGTAAGTATAGACGTACCCTTAGAGACAAGTTTTGCTGGCATAAGCACTCGTGTGCACAGTGCTATGTCGGTGGGAGACCGTCTCCTGCCTTCCTGCCAGCATGGTTACTGCCGCTCATTGAACTGGTTTTATTACGGCGACGGGAAAGCTTTCTCCTATCGGCATAACATGGCTACACATTACAGCTGTGCCGCCATCAGCTTGTAAGTGTAGACGTGGCCTTACAAACACTTCCCTCCCTGCTGAGGCTTTGAGTAGCTGCAGATGAGGTCACCTGAGTTGACCTCACCCATTAGACCCTTTCATTTGCTCTCCACTTTCTGAACTGAATAAACTTTATTTCACTGGAGAATATTGGGTCAGTCATTGAGTAGACCTCAGATGTTGGTGACATTAATCTGAAATGTAAACTTACCATGACCTTCCACTTCCTCCCTCTCTCCATGGTGATGGTGTAACCATGAACGGAGACCACCACTGTCCTCATCCGAGCCATGCGGCCATCACCAGCATTCTCCTTCTCTACTACCACGGAGAAGTTCACCAGCCCGGCATCGCTGCTGCAGACGCTGGCTAAGGTGTAGGTGCAATTGCCATGTAGGTCGAAAGTCCATCCATCAAAGGTCAGGTAGTGGGAATCACCAGCCACGGTGCATCTGCCTGCAGGATAGCAGCCCAGGACGCCGCTCTCCACCCTGCACTCCTCACTGGCTCCGCAGGAGGCCTCCTGGCACTCGACGACCCCGTTGTCTTGGCACCGGCACCGCTCCCAGCAGGAGGCGCTGGTGTAGAACTCTTCTCCCTTCCTGTAGTACCTGCCCTGGTGCACACAGCCGCACTGCTCGATGGGGATGCACCGGTCTCCACTCAGGAGGAACCCGGCGTCGCAGAAACACCCTTCGGCGCAGGGAGCGTCACAGCCGTCCGGCGCCGAGAGCCCGTGGCAGGTGGCAGGGCAGCCGCTCCCACAGAGCTCATAGTGGGAGTTACTGGGGCAGGTGGGGTCTGCAGGAGATGATGAGAGAGAATATGCAGATGAGGGTGAGAAAAAGCTTGTAAAATCACTGAGTTTGTCAGAAAGAAAAATCCCCCCCAAACAATTTCATGTGAATTTAAAGCACTTTGGTTCCATCCATTTTTAAAATATTTTTTCTGCTGATTTTTTTTATTATATTAATTTGTTTGCTTCCAAAATTGATCATTTTCTGAAATGAATATTTTCTGCTTGGTAAAATACAAAGATCAAACCCTTCAGTGGAAGATCAGGCTCCATGGCCCAAGCAGTCCCTCAAGGATACACGATCTGCATGAAGCCAAGTGACGAAGGGATAGAGTGAGACAAGGAGGGAGGAGAATATAACCATCAGAGACATAAAAGAAGGACAATATAATGAGGAGAAAGGAGAAGAAAAGAAGGCAATTGCAAAATTCAAACACCTAGAAGAAGAATGATGAAATCATCAACATGAAGATGAAGGACGACAAAACTGGAGATGGTCAAGAATTTTCCACCAGAATGTTTTTCCTCTGGAAGATGCCATTTTGTTAAAATTGAAACTTTCTGTGGGAACCCAAATGTTTTGATTCCTGTACAACTGCCCTGCTTTTACCATTAGACTCTATAAAAATCAAGGGTGATGTCATGGTAGGGTAGACTACCTAACCAGGAAGAAGAGGTGGATGAGGCTTTTTTTAAACAACTAACAAAGTCATCCAAAGCACAGGACTTGGTGGGAAAATAACACAGCAGGGCACAGATTATCCAACAAGTTCTTGGAGTGTATTGGAGACCATTTTTCATTCAGAAGGTTGAGAATGCTACTAGGGAAGAGGCTGTTCTAAATTTGATTTTGATAAATAGGGACGACCTGGTTGAGACTTTGAAAGTGGAAGGCAGCTTAGGTGAAAGTGATCATGAAATGGTAGCGTTCATGATTCTAAGAAGTGGTAGGAGGGAAAACAGCACAATAAAGATAATGGATTTCAAGAAGGCAGACTTTAGCAAACTCAGGCAGTTGATAGGTAAGTTACTATGGGAAGCAAGTCTAAGGGGAAAAACAGTTCAAGAGAGTTGGCAGCCTTGTAGATGGGGGGGATGTGGTAGACATGTTGACTTTAGTAAAAGCTTTTTTTGTCTCGCATGACCTTCTCATAGACAAACTAGGGCAAAACAACCTAGATGGAGCTATATAAGGTAGGTGCAAAACTGGTTGGAAAACCACTTCCAGAGAGTAGTTATCAGTGGTTCACCGTCAAGCTGGAAGGGCATAACTAGTGGAATCCCACAGGGATCAGTTCTGGATCCAGTTCTGTTCAATATCTTCATCAATGATTTATACAATAGCACGTACATGTATAAAGTTTGCGGATGATACCAAGCTGGGAGAGGTTGCAAGTGCTTTGGAGGATAGGATTAAAATTCAAAATGATCTGGACAAACTAGAGAAATAGTCTGAAGTAAATAGGATAAAATTCAATTAGGACAAATGCAAAGTACTCTATTTGGGAAAGAACAATCCGTTGCACACATACAAAATGGGAAATGACTGCCTCGAAGGGAGTACTGTGGAAAGGGATCTGGGGTCATAGTGGATCACAAGCTAAACATGATTCAACAGTGTAACACTGTTGCAAAAAAAGCAAACATCATTCTGGGATGTATTAGCAGGACTGTTGTAAGCAAGACATGAGAAGTAATTCTTCCGCTCTACTCCAAACGGATTAGGCCTCAAATGGAGTATTGTGTCCAGTTCTGGGTGCCACATTTCAGGAAGGATGTTGGCAAATTGGAGAAAGTTCAGAGAAGAGCAACAAACATGATTAAAGGTCTAGAAAATGTGACCTATGAGGGAAGATTGAAAAATTGGGTTTGTTTAGTCTGGAGAAGAGAAGACTTTGGGGGACATGATAACAGGTTTCAACTACATAAAATATTGTTACAAGGAGGAAGGAAAAAATTGTTCTCCTTAAGCTCTGAGACTAGGACAAGAAGCAATGGGCTTAAATTGCAGCAAGGGAGGTTTAGGTTGGACATTAGGAAAAACTTCCTGTCAGGGAAGTTAAGCACTAGAATAAACTACCTAGGGAGGTTGTGGAATCTCCATCGTTGGAGATGTATAACAGCAGGTTAGGTAAATACCTGTCAGTGGTGGGCAGGCGCGGCCCATCAGGGTAATCTGCTGGCAGGCCGGAGACAGTTTGTTTACATTGACTATCCGCAGGCACGGCCGCCTGCTGCTCCCAGGGGCAGGTTGCCCACCAGTGGTCTAGATAATACTTAGTCCTACCATGAGTGCAGGGGACTGGACTAGATGACCGCTCAGGGTCCCTTTTAGTCCTACGATTCTTTGAGACCACATCGTGTCAAACCAATCTGATAGCTTTCTTTGATAGGATAACGAGTCTTGTGGATAAGGGAGAAGCTGTGGATGTGGTATACCTAGACTTTAGTAAGGCATTTGATACGGTCTCGCATGATATTCTTATCGATAAACTAGGCAAATACAATTTAGATGGGGCTACTATAAGGTGGGTGCATAACTGGCTGGATAACCGTACTCAGAGAGTTGTTATTAATGGTTCCCAATCCTGCCGGAAAGGCATAACAAGTGGGGTTCCGCAGGGGTCTGTTTTGGGACTGGTTCTGTTCAATATCTTCATTAACGACTTAGATATTGGCATAGAAAGTACGCTTATTAAGTTTGCGGATGATACCAAACTGGGAGGGATTGCAACTGCTTTGGAGGACAGGGTCATAATTCAAAATGATCTGGACAAATTGGAGAAATGGTTTGAGGTAAACAGGATGAAGTTTAACAAAGACAAATGCAAAGTGCTCCACTTAGGAAGGAACAATCAGTTTCACACATACAGAATGGGAAGAGACTGTCTAGGAAGGAGTACAGCAGAAAGGGATCTAGGGGTTATAGTGGACCACAAGCTAAATATGAGTCAACAGTGTGATGCTGTTGCAAAAAGCAAACGTGATTCTGGGATGTATTCACAGGTGTGTTGTGAGCAAGACACAAGAAGTCATTCTTCCCCTCTACTCTGCTCTGATTAGGCCTCAGCTGGAGTATTGTGTCCAGTTCTGGGCACCGCATTTCAAGAAAGATGTGGAGAAATTGGAGAGGGTCCATAGAAGAGCAACAAGAAAGATTAAAGGTCTTGAGAACATGACCTATGAAGGAAGGCTGAAAGAATTGGGTTTGTTTAGTTTGGAAAAGAGAAGACTGAGAGGGGACATGATAGCAGTTTTCAGGTATCTAAAAGGGTGTCATAAGGAGGAGGGAGAAAACTTGTTCTCCTTAGCCTCTAAGGATAGAACAAGAAGCAATGGGCTTAAACTGCAGCAAGGGAGGTTTAGGTTGGACATTAGGAAAAAGTTCCTAACTGTCAGGGTGGTTAAACACTGGAATAAATTGCCTAGGGAGGTTGTGGAATCTCCATCTCTGGAGATATTTAAGAGTAGGTTAGATAAATGTCTATCAGGGATGGTCTAGACAGTATTTGGTCCTGCCATGCGGGCAGGGGACTGGACTCGATGACCCCTCAAGGTCCCTTCCAGTCCTAGAATCTATGAATCCCCTCCTAGAGTTGGTGATAGAACCCAGGAGTGCTGATTCTCAGCCCCTCTTCTCTAACCACTCGACTCTCCTTGCAGTGCTGGGGATAGAACCTGGAAATCCCCTAGTTTCCCCTGCTCTAACCCACTAGACCCCACTCAACCAAGGATAGAAGATGGGGATTGGTCCTGCCTTGAGCAGGGGGTTGGACTAGATGACCTCCTGAGGTCCCTTCCAACCCCTGATATGCTATGATTCTATGAGTCCTGACTCCCCCAACCCCCCTAGCTCTTACCCACTAGATCCCACCCAGAGGCCACTTTAAGGATCTTTGATGACAAATTTTCTCTTCACCCTGAATTAGTGTTCATCCCAGAAGAAGAGACCAAGTTACCACAGAAGCTGTTGGATCGCCATGGCTCTATAGTCACCCCAGCAGCCTGGCAGGCTGCGGCGTAGCTGGCGAGGTTCTGGCACACAACAGCCTGCTGCCCCCTGAAGAAGCAATAGTCATAGATACAATCTTGGAAGTAGCCCTCAGGAGGGACTTTGCGATGGCACTCTCGGAAGGGCCCAGCCGTCGCTAGGATCATCCCGCATTCCCCCTGGATTTTCCGCTGGTGTCTATCGATGGCTGCTAGGTTGGAGCACTCCTGCTTCTCAGGTTCAGTGCAGTCAGGTGTCTCTGCCACCCGCCAGCTCTGCCCGAAGGCCGTTGCATTCGGGGCCACTCTGCCGTCCCTCATGGTCAGCTCGTCTCCCTTGTCTCCATTGAAGTTCCCACAGAGACCGCACAGGGCGCCGGCATAGGTGCTTGGGGCAGTGAGGGTGACCCGGCCCTGCCAGTCGAAGGCGATGGTGAGATGGAAGTCGGTCTGGATCGCTGCATCCTGCCCTCTCCGGTACATGGAGATTTTGCCATCATCGGTGCTGTACGGCAGGTTGATGAGCACGCCATTCACCTGCGAGCAAAGGGCAGGGGACCGGTGAGAGCGGCAGAAACATCATCCTGCAAAGCCCCCATGTGCCTTCCAGCAGTGGAATGCAGCTGCCTGTGGGGTGCGGCATGTTTAACAGCCGTGCAGAAATGCTACACGGGGATCACCCACCCAGCACTGAATGCAGCCCCTGCTGGAGTGGGGCATGTTTAACAGCCATGCAGAATCACTGCATAGGCATCACGCACCAAGCACTGAAATCCTCAAGGCTTATAAAAACAAACCACGTTTGAAGGCTGTGTGCTGGATGCTGATATCATTTTAGCTGGTTAAAAAAAATAAAAGTAGAAAAATGATCCTCAAAAGCATTTTCATGCCTTTAGATTATTAACACTGGCTGAATTTTGACTTTTCAGAATTTTCAGTGGCATATGTTGGTTTTCTTCTCTCCCCACCCCGCATTTTTTAATAAATCCTGCCTTGTGCAAATCAGCAACAAGCAGCACCACAATGAAACCCCACAACATCCCAGGAGGACAATGATCAAACACAAACTTGAAGAAAACATTGAGAAAATCTAAAGCAAAGAAAAGCTCGCTCGTCTCCTTTCCGCACCCCGTTCACTTCCAAGGCCAGGTGTTCTTTGTCAGTTCCTCAAAACATGGCACAAGTCAATGATACATTTTTGACTCTTATGGTAAATGTAAGAGGGGTGTGAAAATCTCTGACTTTGAATAAGGGGTTGGCAGTTGGAAGAGGCTTGTGGGGAAAACTTTCTGGGCTGTGTTGTACAGGAGGTCAGCCTAAGTGACCACAACGGTCCTTTCTGGCTTTGAAATCTCTGACAATGTGAACTAGATGATCACAATGGTCCCAATGACGACATGTGAATACCCGAACAAAGGGGTGACCGTGGCTGACCCTTAGGCCTAGATTCTAGATTCTTAAGGTTGAAAGGGACCTCAGGAGGTCATCTAGTCCAACCCCCTGCTCAAAGCAGGACCAATCCCCAACTAAATCCCCAAATGGCCCCCTCAAGGATTGAACTCTCAACCCTGGGTTTAGCAGGCCAATGCTCAAACCACTGAGCTATCCCTCCCCCCTTTTTTAAAACCAAGCAAGCTTTAATCTAGTTAGTTCAGGAACTGGAGCAGTAAAGCTGCGGCAGTGCAGGCTGTGCATGCGCAGGCCTGATCACAGCTTTCCTGGCAAAACTATTTTTTGATGGAAAATTGATGGTTTATTGAATGACATTTTCTGCAAAAGTGCCGGCCACAAAAAATTGGATATTTTTTTTGTAGCAAAACTGAGTTTTCAACCCCATCAATCACTTTTTGCCTCAAACTGAAATATTTTGTCCAAAAAATGAAATATTTTGCTTCTGAAATGCCACTATCCTGCTCCATGGGAGCTGTAGTTTGGGTTGCCATTTTCCTTTATGTGCTGAGCCCCCCAGCTGGCCTCCATCTGCCATGATGCCCTGTGGCCATGTGCTGCCATGATGCACTGCCTTTCTTCACCAAGAGGAGAGCGCTTGATGCATCATGGGAGATGTAGTCTGACCTGAAGGCCCAAACTACCGAGGAACCCAAACTACAACTCCCCTGAGGCACTGTGGCGGCATTTCAGAAAGGAAATATTTCAGTTTTGAGGCAGAATGTTTCAGATTTAGATTTTTTTTGCCAAAAACTTGAAATTTTCCCTGCAGAATCTCCATCCTCTCCCCATTTTCCATCCAGCTCCACTGATGACACATGCAGAAGGAAGATGAAAAGTGCAATGATGAGTGAAGACAGTAAAGAAGACGACGGGGGAAAATTGGATAATGACCTAAACCAGGAAGCTGCGGACACAATGCAACGCAAAGCAGAAGCTCTAATGAATGGTGTCTCGGGACTGGGCGATGACTGAACTCACCAGAACTCTTCCTGGATAGTCCCTGCTGACCGTGATGTTCACTCCGTACACTCGGACTTCCACGGCTCTGGTGAAGGACACGGCTCGGAGGCCCCTGTTGTCGTTCTGTACCAGGACCTGGAAATCCACCAGCTCTTCCCGCTCCTGGCACCGCCCAGCCAATTGATACAGGCAGCTGCCCTGGAAGTCGAACCTCTGCCCGTCGAAGCTGGTGTAGTGGGGGTCCCCGCTGGCTGTGCAACTGCCGTAGCCAGTGGGGTAGCAGTTTGGGAAGCCCTTCTTCACCTGGCACTGCTCCCCAGTCCTGCACCCTGCAGCCTCGCAGCTCACCTGCCTGCTCTGTGGGTCGCACACGCAGCGTCTGGTGCAGGTGCTGTCCCCCCAGAATTGCTCTCCGGGAGCATAGAGATGCCCCTGGAACTCGCACCCACAGCCGGCCTTGCGGATGCATTTCCCAGCGTCCAGCACGAAGCCCTCGTTGCACTGGCAGGTCTCCACGCAGGGCAAGGAGCAGTTGTCAGGGGCTGCATGGTCATTGCAGGTGGCAGGACACGCGGAGCCACAGAGCTGGTACTGACTGTTCTCCGGGCAGGGCAGAGCTGTCAAAGGGACGGGACACGGGGGTCACTGGGAATATCGCTGCATGTGGCCAGCTTGGCACAGTGCTGAGGGGCCCCGGCAAACGCTGTGCAGCAGAGCAGCCCCAGCGATGCTCCCGAATGCACCATGAGCTCTGACCCACAGAACTGAAGGTGGCAGAACCCCTCAGGTCCCACCTTCTCCAGCCCCCTCGGCCAGGGCCCGACTGTCCCCTGTTCTCAGATCTGTCCATCTAGCATTAAATGTCGTCAGCAATGGGACTTCTTTGGGGAGAAGGTCCCCTGGCCCCATAGATCTGCCCATTAGCACGTGTTCCCCGCTGGTTTCCCCTGGCTCATGCTCATCCCATCACCCTGGGACCCCCCTACACAATTCCCCTCTACCAGGGTGTACTCACAGCATCCCACCAGCGTTCTCCACTCAGAGATATCCAACCCCTCTCCCCGGCAGGCATCGGCGTAGCTCGTCAGCGCCTGGCACAGCATCTCCTGGTGGCCGTCGTTCATGCACAGGTCATAGACGCAGTTGTCCAGGTAGATTTTGGGGTCGATCATGGAGTGGCACCGGCTGAAGGGGCCGCCCGCCCCTTTGGTGATCCAGCCGCAGAAGGGCTCAGCTTTGTACCTGCCGACCAGCTCTGGGGAGCAGCTCTTGCATTCCCCGTGGCAGTCGTCCCAGCAGAACCTGTCCCCGTCCTCCACCTTCCAGCTCCTCCCGAACTCCACGGGGCTGGCAGCCAGCACCCCCGTGGGGGTGGTGAAGTCATCCCCAGGGTCTCCGTTGTAGTTGCCACACAGGCCGCACACACGCTCCCAGAAGCTGCTGGAGAGTTGCACCACCAGGGAGCTGCCCCAGTCGTAGGAGACCCTCAGGGAGAAGTCAGTCTCGATGACCACCGAGCCCCCACTCTGATACACCCTCAGCTTCCCCTCCATCAGGGAGACGGGGAGGCTGGAGCTCCGGGCATTCACCTGGGGGGGTGTACAAATCAATTGTTGACTATCCAAGCTGCTGAGACCCCAGGTCCACCAGCTCCACTTAGGTTGGCTACTGCAGCCCCCCCCCCTTCAGCAGCCTTCCAGACAGTCTCAGCTCCAGACCGGGTAGACCTCTCATGGGGATTTATCCTGTGGTGCTTCTCCCCCAGGGACCCATGAAATCCAGCCCATTTTGAGACATGATGAATGAGGCCACCCAAGAATTCATCATTCCCCTTTGGATACAGGCTGCAGGTCGGGAGTGAGGGGCACCAGCAGAGCTCTAGAGTGGGGGAGCCAAGGGCTGGGATAGCAGGGCGCACTGAGATTCACAGGACTACAAGGAAATCCAGAAATAAGGCCTACCACATTGTGGACTCTCACCTGCACCAGCCCCTTTGTGTATCTGTCCATCGAAATGGTGACATTGTAGACACGGACTGTCACGAAAGCAACAGAGGAAACGCGTGTGTTGCGCTGGTTCTGGTTCTTGGCCTCGACACTGAATGATGGGAGAGTGGTGTCCGAGCCGCAGGTCCTGGTGATGGCATAGGTGCAGGTGCCCGTGAAGTTGAAAGTCTGCCCATCGAAGGTGTGATAATGCGATTCTCCCTGCACCCGGCAGGTGGATTCTGACTCGGCTACGCACGCTGGGCTGCAGTTCGTGATCTCGCATCTCTCCTTCTTCCTGCACTCAATGGTGCTGCAGGACTGTGGGCTGTCTAGAGAGAAAGGTTTGCCAGGCCACAAAAAACCCCACACCAGCTGTGATAGATGCGCTGCATTGCGTCATTGACCCACATATCTGTCGTAACACCTAGCAAAGAGCAGAACCGGTCCTGAGCTGAAGAAGAACTCTGTAGCTCAAAAGCTTGTCTCTTTCACCCGTTGGTCCAATCAACGATATTTCCTCACCCACCTTGTCTCTCTAACAAACACAGGCTTGGCAGGGTTTGATTTTTATTGTTTTATAATTTTGACAGATAATATCGATTTGTTTTCAAGCATTGTTTTCAATTAGTATCAATTTAAATGTTCATGGTTTTAAGCACTTTCCCCTCTATTTTTTTTAATCAATTTCTATTTCCACAGCCCTGGGAAATTATGGGAGGGGGGAGGCAGACGCTAATGATTTAATGACAGTAGATGTTGAGATTCAAAAAGCTTTAGAACCGATAAAACAAAAATTGTCCAATCGTTTGTCCAACTCTACCAAGGAAATATCTTCACATTAAACTCTAATAAATTCTCAAATAGCATTTTTCTTACATTGCCTGTCTGTAAATGTCAATGATCATCGGTGGAAATATTTTCTTATCAGTTTTGGGTGGGTAGTGAAATTGACGTTTGCCAGCAACATTTCCTCACAACAATCTAGGCCTTCCACGCATTAGTGCATTTGGTAGTATAGAGCTAGGCTTGGACGGACTTTATCAGTAAATGTCAATAAATGTCCATTTCACCTTACACGCAGGAAACTAACGAAATAAGATTTCCATTGATAACCATTGACATTTCCAGACAGGCCAAGGGAAAAGATGGCTGCTTGAGAACTGATTGGAGATTGATTGACAGCTATTTACTTGGTAGATTTTGACAAGCACTGTTGACAGTTTGTGTTTGAACAGTTCTAAAGGTTTAACTTTTTGAATCTCAAAGTCTGTCATTAAATAATTAGCATCTGCTGCCCCCATCATTTCCCACAACTGCACTCATTTAAACAAATAAAAAAGACCTTAAAATGGATAATTCTGTGCAGCTCTGAACATTTAAATCGATAACAATAAAATAAAAAGAAATTAAAAAGAACAATTGATGTTCTCTCGGAAAATTATGTGACCAATACAAGGCATTGGCTCATAAAGCCAAAAATGTTTGGTGACACCTCCTGACAGAAAAGAAATCAGCATGAGATTCCTTCTACTGAATATTTTTTACATTGTTAGCGTATTTGGTAGCATCTATAATAATACCACCACCACCACCAAGCTCCTCTGTAGCACTTGTCATCCATAGATCTCCCTGGGCTTTACCGAGGAAGTTAGGATCATTATTCCCATTTGACAGATGGGGAAACTGAGGCAAAGAGGGGCAAGTGATGTACCCAAGGTCACCCAGCAGCAGAGCCGGCAATAGACCCCCAGGACTAATGAGGGGCACACCAGTGCTCTACCTATTTACCCATGCTGCCTTACCCCATTCTAGAGCTTCCAACCAAGGCTGAGGCCCAGTTGTGCTAGGTGCTGTACAGATACATACTAAGAGTCAGTCCCCACGGTGAAAAACCTAAAGAGGGGCAGGGACGATTGCTATTCCCGAAAGCTCTTTGGGGCAGGGGCTGGCTTTTTTACTGTGTCTGTAGAACCACAGGGTCCTGGTCCATGACGGGGCTCCTCGGTGCTACTAGCACACTGATAATGGCCCCATTTTTCAGATGGGGAAACTGAGTCATAACGCATTAGTGACTTGTGTGAGTGTGATGGGAGTTAGGCACTGAACCTGGGACCGCTGAACTGAGGAAATTTAGGCAGCTGAGGATGTCGGTGGTACCTAAATGTTGGATTTCAGCCTCTAAAGAGTCAGCCAGACACCTAAGAAGGGTCCAGACTGGGGCATTAGGTATAAAAATCTGTAAGTCTTGGTGGATCTGGCTTTTGGCACCTATCTTCGTCCTCAGGTGCCTAAAATACCTTTGGAAACATGGTCTGTAGCCCCTCTGGGAATGTCTACACTGTACCCTAAGCCTGGACTCTAACTCAGGTTTGACTCCAAGTTCCCCTTCCATCCACACACAAATCAGTCTGACAAGGATCAGCAAGAGTCCTAGGACCCTACTGGGGGTGGGGGCGGTTAGAGCCCGAGTCCTGCTGCCACCTGGTGCCAAGCCCCTTCACTTTGCAGTGTGGACGCAGCTTAAGCCGCAGACCTGGGTCAGAACACTGAGTCTGCAAGCCCGGATCCCACAGACTCAGGTTTACAGTACAATGTAGACGTCCCCTTTGTGTCTCAGATCCTCAGCTGGCCTATAACAATACCTAGCTTTTATACAGCCTGTGTGACATAACTGGGCTTGGCTGGATTCGATTTTGGTTGTTCAATGTCAACGACACAGAACAGACGATCCGCTGGAAAATATTTCCATCCATAATAATCAAAATTTATAGCTAGGCAAAGAAAGAAAGATGCAGCCTGAGACCACCTTAGAGTTTGGTTTAAGACTATTTCCTTTGTCTATTTTGACATGTGACACTGGCAATATGTGTTTTGACCGTGATAAAGCTTTAACTTTTTATATCTCAGTGTTTGCTGTTATTAAATAATTATTGTCTGACCCTCCCCCCATAATTTCTTGCAACTGTGAACATTTAAATGAATAAAAATGGAAAAGAAATGTTTAAACCCATGATTTTGTGCACGGGTGAAAAATTAAACTTAAATGATTAAAACTAAGCTTCAATATTATCTGTCAAAATTATCAAACAATAAAAGTTAAATTCTGCCAAGCCTAGACATAATACAACCATTAAAATAGTCTGTTTTATTTAAAAAAAACTAACCATGCAGGTCAGCTGCTCAGTACAGATCGAAACATTTGATCTTCTTTTCTAGATCAAAGTGTGACCTGTTTGCCTTGCAATGAGACAGTCTGACACAGTGTCAGAGTGTTTCCTACAGCACAAGCAGGAGCCATTTCGATCTCAAGAATGAGATAAGATATTTCAGTCTGTACTTAGTAGCGGCCTTCCGGTTTGGTTTGGTTTTTTCCCCTACAGCAAGGTTGTCATCCATTTGGTGTCACAGAGAAACAAAGCCCAGCGGGAGACTCTGATCTGGAAAACAAGATCAGATGTTTCTGTCTCTATTAAGTAGCAACTGCACTTGTGGCTTTTTTAAAAATAAAATGGAATATTCCAGTTTTTCTATTGTGTCATATTATGCACCGTTACTCCTGTGATGTCTTGAAATAACATCAAAATAATCAAAATAATATTCAAAAACCTCTAAAATAAATTGCAATATGAACATTTCATTTTGAAACCAAGTTTTGCAATTTCCCCCAAACGGAGAACTGCCCCCAAATCATTCCTAGAGCAGCGCTGTTAGAAAAAAAGCCAATTCTGAGTTAAAAATGGCCAGTGATGACGAATCCACCACAACGCTTGGGAAATTGTTCCAATAGCTAATTACTTTCATTGTTAAAAAGTTATGCCTTATTTTCAGCCTGAAATTGTCTAGCTTCAACTTCCAGCCCTTGGATCATGTTAGACCTTTCTCTGTGAGACTGAAGAGCCTGTTATTAAATATTTTGTTCCCCAGGTCGGTGCTTTAGGGTATGGAACGGCTTCTGTATGAGGAGAGATTAATAAGACTGGGACTTTTCAGCTTGGAAAAGAGACGACTAAGGGGGGATATGATAGAGGTCTATAAAATCATGACTGGTGTGGAGAATGTAAATAAGGAAATGTTATTTACTCCTTCTCTTAACACAAGAACTAGGGGTAACCCAATGAAATTAATAGCCAGCAGGTTTAAAACAAACAAAAGGAAGTATTTCTTCACACAATGTACAGTCAGTCTGTGGAACTCTTTGCCAGAGGATGTTGTGAAGGCCAAGACTATAACAGGGTTCAAAAAAGAACTAGATACGTTCATGGAGGATAGGTCCATCAATGGCTATTAGCCAGGATGGGCAGGGATGGTGTCCCTAGCCTCTGTTTGCCGGAAGCTGGGAATGGGCGACAGGGGATGGAGCACTTGATGATTACCTGTTCTGCTCATTCCCTCTGGGCACTTGGCATTGACCACTGTCGGAAGACAGGATACTGGGCTAGATGGACCTTTGGTCTGACCCAGTATGGCCATTCTTATGTTCTTATGTACTTATAGACTGTAATCAAGTTACCCCTTAACCGTCTCTTTGTTAAGCTAAGTAGATGGAGTTCCTTGAGGCTATCATGTTAGTGCAGGTTTTCTAATCCTTTAATCACTCTCGTGGCTCTCTTCCCAGCCCTCCCCAATTTAGCCTGATGGTGAACGTGCTCACCTGGGAGTAGCCCAGCCTGCATTCAAGCCCCACCTTCCATGAATATTTAATTATTTATACAAAATGGAACCGCTTCAACATTGAAACATTCCCCCCCCACCAGCTTAGCCCACGGCTTTGGGGTTAGGCCATTCACCTCTATGTAGCACAAGCCAGGGTTAAATCTCTGCCCAGACTGGGAGGTGTCTCCCCCATCTCAGGGGAGCGGCATAACCCCTGGGCTCCAGCTATCACATGGATGGTTTCTAAACCCCCTTGTGAATCTCACCCAAATGTTTTTTATTTGTCAAATTTGTGACTGGTTTTGGGTCATCCTAAAACTGCCTTTTTTGGCAAACAAGCCATTTGTCTGGAAACTCTCCCCGAACCCCACATACAAGGAACAAAGATAGAAAAAATTGGACTTACCGCACCTGCAGAGAGCCTGCGAGCCGTACCCCGCAAACTCCGTTGAGATCCCAAAACTCAGCACCCCAAAGGCAGAGCTGGGGCTCTCCAGGGAGTGGGAGCCGACCCCTTCACCCAAGTCATACTCTGCCCAGGAGAAATCCGTGCCCTGGATTGGTTTCCATTGGACGTTGCTGAGCAATTGTCCATCCGTGGTGGTCCCGTCAGCTTCGGAGCTCTTTGCAATGATCAGTGCGTAGTTCTGGAAGCCCTTTATCCCATCCAGGTGGTAGGACCTGCAGTAGCTTGTGGTGGGAGGGATGTTGATGATGAAGGGGTCATATGTGAAGCCCTCTTTGCTTCTGCCCGTGAAGAAGAAGACAACTTGGATTCCAGCACTGGAGGTGATGTACAAGGGCTTGGAGTGTGTGATATCAAGGGTCACCACCTCCCCAGCCACCATGTCCTTCCTGGAGATCTCTCTCCCCCAGTGATAACTCAGGTGGCTCCTCTGGGAGGCTACAATATACACCAAGTCATACTTAGGTTGGAAAGATAAGGGCGGGATGATGAAGGTGGTGCCCCAGCTGGAGACAGGCAGGAGCTGTTCGACCACGTGGTCACACGAGCTGTGTTTGGAGGTGCAGCTATGGCCGCTCAGGACGGCCACGTGTTTCCAGGACACAATCCTAGAGCCGGATAAGTCTTCTCGGCTTTGGAACTGGGCAGCTTCGAAAGCCAGGAGGAAAACGGTGAGTCTGCTTCCTGCTGCGTACTTGACCCCTCGGAAAGTCACCGCTCCTTTCAGATGGACACTGACCGTGGTGGGGAAGTTCCAAGCCACCACAGCAAACTCCTTGTAGGGGTCATCTGCCTTGCCGCTTGGCGTCATGGCATAATACAACCTCCCCATGCTCTCCACAGGGTACACAACAGTAGTTTCAGACGTATACTGCTTGTAGCTGAGAGACAGGACAGTGATGTCTTTATTGGCACAGACCAGCACGGTGCTGTTGAATGTCCCACTGCCCACCATCTCCACGGAAGGTGGCAAATGCACCGTCACTGTCTGCCCTTGCTCCACCGTGATCTCTCTCTGGAAGGTGGACTTGTGCATGGTGACGGTGACCAAGGTGATGGCAGAGTAGCCGCTGATGAGCAGCTGGAAGTCAGGATCTTCGCCCTTGCCACTGTTCTGCATGAAAGCGGTGATGAACTCCCGGCCGAGATGGCTGGACTCACAGAGGCCTGGAAGGAGCACACACAGCAAACTAAAACTAAGGCAATTCCAGACACCACCTGAGCATATAACGCGCCAACAGCATCTATCAGACAAAGGTCTCATAAGATCCAATGGCCAAAAGTTGATGCTAGGCAAATTCAGACTGGAAATAAGGTGCAAATTCTTAGAGGGTAATTAACCATTGGAGCAACTTACCGAGAGTTGTAGGAGATTCTTCATCACTGGTCATTTTTAAACCAAGATGGGATGTTTCTCTGAAAGATCTGCTCTAGTTCAAACAGGAATGAATTGAGGGACATTCTCTGGCCTATGTTGTACAGGGGGTCAAAGAAGATGACCACAGTGACAGTTTCTGGCCTTTGAATATAAGAATCTCTGAATATGAAGCAATTTTGTGGCAAGCAGAGATTTGCCAGGGGGGTTAGATTGTATCTCACAAACTTAGAACATCAAGAGTTTCCAGAAGACTGGAAGAGTGTTAATGACGTCATGGCTAGAAGCTGGTTAGTTTGACAACAAGCCTGGGCAAAATAATGGAAAAGTTGACACAGGATTAAAGAATGAGACTATAATTCTTGCCAATCAACCTGGTTTTAGGAGATAAAAACATAAGAATGGCCATACTGGGTCAGACCAATGGTCCATCTAGTCCAGTATCCTGTCTTCCGACAGTGGCCAATGCCAGGTGCTTCAGAGGGAATGAACAGAACAGACCAATTACTGAGGGACTCCAACCCCTGTCATCCATTCCCAGCTTCTGGCAGCCAGAGGCTAGAGACACCCAGAGCATGGGGTTGCGTCCCTGACCTATTGGCTAATAGCCATTGATGGACCTATCTTCCATGAAATTATCAAATTCTTTTTTGAATCCAGTTACACTTTTGGCCTTCACAATATCCCTTGGCATGGAAAATAGGTCTGGTCAAACACACCAATTTCATTCTTTGATGAGATTACAAGTTTGGTTGATGGAGGTAACTGTAGATGTAATAGACTTTTGTAAGGGTTTGACTTAGCAATGCACCATGTGCTGATTAAAAAATTAGCCCTATGCCATATCAACAGAGCACATGTTAAATGGATCAAGAGCTGGAGAACTGGTGGATCATGGTAGAATGGGGGGTTCTGCAGGGATCGGTACATTTTCACCAGTGATCTGGAAGCAAATAATCACTGCTGATAAAATTGGCAGATGACACAAAGTTTGGTGGAATGGTAAAGAACAGTGAGGCTGTTACCCAGAGCAATCTGGGTCGCTTGGTGAGCTGGGCCCATTCAGACAAAATGTGGTTTAATATCTCTGAATGCCAAGTTCTACATCTAGGAAGAAGGAATGCAGGCGAGAGCTCCAGGCTGGGGAACTGTATACGGGGAAGCAGTGACTCCAGAAAGGATTGAGGAGCCATAACGGACAAGCCACTCAACATGAGCTCCCAGGGCTACTGCAGTCCTTGGCTGTATAAACAGGGGAATAGTGAGTAAGAGTCGATAAGTGATCTCCCCTCTGTGTATGGCTTTGGAGAGATTGCCACTGGGATCCTCCTGCATCCAATTCTGGTGTCTGCATTTTAAAAAAGCTATTGAAAAATTGCATAGAGGACAGGGAAGAGCCAGCAAAAGGATTCGAGGCTGGAAAAAAATGACAGCAAGAGACGTACAGAGCTCGCTGTGCTTAGCTGATCAAAAAGAAGATTGAGAGGTACCTTGACTCCAGTATATAAATAACTTCCTGGGGAGGAAAACGCAGGGGCTAAAGGAAGGCAGAAGAGCCAATGGCTGGGAGTCCAAGCCAGACATATTCCAACTGGAAATTAGGCTCAACTTTTTAACAGTGCCGGCATTAAGCAGTGGCATAAACTTGCAAGGAAAGTTCTGGCTTCTTCAGCTCTTCTTCAGCTATGTCTGCACAGCAGAGAAAAACCCACGGCTGGCCTGTGCGAACCGCTTTGGGCCCGCGGGGCTCTGGCCGCGGGGCTCTTTCATTGCTGTGTAAACTGCCCATCTTTGGCTGGGCCTGGGATCCTCCCATCTCGCAGCGACTGGGCTCAGTACGGAGGGTGGGGGGAAATGGCTGGGTGATTTCCCCTGGCCTGTGATATGTGGGAGGTCAGACTCCATGGCCTCAAACTCTGTGAATCAAGAAATCCACTTATGCTTTAGCAGAGACACCTCCGCTATCCCTTAGCCCCACAGCCAGGAGCAGCTGGGCAAAAAACTGGTGAAGTCACCGGTACTCCGCCAAAGCATTGCCTAGCAGGACTGAGTGTATGTTTGTCTGCTGCCCCCTGCTGGAGGGGATGAGCGCTGCTCTGTGTGTGTGTGTGTGTGTCCATGCCACCCCCTGCTGGAGGGGATGATGCTGTGTGTGTGTCCCTGCTGGAGGGAATAGGCCCTCGTGTGTGTGTGTGCTGCCCCCTGCTGGAGGAGACGAACCCTGCTCTGTGTGTGTGTGTGTGTGTGTGTATTGCTGCTGCCGCTGCTGAAGGGGATGAGCCCTGCTCTGTGAGTGTGTGTGTTTGTGTGTCTCTGTGTGTGTGTGGGGGGGGGGGGGGGGGGGGGGGGGG
>NW_020664812.1:1391569-1394831 GCF_002925995.2 Terrapene triunguis | reverse complement strand
GGGGGGGGGGGGGGGGGGGGGGGGGGGGGGGGAATTAGCTGTTGGTAAGGATTAGCAGCAATTGCTGCCTCCTATAGGAGCCAAGGGGAGGGAAACGCACCGCTCAGAGCTTGTTCCCACCCCTGCTTTGCTTCTGGCACCACGGGTGCTGGAATATAGTGGGGGTGCTGAGAGCCATTGAATCAAACTGTAAACCCAATGTATGATGGAATCCACTTCAAGGCAGGGGTTGCGGCAGCACCCCCAGCACCCCGAGTTCCAGCACCTATGCCTGCCACCGTCCCCCCCAAGAGAGGCATGGGTAATTCTATCCAGCAGGGTAGAGCGCTCACCCACCCACCCACCCACCCCTCTGAACCTAGCCAGCAGGGTACAGTACAGCCACACACACACACATTCACACACACACGTACACACCCCTGAACCTAGCCAGCATGGTACCGCGCTCACGCCCGTACATACACACAGAGGCATGTCTGAACCTACCAGCAGGGAGCAGTGTTCTCTCTCTCTCTCTCTCTCTCTCTCTCTCTCTCTCACACACACACATACACACACACGTCTGAACCTACCAGCAGGGGGCAGTGTTCTCTCTCTCTCTCACACACACACACGTGCGCACACACACGTCTGAACCTACCAGCAGGGGACAATGTTCTCTCTCTCTCTCACACACACACGTCTGAACCTACCAGCAGGGGGCCGTGTTCTCTCTCTCACACACACACGCGCACACACACGTCTGAGCCTACCAGCAGGGGCAGTGTTCTCTCTCTCTCTCTCTCTCTCACACACACACATGTACGCACATGTCTGAGCCTACCAGCAGGGGCAATGGTCAGCAAGATGGGGTTGAGCTGCTGTTGGTCAGGGTCATTGCTCCCTGTGGCTTTAGTGGGCTGTTCCCAGCTCTGTGACTCAAAGAATTAATTCCGGGAGCGGCGGGCAGATTCTCCCCTGCCCTGCATGTTGGGTCCCCAGTGACACTAGTGCAAAGTGGGTGTGCAACACAACCATGCCAGAGCCCTCCACTCACACTGGCAGGAGCAGTTTACTGGGGGAGGGGGAAGATCGTGGCCCTCAGGTGACATGAAAGTCACAGTCCTCCTGCGCTCCCACCAAACCAAGTAGCCAGGGACCAGGGCTGGCGGAGAGGCGGGGCTGGGGTTTGGGTTCTCGAGAAGGGGAAGTCACTGGCCCCAGAGATCACAACGTGAGTCATTGGCAGAACCAGGAGTCCTGGCTCCCAGCCCCTCCCACTCTACCCACCAGACTCCGCTGCCTTCCAGAGCTAGAGATAAAACCCAAGAGTCCTGACTCCCAGCCCCCTGCTCTAACCACTAGACCCCACTCCCCTTTCAGAGCTGGGGACAGAACCCAGGAGTCCTGCCCCACCGGGCCGCCCAGAGGATTCAGGGGGCCTGGGGCAAAGCGGGGGAGCGGACATACTCACCGGGCGGCGCTCCGAGTCTGTGGCGGTGGCAGGTCCTTCAGTTGCTCCGCGTCCTCGGCAGCACTGAAGGACCCGCCACCAAAATGCTGCCAAAGACCCAGACCGCCGCCAGGTAAGTAAAAAGGCGCCTCTAGCCAGGAAAGGGATTCTCGGCCAGGGCTCGTGGGGCCCCTGTGGGGCCCGGGGCAAATTGCACCACTTGTCCCCCCTCTGGGCGGCCCTGCTGCCCCACAGCCCCCACAGTAGACCCCACTCCCCAAAATCTTGAAAACTCTCCTGGGATGGGAAAACCATTTCCCTGCTAGCTCCAATATAGTCCCCCTTTGGCAGCTGAGGATGATGCCCAGAAGGAGGGGGGCTGCATCTTCTCGAGCAGAGACACCCACGTTGCACCCCCAATGCTGGGCTCCCCCATGCCCCACATGTCACACTCACCCCCCAGCAGCGCCAGCCCAGCCCAGAGCAGCAGCCTCCTTCTGGTCTCCATGGCTGCAAAACAAGGGGCAGGGGAGACAGTTAATTTGGGGAGACAGGCTGTGGCTTCCAGCCCTGGGGCCCCTAGGGGAAATTGGGGGCCATCTTCACCCACAGGAGTTGGGGAGCCCCTTCAATTCCCCCAGGAACCCCTGGGGAGTGGAGATGGGGATGCTAGGGGTCTCAATGACTATGGGGATGGAGGGTAGGTACCCCTAACAAACCCAGACACTTTCTGACCTGATCTGATGTGAGGGTATCACAGAGTATCTAATAGTTAAAGCGGGGGGGGGGGGGGGGGGGGCCCCGGGGGCCCGGGGGGTCCTCCCCCGGGGGGGGGGGGGGGGGGGGGGTCTGGGGGGTGAAAGCGGGGGGGCTAGGGGCTGGGGGCCAGGTCTACTGGCTGCACCGCTGACTCACTGTGTGACCTTTATATATGTCTATAAAAACCTATGTATCCCTCCCCATGTAGACCTATCTATTTGTCCATCCCTGCCTCCCAATGTACACCCTTCCATCTATCTACCTATCCACCTACCCCTACCCCCACCCCAAACACACCCCTCTGTGGGTCTGTCTAGCTGTCTGTCACAGTTTTCAGACTCAATGTCAAACTCCTACCCCCTTATTTCAGCCCCTCATTCAGTGACCTCCCTTTAGGGGCTCTGGGTGACCCCAGGGACCTTGTCCGGACCTGTGGGTATCCAACAAGGCCATTCAGTGAGGTGCCAAACACACACTGCCTAAATCTGCACCGGCTTATCTCACCCTGCACCTGTCGCTGCTGTCCTGGGCAGCCCATTTGACTTCCCGGGAGCTCAGAGAAGTGGGGGTGGGGGAAGGAATTCCAAATGCCAGGCTTCCAGCCCCATGCCTGGTGAGACAGAGCCGAGGGGTGGCTGGTGGGGTGAGAAAGAGAGGAGAGAATTGGACTTACCTCTTCTGTGCACCTGGCCAGCCCAGAACCGGAGCCTGAGGGCTTTATATAGCAAAATACACCCTGCCCCGTATTTTAAGGTGACACCTATGGAGCAAGATATTAGTCACAGCTTCCTGGAGTGCCAGGACATGCAGGGCATGTGTCTGCTGCTGCTGGCCAGCCTGAGGAGACAGGCACATGCTAGATCTCCTCCAGCTAATCGGCTAAAGGAGTGTGGACATTGCAACACAGGTGAGCTAGTGGCCTGAGCCCAAACCCTCCTGCTCCCCTGGGTCCAAGTTCAGGTGGCTAGTCTGAGCCAGTACTTGTGCCACAGCATTTACACGGTTGTTCTATAGCATCTGAGACCAGTGTCTCATTGCGCCGGGCGCTGCACAGACACGCAGTAACCGAGA
>NW_020664812.1:1383443-1391559 GCF_002925995.2 Terrapene triunguis | reverse complement strand
GCAGTAACCGAGATCAGTGTCTCATTGCGCCGGGCGCTGCACAGACACGCAGTAACCAAGATCAGGGCTCCATCATGTCAGTTACTGCAGAGACACCCACTGAGAGACAATCCCTTGCCCTAAAGAGCCTACAGTCAACACTGATATAGTGGGATGGAAGATATAGGCACCCAGGGGAGAAGAGACATGCCTAAGGTCACAGGGTACATTAGTAGCACAACTGGGAATAGCAGCCCATCATGCAATGTATGGCAGCTCTGTCTCGTCTGCCATTAGTCCATTTGGTGACATCAGCACCGCTGGCTGCCAGTTTCAAAGAAAAACATTTTTCACCCCCAGATACCTCCCCTCATTGGAATTTTTCATGAAAACATTTGGATTTCTTCCTCCACCCCCAAAAAATTATTTTGGGGGAAATTTTTCTGTGGAAACGTTAAACAAAAATGGATTCTTATTGGTCTTTCTAAGAGACACAGAGAGAGAGAGAGAGAGAGAGATTTGCACGTAGAGGATAGATAGAAAGACACAGAGAGAGATTTTTTTGGTTGGTTTGTTTCTTGAGTTTTGAGAAGCCAGAATTTTTTCTACTAAATTTTCCATGGAAAAAATTCCCCTTTGACAGTTTGAAATTTGTGTTCTGCAGGACATATAAAACTGTAACAAAAAATTTAATTCCATTTCAAATTCCATTTGATTCAAAAAATGAAAACAGTTGTTTTATTTCCACTTAAAATATCATTTAATGTTGGATCTGGAAAGAAAAAAAATTGTTTTTTCCCCTCCTTTTATTTTGTCACCTGGAAAAGGAGTTTAAAAAAGGAAAAGGAAATGCAAGAACTACTTTCCTACATCAATTATTTTTTTCAAGAAGACAAGTGTGTGTGGGGAAATGTAAGCTGTTTCACACGTTTTTCCATTGGAAAATAGGAAAATTGTCAGAATCAACATTTTCCCACAGAGCTTAAGCTAGGAAAATTTCCCAGGTCACAAGTTCTGAACTCTGTGTGCGTGTGATCACTGCCCTCCACTGGAGGTAATCAGAACTGTTTCATTGAAGATAAAGGCATTTGCACCAGTTTAATTAAATCGATTTCAAACCCCATATGGAAAGCAGGGCAAGCTTGGTGTGTAGACAAGTCCTGAGTACATGAGGTTAAATCAATGCAGGCAAATGAATCCCATATCAGTGTGTCTACACAGGATATGGCACCTGTTTAACTACATCCAAAAATTGATGTAATTAATCAATTCATAAAATCAAAGGGAACCAGAGTAAAATTCATGGCTGAGCCCTACTCCTGCTAGAATTTCATATCAAATCCAGTAGGGAGCCCTCAGGGTTAACAGAGTTCGCTCATGCTTTTCTCACAAAATATGGAGAAACTAAAGCTGGCTGGGAAATAACTTTCTCTAACCACTAGACTCCCAGCTTCCCCTGCCCTACCCATTATACCCCACATCCCTTCCAGGGCTGGGAACAGAACCCAGGAGCTCTGACTCCCAGCTCCCTTGTTCCAACCCACTAGATCCCACTCACCTCCCAGAGCTGTGGCTAGATCCCCGGAGCCCTGGCTCCCAGCACCCCCTCCTTGAATCATCACCCCCACCACACACACTAATTCAGATTCATGGTTTTTTTTAACAACCACCCCCTAAACATTTTCACCTAACATTGCAATTTTTGGGGCAAAAACTTGTAGAAAAGGCATTTTTCATGGGGGGGAGTTCCAATAGAAAATTTTTGCCCAAGTCCCGTATAAACCACCCCCTGGCCGGCCTTGCTGCTGTTTCTGTCTTGAGACACTTCCCTCTTAAGTGCTTGCCAGCCAGATCCAAACAAAGGGACCAGTCACTGGAATGTCAGAGCTTCCTGCAGAGGAAAGACTCTGTGGTTTGTGCTGATATATATATCACAAGCGGATATCTCAACAGAGCAAACATTCAGGCAAATGCAAATGACGCAGTGGGAGCATGTCCCTGAACAAAGCTGCCCTTGGTTGCATAGGTCAGGTGCAGCACGGCAGTAAATCACGCCAGGCCTGGCCAATGATCAGTTGCTAAGTGTGAAATGCAAAGCAAAGGGCTGGCTGGGGATGGGATGCAGAGATTTGCATGGCTAGGGAGCGGGCTGAAATGGCAAGGCTGCAGGTAGAACCCAGGAGTCCTGACTCCCAGCCTGCCCTGTTCTAACCAATAGATCCCACTTCCCTCCCAAAGCTGGGGATAGAATCCAAGAGTCCTGGCTCCCAGCCCCCACCCAATAGACTCCATTCCCATCCCAGAGCCAGGGATAGAGCCAGGAGTCCAGGGTCCCAGCCCCCCTGCTCTAACCCACTAGACCCCACTCCCCACCCAGAGCTGGGGATAGAACCCAGGAGTCCTGGCTCCCAGCCCCCTGCTCTAACCCACTAGACCCCACCCAGAGCTGGGGATAGAACCCAGGAGTCCTGGCTCCCAGCCCCCTGCTCTAACCCACTTCCTTTCTAGATCTGGAGTTAGACCACAAGAGGGGTGACCACTTAACTAGACATGGGGCCAGAGAGAGCAAATGAGTGTGAGAATGAGTCTTTAGCCCCGGGGGTTAGGATAGCCACCCCTCCCCTGGCAGGAGAGAGACCTGGGCCCTGTCTTCCTGCTCCAATAACTCTTCCATTATCCATGCCAAGAGCTACAGGTCCAAACAGCAGAGTGGGGGGGCCCGGCCTCGGAATGTCCCATCGGCAGTGGGTAGAGCAGTCTCCTGAGCGGTGGGAGATCCTGGTTTCACTTCTTCCTCCCTCTCTGGCAGCTGAGGGAATTGAACCTGGATTCAGTTATAAGTGAGGGAGGCTCCACCATCTCCTCCTTCACTGGCCAGGTTGTGTGGGGCAGCGGCCGGCCCCACCTCATTCCCTCAAGCAGCAGCGCGGGCCCCGAGCCTGTCTGACCCCAGGCAGCTGGCTCCAGGTTGTGGATCGCAAGCGGAGAGCGGGCACCGTGGCAAAGGACGAGATCCTGGACAAGCCTGACTGAGTTAAAATAAATCGTACTGAATTCAGCTGGCCTGGATTGAATTTATGGTTTATGGTGAGCGTGTGGGACTTTCCCCTCTAGTGTTATCTGGACCGGTGATCTGCTAGGTCACTCCAATCCTTGACTCTGGGAGCCAGCCTTACCCTGCTCTGCTGTGAGAACCCCCACTCCTGGGCTGTTCACCCACAGCCTCTAGCATGTAAGCTGCTCCTTGGATTGTGCAACCGAATGACACTAGCCAATATCTCCGGTCCCAGACACAACCCTAGGAACCTCCGTCTTGCAGTGTCCAGTTATGCCCGCTGGATGCTGCAAGCTTATATGAGAATGTCTGTGACGTTGCAGTCTATATAATTTTATAAAAATATGCTAATGAGTAAATATAATGTCATTGGAATATGCTTCATGCAAAAGGTCTTTTGTAAGGTATCATTACAAAGCTTATAATCTACTGAGTGTGATCCTCCTATTTGTATGTATGTATCATTCTTGTATCTGAAACTAGAAATATGAAATAGTGTGGGCCATTAATGGTGGTTTGGAATCTTGATGACTCCCATTAACTAGGACAATTGTCTGCAGATGGGTGTGTTTTACCAGTAAGTCTTCCTGTATATGTGTGTGCTGGCAAGTGGGCAATGAAGTGGTCTTGGCACATCGGGTGGCAGCTCCCAAGGGGGTTTCTGTGATCCAACCTGTCACAGTGGCGTAGTCGAGCAGGATCTGTGCGCAGCTGATTGCTTTGAGATACTGGTAGTGATTTTAAGTAAGTTTTAAGTGTGGTGGCTGGAGAACAGACAAAGTGGTTACTGGTTTGTTATTTTCTGTTTGCTTATTTCAGATAAGGGAAGTAGGGACAGAAAAGGAAGCAAAATAAACAAGATTAAAGATCAGAAAAAGCTAGAACTATACAAGTTGCAAATTGCCCAGAAAAGCTAAACATTGGGCTCTGGGAAAATCTCTGTTAACTAAGAAGCCCCTGAGCTGAGTGCATCTCAGTTTCAGTGAACTGCAGACAGGTGTGGCCCAGTCTTTGTGTCTGTGCTGAAGCTGACTGGAGTGTCTAACGTAGCAAGACAGGAGGGGAGGGGTGCCTGTTCTGGCAGGAGGGGGTTCTCTGTGGTATCCCAGCTCATCGAGTGACGATCTCAAGGAAAGACAAATAAAAATTAATGTACAATTTGCCCGGGAAAAGGCTGCCCTGGAAAAAGAAAAGGCTGCCCACCAGCCTGAACTTAAGAGACAAAGCAATTAAGACCCAGAAGCAGGAACTGGCTGTATTGGAGTGGAAGAGGGGCACAGAGACATGTATCCTGGAGCTGGAAGTTGGGGTCCTGGTAACTGCTGCGGTGGGAACAAACCCAACCTAAGTGAAGTTGGGGGGGGGGGGGGGATTTTGCTGGCCAGTGAAAGGTCTGTCATAGCTGGTAGCTGTGAGCCTACAGCTGGATCAGGGTCTCTTTCCCTTTTGGGGGACACAGGAGTCTCTGCCCCATAGGGGAGCCCCAAAATGAATTTTAGGTATACTGCCTCCGCCATAGACAGTGTCCAAGTCTCTGGCAGTAAGTTCAGAAGGAGGGTGTGACGTTGCAGTCTATATAATTTTATAAAAATATGCTAATGAGTAAATATAATGTCACTGGAATATGCTTCATGCAAAAGGTCTCTTGTAAGGTATCATTACAAAGCTTATAATCTGAGTGTGATCATCCTATTTGTATGTATGTATCATTCTTGTATCTAAAGCTAGAAATATGAAATATAACTCTGAGGGCCTATTGTAATTATGCAAAGTGTGGGCCATTCATGGTGGTTTGGAATCTTTATGACTCCCATTAACCAGGACAATTGTCTGCAGATGGCTGTTTTTTACCTGTAAGTCTTCCTGTATACGTGTGTGCTGGCAAGTGGGCAATGAAGTCTTGCAGTGACATGTGATCATGTCACCTGAACTGGAATCCATCTTTAACCTGGTGTCTTTCCATTGAGAAGGAGGGGGTGGAAACCCAGAGAGAAACAAAGGATTCCCGCCTTATGCAAAAGATATATGAAGGGGTGGAACAGAACAAAGGGGAGAGAGGAGCCATCATGAAGAATCCCCTAGCTACCACCTGAGCTGGAACAAGGGCTGTACCAAGGAAATGAATTGTGCCCAGGCCTGGAAGGTGTCCAGTCTGAGGAAAAAAACTTACTGAAGCATCTCTGAGGGTGAGATTATCTGTATTCAGTTTGATTAGACCTAGATTTGCGCATTTTATTTGATTTTGCTTGGTGACTTACTTTGTTCTGTCTGTTACTACTTGGAACCACTTAAATTCTACTTTCTGTATTTAATAAAATCACTTTTTACTTATTAATTGACCCAGAGTATGTATTAATACCTAGGGGAGCAAACAGCCATGCATATCTCTCTATCAGTGTTATAGAGGGTGAACAATTTATGAGTTTACCCTGCATAAGCTTTATACAGGGTAAAACGGATTTATTTGGGTTTAAACACCATTGGAAGTTGGGCATTTGAGTGTTAAAAACAGAAACACTTCTGTTAGCTGCTTTCAGGTAAACCTGCAGCTTTGGGGTAAGTAATTCAGACCCTGGGTCTGTGTTGGAGCAGATGGGAGTGTCTGGCTCAGCAAAACAGGGTGCTGGGGTCCTGAGCTGGCAGGGAAAGCAGGGGCAGAAGTAGTCTTGGCACATTGGATGGCAACTCCCAAAAGAGTTTCTGTGATCCAACCTGTCACAATGTCAATTTAACAAACAAATTGATATGTACGAGGCTTGTTATCCCAAGGGGAGTCTCTGACACGCTTCAAATCAAATGCACTGCTTCAGGTAGACTAAACAAACAGATTTATTAACTATAAAGATAGATTTTAAGTGATTATAAGTCAAAACATAACAAGTCAGATTTGGTCAAATGAAATAAAAGCAAAACATATTCTAAGCTGATCTTAACACTTTCAATGCCCTTATAAACTTAGATGCGTCTCACCACAGGTTGGCTGATTGCCCTTCAGCCAGGCTCTTCCCTTTGATCAGCGCTTCAGTCACTTGGTGGTGATGTCTGTAGATGGAGGTAGAAGAGAGAGGAAGAGCATGGCTAATGTCTCTCCCTTTTATCATGTCCTTTCTTCCCTCTTGGCTTTTCCCTCCCCCCATTCAGAGTTAGGTGAGCATTACCTCATTGCAGTCCCAAACTGACCAAAGGAATGGGGATGGCTCATTCGAGAGTCCAACAGATCCTTTGTTGCTGCCTAGGCCAGTGTCCTTTCTTCCTGTGAAGCTGGGCTGGGTTTGTCCCATACATGCCCTGATGAGGTGTGAACTGCCCCTTTGCTCTTGGGGAGTTTTTGCTTGGGCTTGCTTTAAGCCATGAGGACATATTGTCAGCCTCATAACTATATACATGAAATTACAACCCATAACGTTACAATAACAACAATTACTATAACATCACTATAATAACAATGCTCAGTGCATCATGAGCCTTCCAAAGACACCCGACATGACAAACTTTGCATGAGTTACCACACAATCATATTATAAGGATGAACATGGGGCTGCTGGATGTTCCCCCAAGGTACAAAACATCACAACGTGTCTAATGTCAGCCTTGGGGAAATGGTAGGACTTTCAAAGGACTCCTCAGGACAACACGTGTGACGTGTGTTTCCTAGGAGGTACTAGGGAGCCTAAGAGATACTTGGAGGCCTTTTGAAGCTACACCCTGCAGAGAAAGACCCATCACCCAGTGATCACCTGCTCCTGGAAAGTCCCACTCAAAGCCCCCCAACCTGTATACTGGCCACGAGTGGGTTGGCTCTGAGCTGAGGTTGTTATGAGCTTGTTGAAACTTTGGACCACAAAAGAGACCGTTTTGCGGGACTGGCAAGACACCTGCCAGAGCTCGTGCTGGAGACAGCTGGGGAGGGGGGGAATCTCCTTACGTGGGTAGTTCTTTTATTGTTTTAATGTGTTTTCTCTGTCTTGCTTTTGCCCTCGGAATAAATGTGCTTGCTTAGGGCAAGCTGTGCGGTAACTTGCAACTGTAAACAATTGCTCTGTTATTAGTCTCTGGAGAGCAAACCAAGTGCAGAGAGAGGCTGGCCATGAAGGCAGGCTGCTGGAGGTACCCCCGTCAGGAAGGAGAGAAACCCAGGTCTCTGCCCAAAATGGCTGGGGAGCCGGAAGGCTGAGGGTGGCTGCCCTCCATGGACCATACAGAGGGACATACAGCTGCAGTTCCCTCACCTGTCACGGGGGCCTGCCTGCAGCTTGGATTTCAAACTCTGTGAGAAGGGTAGGACCCACCTGGTGTGGTGGCTTTCATGGATCCCCTTCTCAGGCACCTCGCTCACCCTGACTGAGGCGTAGGAGCAGCCTCACCTCCCTTGGGCTTTGTGCATCATTGGGTAGGGGTCCCTAGGATTTTCTAGGGTGCTGTGATGCTCAGCGATGCAATGCCTCCGTCCCGCCAGGGATCCGTAGCCACCGTGTCAGGTGTGACCAAGAACTGCATGTGGCCCTGACCCCATTGAAATCAGGGGGTGACTCCAGATTGACTCCAGAGAAACTGAGATCATAATCCTTTCTCTGCTTCTGGGATCGAAGGGCACTGTGTTCCTGTCCTGCTAGCCTGGCCGTGTTTAGCTGACCCAGCTCCTGTGCCGGCCTGGGAAGCTCTGTAGCTCCAGGGAAGTATAGTCAATAAACGCAGGCTGCCAAGGCAAACCGCGGAGCGCGGGGAACATGCTTTGTGGTATGAGTATGCCTCCCACATGGTTTTGGCCAGAACTGCCCGGATCCTGCAGAGACAAGTGGTAGGGCCTGATCTGACGGCTCTGGGCCCGATCCCCCCTCTCTCACAGCATGGCCACTGCTCCGAGGCTTGTTCTGCCCTGCCTAGCGCTGGGTGTTCTCATTAATACTGACACATCATGTCCCCCAAGCCGGTCCCGGGATCGGAACCTGCGCTCCCTAGAGGGGAAAGACCCAGTGCCCCACTCTCCAGCCCCCTGAGTCAGCCCAGTGCTCTGCCTTGAGGCTGGGAAAGGCTAGGGTTACCATATTTTGAGTGTCCAAAAAGAGGACACTCCACGGGCCC
>NW_020664812.1:1364915-1383043 GCF_002925995.2 Terrapene triunguis | reverse complement strand
GTATGGTAACCCGAAAGGCCCCGTTATCAGATTCCCCATTCAATAGAAGTGAAGAGGAAGAAAGGCCGAGTGTTTACTTTGCAAGGCAGAGATTACAGCTGATACTTAAAGAAGGAAGGAATTCAGCCCCTGGGATGGTTGAATGAGCGGGGGCTGGGGGCTGGGGGCTGGAATGCGGCCCAGCCAGGTTAGGGGACTGGCTTTTCCAAGGAACTGAGTATTTGCCTCTGTAAATAACCTGAGCTCCAAAAAGCAGCTTGAATAAACAGGTCAGGCTCTGAAAGGGCTGGGGGAAGAGGCCTCCAGGATTTGCACCTGGACCTGCCATGTGATTTCGCAAGCTAATGTTTGTGGATTATTGATGGTCAATGATTTCATACTGTGATACTCGGCTTAGAGGGGAGGATTTTCATTCGGAGCGATCGCATCTCCTTACAAATCGAGAGGGGTATTGTTATCCTGCTGCTCTAATAACACCAGTTGGATCACACAGGGGACTGAACTAGCAACCTGTAAGTCTACGACCACGGAACAGCTCTGCCTAAGGCAAAGGAGCAGTAGCTTAAAACTGTGGTTTTCAACCTTTTTTCATTTGCAGACCCCCTAACAAATTTCAGATGGAGGTGCAGACCTGTTTGGAAATCTTAGCCATAGTCTGGGGACCTCCAGGGGTCCGTGGACCATAGGTTGAAAACCACTGGCTTAAAAAAAAACAGCTGATGGGAGAGCTGCTGTGCAAGGTTTTGCCACTAGCAGGCAAAAGAGCCATACTGGGTTACTGGGGCTTTCAGATGAGTGGGGAAACTGATGCTCAGAGAAGGCTCTTGTGTGGAGAATGGGTGTCAGCACACCTGTCAAAATTGTTGACTCTCAGCACAAAGAACAACATTTATCCCCAGACTGACTCCTCGCCCTGCACTTTGCCCTAACCCCCCATGACTAAACCCCACTCTCCCCCTGCCCAAAGCGGGGGTAGAACACAGGAGTCCTGGCTCCCAGTCCCCTGCTCTAACCTACTGGACCCTACTGCAGGCCCTAGGATCCTGGTCGCGGTTGGGGTCTGCGCAGTGCCCGGCACAACGGGGGCCCTGATCACGGTCGGGGTCTGCGCAGCGCCCGGCACAACGGGGGCCCTGATCTCAGTTGGGGTCTGCGCAGCGCCCGACACACCGGGGGCCCTGGTCACGGTCGGGGTCTGCGCAGTGCCCGGCACGCCGGGGGCCCTGATCACGGTCGGGGTCTGCGCAGCGCCCGGCACACCGGGGGCCCTGGTCGCGGTCGGGGTCTGCGCAGCGCCCGGCACAACGGGGCCCTGATCTTGGTCGGGGTCTGTGCAGTGCCCGGCACAACGGGGCCCTGATCTCGGTCGGGGTCTGTGCAGTGCCCGGCACAACGGGGCCCTGATCTCGGTCGGGGTCTGTGCAGCGCCCGGCATAACGGGGCCCTGATCTCGGTCGGGGTCTGTGCAGCGCCCAGCACACCGGGGGCCCTGGTCGCTGTCGGGGTCTGCGCAGCGCCTGGCACGCCGGGGGCCCTGATCGCGGTTGGGCCCCAATACAAACTCTGATGAGGATGTTGGGACTCAGATTCTCTTATCCTATCTTTTGTAAGGTTCCCTCACGTCCCTTTTCCTTTCATCTCAGGCTCTGAGCACAAGGGTACAATTGTCAGCCGAGTGGGGCAGAGACGCTGGCTAGCTGTACCCTGGACAGGCACAGAAGTGAAGAGGAATTCAGGGGACAGTGGGATCCAGTGGGTGAACAGAGAGAGAAGACAACAGACCCAGGGTGCAAACTGGACATAGGCAAAAGGCCCTGATTCAACGCTCCCTAATGCTAGCTCAGGGAGCCGGGGAATGGGACATGGGCTGTCACGCTGACTGAGTGCCTCACGACAGTGAGTGCTACCTCAGGGCAGAGTGTCAGAGAACAGGGCAGACACCCCATGTAGGTGGTATGGTCTATGATTAGATTTCACCAACCCAGTGACAAAGGTGAACTCCTTGATCACTGTACTGTCCTACCATGGAGTCACACAGTCCCCTTAGACCCTCCAGTCTGTCTTGCCACCCAGACAAACTGGACTTTGTGATAAAAGGTCACTTACACCAAAAATCACACTACATCAGGTTGCTCCCAGTCCCAAGAGACCAGTCACTTACCCCCGATCAATGGGTACTCTAGATCTTACACCACAGACAATGCTGGCGGCCAGTTCTACAGTAAACTAAGTAAAGGTTTATTAGCTAAGAAAAGGAAATGAGAGTTATTGAGGGTTGAAGCAGGTAAAATATATGCACAGGTGAGTCACACTTTGTAATTCCAGCTGGTGGCAGTGATGTAATACATAAAGTCTTTTCAGAGTACCCAGATTGTCTCTGGGGATCTCTGCTTTGTAGCCGATACAATTCCCTGTAAGAGTCCAAACACTCCCGAGATGCAGGATATTTCCTTGAATCCATTCTTGTAGCTTCTTCTCACAGAAACCAAGTTGACAGTGTCACTACCCGTGTGGGCTTTTCCTTTGATGGCAGAGAGTGAGGAACGCATTTTGAGTCTTTGGCCTCCGCTCATCACACACAATAACCACTTGCTTTAAATTAGCACTTTTCTGCTAAAGTTTTTCATTTGCATTCCACAAGTCTTCTTTCTTGTTTGATGGTTACTTAGTTACAGGGCTATACACAATGTAAAATGTTTGTTATACTACATTATAATGGGGTACAGATGAGTGAAAACAATGCAAGCAACATCCCATTAGTTTTCGTGAAGCTTAAACATCAAATACACTCGTATACATTTAACAACCACTAATATACTAGACTAGACTAATATACAAGTGTCACAGAGCTGATGCTCTGGAACTGCTCTGAATGAAGCCAATCAGGACTCTGTTTTACCATGCCTCCGCTCTCTCACTGTCGCCAGGGCAAGAAGCCTACACAGCTAGGGCCTCCCAGAGGATTCAGGGGGCCTGGGACAAAGCAATTTCAGGGGCCCCTTCCATAAAAAAAAGTTGCAATACTATAGAATACTATATTCTCGTGGGGGCCCCTGCGGGGCCCGGGGTAAATTGCTCCCCCACCCCTGGGCGGCCCTGGGAAAAATAAACATTTAAAAACCTTCCGCATCTCGGCACAAACCCAGTTTTGAGAAAACTTCTTTTCAAGTCACCTTTACAAGGTATCACTGGTTCTCAGCACTAAAGCTCATTAAAAGGGTTGGAGAAATAGTTTCCGTCAAAACTTTTTTTGGATCGAAAACTAGAGGTTTTTAAAAAGCAGAAAAAATCACGGACAGTGTCTGCTTTCCTTCAAAATTTGTTGTGTTTTTTTTTTAATTGAAAAACTGAAATTAGTCTGCCAAAACCTGAACATGGTTTGGGGTTTCAGAAGTGTGTGGCCAAATATTTGCTGCTTGCTGTGTTTGATTGTTTAAAGAAACAATAAAAAAATTCTGCTTAAAAAAAATCCAAAACTTTTGAACCACCTCAGCTTGTGACCAAACGCCGGAGCCCATCCAGTCAGAGATTTTTCCAGGTTTCTGATACTCTGCTGGCTTCCTTGACTCATATCTGTCTCCATAACTTTGGGTTCATTTAGGTTAGAACATAAGAACATAAGGACGGCCATACTGGGTCAGACCAAAGGTCCATCCAGCCCAGTATCCTGTCTGCCGACCGTGGCCAATGCCAAGTGCCCCAGAGGGAGTGAACCTAACAGGTAATGATCAAGTGATCTCTCTCCTGCAGTCCATCTCCACCCTCTGACAAACAGAGGCTAGGGACACCATTCCCTACCCATCCTGGCTAATAGCCATTAATGGACTTAGATAAATTCATGGAGGTTGTTTCGTAGAGACTGGCTCCATGGGGTCCCTCACAAACTGGAGATGGTTACTGTGGGTTTGTCTTAGTATAGCTTATGGACATACTCCACGAACTGAGCATTTGAGCTTGTTCCAGAATCTGGGATGAGCCTATGTTATGAAAACTGAAATGCTCAAAAATAGCACATGCATGTGAGTGGACACAGGGTGCTAAAATTAAATTAACCCAGGGGTTCTCAAACTGGGGGTCGGGACCCCTCAGGGGGTCACGAGGTTATTACTGGGGGTCACGAGCTGTCAGTCTCCACCTCAAACCCCGCTTTGCCTCCAGCATTTATAATACTGTTAAATATATAAAAGAGTGTTTTTAATTTATAAGGGGGGGTCACACTCAGAGGTTTGCTATGTGAAAGGGTCACCAGTACAAAAGTTTGAGAATCACTGAAATAACCCCTCTGGAGCCTCGGGGAATGCAGGGGAGAGGGGTCTCCCTTGGTAGGGTTGGGAAGGAGATAGGTGGTGTAGGATATTCCTCTTCTCATGTGATCCCTCCCCCATGGCTCTCTTGGCTCTATCACTGTTAATCTAAAGTGGCTAATTTTCAATGAAGCTACCTTCCCCTGACATGAATCTCCCTATGGCACTGAAATTAAATGTAGACTATAATTTGGCATTTGAGAAGTGAAAGGGATGGTAGCCCTAAGGGAAAAGATAACAGCTTGGCTCATTGTGTTAAATAGCTGTCTGCAAGCCTCAAACTGCTGAATGAGCTTTAGGATAGGGAAACAGCCTGGCCCTGCCCCCTATCTGACCCCCACCCACTTCCTGCCCCCCGACTGCCCCCCTCAGAATCCCTGACCCATCCTGCTCCTTGTCCCCTCACCACCCCCCCTCAACCACCACCCCTGGACCCCACCCTGCTCCCTGTCCCCTGACTGCCCCGATCCCTATCCACCCCCCCGCCGAGTCCTGACAGACCCCCGGAATGCCCACGATCCAACCCCCAGTCCCCTGACCACGGCCCCCCCCAGCAGCGCTTTCCGGAGCAGGAGCAGCCCCAGACCCCGGTTCAGGCTCCAGCCCGTTTGAACGGTCATCCAGTCAGGGGCCCCGCCCTGCCCGGCAGCTCGTTTGTCCTCCTGGCAGCGGACAGCGCTCCTGGGTTACCCCCGCCTCTCCCCTCTCTCAGAGCCTCAGCGCGCTGCATCCAGGAGCTGCCCTGGCCCCTGGACAGCGCTGCAGTGGCGTAGTTCCGGCGGGACCAGAGCTCGCAGCCCCTCCCCCTTACCACGCGGCTCTGACTCAGTGGGAGGAGCTCAGGCCCCGCTGGAGCCACGCCGCTGCAGCGTTGTCCAGAACCGCTCTGACATGGCGCGCTGAAGTGCCGGGGGATGGGGGAAGGCGGGGGCGGGGCCGGGGGAGCCTCAGACATTCTCATGGGGCCGGGGGCCCCTGCGGGGCCCGGGCCTGGGGAAAATTGCCCCACTTGCCCCCCCCCCCGGGCGGCCCTGTACACAGCTTCGGCCTTCCTGGGTCTGATCCAGGAGCATAACAATGGGTGGGCCTGGGTGGGCCATGGCCCACCCACTTAGCATCCAGGCCCACCCCCCAGCCCAGACTCTGTTCTGGCCCCAGCTCTTGCCCAGCTCCGCCTGCCCGCCCGGTGCTCCAGCCGAGGAGCGGGGTTGGGATGCGGGGGCTTGCTCTGTTCCACCCGCCTGGAGCTCCTGCTGGGGCCAGGTGGGTGGAGCGGGGCAAGCCCCCGTGTCCTGACCCCGCTTCCAGGCTGCAGCACTGGGCAGAGCGGGTGGGGGCGCAGGAGCGCCCATTTTCCTGGGGCCCCGGGTTGGCCCAGTGGCTAATCTGCCACTGGGAGGAGGGTGAGTGAGTGGCGGCCGGCGGCAGTAGAGGAGAACTTCAAAAAAGATAGGCCCGCTGCCTGTGGGAGCCGGGCCTGGCGTCAGGTGGTGGAACCTGGAAGAGAGCTGGGAGCTGGGATCTATGTGTGCTGGAGAGCAGCGTCTCCTCTTGGAGCTGGGTGTGCGCCCGGGGCCCTGTGGAGCTCCTGGCCAAAGGGTCCTTCCATTGCCCCCTGCAAAACCAGCTGCAGGGCCAGGGGGAGAGGTGGGCTCCCCCATCTCTCCAGCCCTCCCAACCCCCCCATAATTGCCCACCCAGCTGAAGTCAGGGCCCACCCAAATATCCTATGCTGGCTACACCACTGGTCTGACCTTGGAGCATTCAGCACCTCTGTTCACACCGTGTGCTTCCTGCAGCGAGTCCACCTGGACGGGGCTCCTGGGGAAGCCAAAGGGGCCCTGCACCCCAACTTCGCAGTCAGCCGTGACTCTCAGCCAGCGAGTAAAACAGAAGGTTTATTAGTTGACAGGTACACAGCAGCATAGAACAGATCTTGTTAACACAGAAAGCAGGAACATTCGGTGAAGCCCATCTTGGGGGGTGGGGGAACCAGAGCCAGGGCCCTGGCCCTCCCCCTGAGTCCCAAGCCAAGAGATACTAACCAGCAGGACCAGCTTTAGCAGGTGCGGGGCCCCACGCCGGGACGCGAATTGTTTCGCGCCCCCCCCCGCCCCAACTCCACCCCGACTCCGCCCCCTCCCTGCCCCATTGAATCCCTCCCCAAATCCCCGCCCTGGCCCCATGTCTTCCCAAGCATGCCGCATTCCTCCTCCTCACCCCTCCCTCTCAGGCTTGCGCTGATCACCTGTATGGCGGCGCAAGTGCTGGAGGGAGGGGGGAGAAGCAGGACACAGCTTTTTTTTTCTTTTTTTTCCGCTCCGCCGGCAACCCCGGACGTTGCGGGGCCCTCTTAGGCGCGGGGCCCCATTCTGGGGAATCGGCCGAATCGGCTTAAAGCCGGCCCTGCTAACCAGTTTCCACCAGCACAGCTTCAGTCAGCCCCCCGCTGCCCCACCTCCTTCCTTTGTCTCTTTCCCGGGCAAATAAGTCACCTGGCCTGCACCTCTCTGTTCTCCATCACCTCTGGCTGATTCTTGCAGAGAGGATGGGCCCCAGACATGCTTTGCCAGGATACAAAGTGTTGGCCATTGGGCAGCCAGCTGGCAGTCACACCTGCCCTCTAGGGGTCTCTGCAACGATTACACACCCTTGTCCCACCACCCACCTACTTAAGTAATACACAGGGGAAACTGAGGTACACGCAGTATTCATGCAAAATATTAAGGCTCTGTAGCGGGGTGGTTACCCGCTCCTGCCCTGCCAGGCTTGAAACAGCCCAGGAGAGGGCTGTGGCTGGGGCAAGAAGCCTGGGATGATTGGGGAAAGTAGGCTCAGCTATGGCCATGCCCCAATCAGGCCCAACTGGCCCCTATAAGAGGCTAGGAGCCAGGGCCTAGTAAGTCTCCCTCTGCTTGTAGAGGGAGAAGGGCCTGGCTTCAGGGACCTAAACAAGACACCTAGATTGGGAGCAGGGCTGGGGAAGGGCCAGGGGAGCTAGGAGCTCTGGCCTGGAAAGTCCCAGGCTGCAGGCCTGACTATAGGCTGAACAGGTGCATGGTTGCAGGGGGCAGCCTATGGGTAGGCAGAGGCAGCAGGTCCGAACCCTTTTGCCTGTGATGAGTGGCTGATACTGCAGTCTGCCCCAGTGAACGGGGGCTAGATGGAGACTGGGCAGTAGCCAAGACTGAGGCGAAGTGGGGATAGTGGGTGGGGGTTCCCCTGGGAGGGGGAGACCCAGAACTGTGGGGGTACTGCCAGGGGGCAGCGCCCAGTTAAATGGGCACCGGGGTCCTGGGACGGACACAGGGGCCAGCAGAGGTGGCGAAACACTGGCCTGAAGAGGAAGCTCCGGAGGCTGGATGCTAATTCCTGAGGACAACCAGCAGGAGGTGCCGCTGGGTGAGTCTGCGCACGCTTACAGGCTCACATACAACATAACAAGGGAAAAACCCCACTTTGTCACATCTCACCCCCCTTTGAGACTGAACTGAGCAGGGTCACTTTAGCCAGTGGCCTGGGGAAGCTCAGGGGCCCCTCTCCGGGACAAAGCATCAGCTATAACACTGGCACGCCCCTTCACATGGACCATCTCCATGTCTTAATCCTGGAGGATCCAACTCCACCTCAGGAGTTTCGCATTAGCCCCTTTCATCTGGTGCAGCCACAGCAGGGGCGAGTGGTCAGTATACACAGTAAAGTGCCTCTGAAATAAATACAGCTGCAGCTTTTTACGAGCCCACCCCAGGCAGCAGCTTCCTGCTCAGGTACGCAATGGGGTGTCTATCCCCCTTCGTGTCGGCCTGCATCAGCATCGCGCCCAGCCTGGTTTCTGAGGTGTTGGTGAACACCAGGAAAGGTTTGTCAAAGTCTGGGTTTACCAGCACCAGCCCCTGGATTAGAGCCTCCTTCAGAGCACAGAGAACCCCGTGGGAGCTCAAGTGGGGCACAAACCTCTGGTAGTACCCCGCCATCCCAATGGATCTGTTTCTTAGTCTGGGGAGCGGGCCAGTCTCTGATCGCCTCCACCTTGGCTGGCTCTGGCTTTAGGCCTCCACTTTGTGGCCCAGGTACGTCACCTCTGCCATCCCCACCTTGCACTTCCCAGCTTTTATAGTCAGTCCTGCCTCCCAGAGCAACCCAGCCCCCTCTTCACCTGGGACACATGGCCCTCCCTGGTCTGGCTAAAGACACAGATATCATCAATGTATGACAGGCCAGAGTCCTCCACCCCACTCAGTAATTGGTCCACCAGGTGCTGGAAGGTAGCAGGTGCCCCCTTGAGGCCGAAAGGCAGGACCAGGAACTCACAGAGCCCCAAAAGGGTGATGAGAGCAGATTCCAATCCTGCATCTGGGTCCAAAGGCACCTGTCAGTAGCCCTTGGTGAGATCCATGGAACTGAGGTAACGAGCCCCTCCACTAAGCTTGTCTAGGTGCTTGTCAGGCCTAGGCATGGGGTAGCCATTGGATACACAGATGGCATTGAGCTTCTGATAGTCCACAACCCATCTTTCTTGGGGACCGGCACCACGGGAGAGGCCTAGGGACTGGTGGATGGCTGGATCACCCCTAAAGCCAGCATGTCTCTGACCTCTCTCTCCAGGGCCTGGGCTATTTTCCCCATGATGCTGCACAGGAAACACCTGACAGAAGGGTTGGCTCCTGTCTCCAGATGGTGGACAGTCAAGTTAGAGAGCCCAGACTGGCTGGTAGGAATGCAGCATCTCTCTGACACCCCTTAACCTTCTCTTTGTTATGCTCCTGAGTTTAGGTTTTAACTGATAACCACTGATAACACCCGCAATACCAAATCCATGGATCAATCAGCGTTTATCCAATCAACACTGGAAAACCAGCAGAAATGGTTACGTGTCTAAGGACTACATGGGGCAGTAACGTGGACTAGTGGCTTGTTATTTCAAAAGCACACCTGTTGCCTAGTAATTGGCCTCTGCAGACCCTGCTGGCATGCACTAGGTTTGGAAGGCTTGGATTTTACTGGGAAATGTCGATAAATGTCAGTTTCACTATCACACACACACACCCACAAAAAATATTTCCAACAACAATAAGCGAAATTTACAGACAGGAAAATGAAGTTGTGCTGCTAGAGAGCTGGTTCCAGTTTGCTTTAAGGCTAGGTACTTTGTATAGTTTGACATCTGACGTTGACCATTTGTGTTTTTAATGGCTGTAGAGCTTTAACGTTTTGAATCTCTGCATCCGTTATCATTAAATAATTACTGGCCGACTCCCCAATAAATTCCTGAAAATTTAAATAGAGAAAAATAAAAAATGCTTAAAAAATAAACATTGATATTATCTACCAAAATTATTTAAAAAATTGAATTGGCCGAGCCTAGCTTGAACATGGTGCTTCTGGAAAGAGTACTGCCTTAACGTGCACAAGGGGATGTTACAAAGAGATGACTCATTATGTCATAGAAATAGTGAAAGGCCTGAAACCCCACCAGGTTTTGGATCTCTACATAACACTCAAAAATTGCTAAAAATAAAACCAAAACCTGTGATCTCCCTGTCAGTCCCAAGAGCAGCCACACGGTGTTGCTGCTGAATCACAAATGTGGCTGGAAATAAATGCTTTGGTATTCTGTATCCCCTACTCCTGCCGATACTCATAGAATCCTAGAAGATTAGGGTTGGAAGAGACCTCAGGAGGTCATCTAGTCCAACCCCCTGCTCAAAGCAGGACCAATCCCAGCCAGGGCTTTGTCAAGCTGGGCCTTAAAAATCCCAGGCCCTTTAAATCACTGCCCGAGCCCCGCTGCCGCAGTCCCCGGGGTAGCGGCGGGAGCCGGAGGCTCCGGTGGTGATTTAAAGGGCCCTTTAAATCACCGCCTGAGCCACCTCCACCACCCAGGGCTCTGGCAGTGGGGCTCTGGTGGCAATTTAAAGGGCCTGGGGCTCCGGTCTGGGGAAGCTGGTCCAGTCCAGCATGGTGCCGCACCGGACCGGCTTACTTTCACCTCTGTGTGTTCTCCATTCTTATACCCTCTTCCTCTCTTTGAGGATCCACTCCCTCTTCCCACTCCCACCTCCCCGCTAAGGTGTAGACAAAACAGTTCTCTGTGTAGGTGAGATTCTAAGCATCTTTCAGGTGAATTGTAAATTTCTTGTTCGCACAGTCTGTGTACGTGATGTTTGAGACATCTCGGGGATGACAAGAAGATCTTTTGCTTACAGTGCCCTCTGATGGTAGCTTCAGTAGCTGATAGTTTTTTTAACACCTGTGGTCAGTCCTTTCCTGATAGTGAGGAGCTAGTCTGTGGATGTTCCCCAGAATTACAACATGTTTCAGTAATAAACCTATAGCAACATCTCAGAACTCCATATACAATGCTGATACACACATTTTAACAGGACAATGATGTTCAGTAGATTCTGACTTTTCAAATGATACCTCACAAGGCATATTTTGTACAAAATAGATCATAACCATATAACAGTGGTGAACATGGGGGTACAGGGTATTACATGAGGTACAGTGTGTCACAGTGGATAATGGGAATGAGGATATGGAAGTACAAATGACCACATCTAAGGTGGAAGCCAAACTCAAGTCAACTTGGGCAGCTCAGATAATCTCCCTCCAAACATGTTCCAGGAAATGGTAGATGAAATTGCAAGCCCAACAGCAAGGATTTTTAATGAATCTGTAAACTCAGGGATCATATCCTATTACTAGAGATTTGCAAATATAGTAATTATATTTAAGAAAGGGAAAAAAGGTATCCGGAAAACTACTGCCTGTTGGTTTGCCCTCAATTGTATGAAAGGTCTTGGAACAAATTTTGAAAGAGAGATTAGTAAAGGACATAGAGGTAAATGGGATAAATTACAACATATTTTTACAAAAGGTAGATCAGGCCAGACCAATCTGATCTCTTTCTTTGAGAAGATAAGTGCTTTTCTAGACAAAGAAAATGCAGAGATCTAATCTACCTGGATTTCAATAAGGAATTTGATACAGTTCTACATAGGAAAAATTATTAGTTAAATTGGAGAAGATGGGGATTAGTATGAGAATTGAAAGGTGGATAAGCAACTTGTTAAAGGGGAGACTTCAACACACCATACTGAAAGGTGAACTATCAGGCTGGAGGGAGGTTAGAATCATAGGACTGGAAGGGACCTTGAGAGGTCATCTAGTCCAGTCCCCGCACTCATGGCAGGACTAAGTATTATCTAGACAATTCTTGAGAGGTGTTTGTCTAACCTGCTCTTAAAAATCTCCTATGATGGAGATTCCACAACCTCCCTAGGCAATTTATTCAAGTGCTTAACCACCCTGAGAGTTAGGAGTTAGGAGTTTTTCCTAATGTCCAATCTAAACCTAAACCTAAACCTCCCTTGCTGCAATTTAAGCCCATTGCTTCTTGCTCTATCCTCAGAGGTTAAGAAGAACAATTCTTCTCCTTCCTCCTTGTAACAACCTTTTATGTACTTGAAAACTGTTATCATGTCCCCCCTCAGTCTTCTCTTTTCCAGACATAGGTCATGTTTTCTAGACTTTCATCATTTTTGTTGCTCTTCTCTGAACTGTCTCCAATTTGTCAACATCTTTCCTGAAATGTGGCATCCAGAACTGGACACAATACTCCAGTTGAGGCCTAATCAGCACGGAGTAGAGCGGAAGAATTACTTCTCATGTCTTGCTTACAACACTCCTGCTAATACATCCCAGAATGATGTTCACTTTTTTGCAACAGTGTTACACTGTTGACTCATATTTAGCTGGTGATTCACTATGACCCCCAGATCCCTTTCCGCAGTACTCCTTCCTAGGCAGTTATTTCCCATTTTGTATGTGTGCAACTGATTGTTCCTTCCTAAATGGAGTACTTTGCATTTGTCCTTATTGAATTTCATCCTATCTACTTCAGACTATTTGTCTAGTTTGTCCAGATCATTTTGAATTATAATCCTATCCTCCAAAGCATTTTCAACCCCCCCAGCTTGGTATCATCCGCAAACTTTATAAGTGTACTCTCTATGCCATCATTTAAACCATTGATGAAGATATTGAACAGATCCGGACCCAGAACTGATCCCTGCGGGACCCCACTTGTTATGTCCTTCCAGCCTGACTGTGAACCACTGATAACTACTCTTTGGGAATGGGTTTCCAACCAGTTACGCACCCACCTTATCATAGCTCCATCTAGGTTGCATTTCCCTAGTTTGTTTATGATAAGGTCATGCAAGAGGGTATCAAAAGCTTTACTAAAGTCAAGTTATACCATGTCTACCACTTTCCCCCATCCACAAGGCTTGTTACCCTGTCAAAGAAAGTTTTCAGGTTGGTTTGACATGATTTGTTCTTGACAAATCCATGCTGACTGTTACTTATCACCTTATTTTCTTCTAGATGTTTGCAAATTGATTGCTTAATTATTTGATTCATTATCTTTCTGGGTACAGAACTTAAGCTGACTCATCTGTAATTCCCCAGGTTGTCCTTATTTCCCTTTTTATAGATTGGCACTATATTTGCCCTTTTCCAGTCTTCTGGAATCTCTCCTGTCTTCCATGACTTTTCAAAGATAATTGCTAATGGCTCAGATATCTCCTCAGTCAGCTCCTTGAGTATTCTAGGATGCATTTCATCAGGCCCTGGTGACTTGAAGACATCTAACTTGTCTAAAGTAATTTTTAATTTATTCTATTCCTATTTTAGCCTCTGATCCTACCTCATTTTCACTGGCATTCACTATGTTAGATGTCCAGTTGCTACTAACCTTTTTGGTGAAAACCGAAACAAAGAAGTCATTAAGCACCTCTGCCACTTCCACATTTTCTGTTATAATTCCCCCTCCATTGAGTAACGGTCCTACCCTGTTTTTGGTCTTCCTTTTGCTTCTAATGTACTTGTAGAATATTTTTTGTTACCCTTTTTGTCTCTAGCTAGCCTCGGCCTTCCTAATTTTGTCCCTACATACTTGTGTTATTTGTTTATATTCATCCATTGTAATTTGACCTAGTTTCCACTTTTTGTAGGACTCTTTTTGAGTTTCTGATCATTGAAGATCTCCTGGTTAAGCCAGGGTGGTCTCTTGCCATACTTCCTATCTTTCCTACGCAGTGGGATAGTTTACTCTTGTGCCCTTAATAATGTCTTTGAAAAACTGCCAACTGTCTTCAATTGTTCCCCCCTTAGACTTGCCTCCCATGGGATCTTACCTACCAACTGCCTGAGTTTGCTAAAGTCTGCCTTCTTGATATCCATTATCTTTATTGTGCTGTTTTCCCTCATGAACTCTATCATTTCATTATCATTTTCACCCAAGTTGCCTTCCACTTTCAAATTATCAACCAGTTTTTCCCTATTTGAGTTGGGATTTAGTTGGGGTTGGTCCTACTTTGATCAGGAGGTTGGACTGGATGACCTCCTGAGGTCTCTACCAACCCTAATCTTCTATGATTCTATTTGTCAAAATCAAATATAGAATAGCCTCTCCCCTAGTAGCTTTCTCCACCGTCTGAAATAAAAAATGGTCTCCAATACATTCCATGAACTTGTTGGATAATCTGTGCCTTGCTGTGTTGTTTTCACAACACATGCACACAGAAGAGCTGTCCCAATAACAGATTTTTCAGTTCACTGGCAATTCAGAGAAAAGAGGGGGAAACATCATTTCAGTTGTACTGAAAATGGAACAAACCGTTTTGTTTTCATGTGACATGTTGTTTTAGGTTGAAAATATTTTAAAGTAAATTTAAAGGAAATTTTCAAAACAAAAATGCCGTTTCGAACAAAAAAGTCAAAACCTTTTATTTTGAAAACATGGAAACAAAATGGGTGGATGTTTGTAGAACTTTTTCCTCGACAGGAGCCATTCGGCCAAACCAACACAAATTCACAAAACATTTCAGGGTCACCGACTCTGTATTTTTCCTCCCCAAAATTGTGGCTAAAAACTTTTGCCCAGCTGTAGTGTGGGGCCTCTGCAGAACCAGGCCTGGCACCATGTTTGTTGCACACACATTCATTTCCTCTCAGAAATTACCTTAGCTATTCCAATCCACCTCCAGTGCAATGAGGCTGGGTCAATGAGATATTGGCATAGCTTGCAGCAGGATGACAGGTCTATTAAGAGCTAATGCACTCTTACTTTTGTCTATAACTGTCTTAATATGAAATGAGTCACACCAGCAGCAACACCTATTTAATTTGCCTCTTTCCAACACACAAGTCTCACAATGTTTGGTCTTTTTTCTTAAAGCATCACCTCCTGGAGTCATGTCGTTATGTGAACATTTCAGCTGTAACAGTCATCAAATATGTGAAGGGCTGTTATAAAAAGGATGGGGATCATTGGTCTCCATGTCCACTGAAGGTAGGAGAAGCAGGAACGGGATTAATTTGCAGCAAGGGAGATTTAGGGTGGATATTGGGAAAAAATTTCTAACTCTAAGGGATGTTGTGGAATCCCTGTCATTGGAGGTTTTTGAGAACAGTTTAGACCATCCCAGATAGGGGTTTGTCCAGGTTTATTGGCCCTGTCTCAGCATGGGGGGCTGGCCTTGATGACCTCTTGTGGTCCCTTCCAGCCCAACCGACATTTCTATGATTTTCACCAGCAGGTGCCAATGCAGTTTGTCTTAACAAGGCCCCATTGCAGCTCTCCATTTTCACCAAGAGGTGGCACCAGCCACACTACGTTTGCATTCGCTCAATTCACTTCTTTCTCCTGGAAGTGGTGTTAGGTGGAGTTGGGGACGGGGTAAGGACATTTTCATTTCTCAGGAAATTCTGCAATTTCTGTTTTAGTTTCCCCCAAACCAGAATGAAAACAAAAGAAATCCAGAATTTCCCGTGGAATGAAATTCCGTTTCAGGCTGATTGAGACCTTTCGCTTTGATAACATCAAAACATTTTGTTCCGATTTTAATCATTTAACACTTTTAAAAGATGTTTTTAATATAAAAAACATTGACTTTCATTTTGGCTTGGAACAACTTTTTGGCATCATCAGAATGCTTCATTTCTTCCTTTTTAAATTAAAGCTTGTCAGAATCAGCACTTTTCCTAAACATTTTGATTTTGACAAAAAACTGGAATTTTAGGGGAAAAAATAAATTCTGATAAAAAATCTCCAGCCAGCCATTGTGCTAGTGACTCCCGTATGTGTTACAACCTCCTTGAATTATTTACTTTTGTAATCCAGACCCCCCCCCCCCCCCCCCCCCGGCCCCCCCACCCTGTCCAGTGTGGGAAGAAGACCTGCCAGATGGTAACCGGAAGCCCAGCCAGATGGTAACTGGAAGCCCAGCATGCGTGGCAGAATGCACAGCCATATGTTGTCTCTTGGGAGACCACAATTACAAGACCCTCAATGGGTATTTTACCAAGACACGCGGGCTCCAACATGACCCTCCCATCCTTCACCATCGAAGCCAAGAACAAGAAGCGGGGCAATCCGTGGATCTCCTCTGCTGGTTTCGGGATGGTCCACATCAGTGTCACCATCTCAGTGGTGAGACATGAGACTGGGTTCATGAGGGTGATTTAATGATGGTGCTTAGCTCTTGCACAGCACACTTCACCCAACAATCTCCAAGTGCTTTGCAAAAGACGAGCATCAATATCCCCATGTTACTGATGGGAAACTGAGGCAGATAAAAGGGGAAGTGACTTGATCAAGGTCTCACAGTGAGACCCACTCCTCTCCCAGAGCTGGGGATTGAATGCAGGAGTCCTGAGTCCAAGTCCACTGGGCCATGTGATGTCCGAGGTCTAGATGAATTCATGTTTGACCTGTTGTGCCATTTTGTAAGGAAATTGCAGCTCCAAACATACACTCATCACAGTCCAAATGTGGGTTGGACCGGGAAACACAGGCCTCGAGAATCTGAGCTAAAGAAATAACTCCTTGGGATTTGGAGTTGCTGAGGCCAGTCTCTAGGGGGAGACACATCATGGGCAGTGAACCAGTGTAGTAGCTAAGCACACTAGAGCTACTTGAAAAATGGAAACACAAATTTGTGAAAAGCTTCAAAATGGCACTCTGGAACTCTTCAAAATTTCAAAAGAAGAAGTTTTGAAAAATTACAGAGTGAAAAGAGGAAAAAAGGGAGCAAAGGGGAAAGGAAAATGAAATAAACACACACCCTAAAGTTAATTATTCTGTTGCATTTAGTGGCAAGAAAGTAGAAAAATCAAAACATTGAAATTCAAAACTTGACAATGTTTCAGTTTTCTAAAACTGTAGCTGAGGATAGAAGATATCAGGTATATTTAGGATATAGAGGTGAAATATAAGTATTTATTAATTAATATTGTAACACAGGGCTTACAGGCCATTTAGCTTTAGCGAAACAAGGTCTTAGGCCTAAAGACAGACTGACATGAGTAATTAACCGATGAGTGACCCTAAATCACAAACTGAAAGTTATAGTAACAGCTATGTTTGGTGTTTAGGAAATACATTGCAATATTCTATCAGGAAAAGCCACTTTGACTATTTTTAGTATTTTCACAGGCAAAGTGCCTGAAAATGTGCTAACCACAAGTTGCTAATGAGTGATATAAATGTTAATGCGTCTAAGGGGAACTAAACAAATAGCCAATGAAAAATGAGCATGGGTGGTGGGTATAATAGGCCAGGGGAAGTTAAGTCTCCCCTATCCCAGGCTGTGGACCCAGCCATGCTCTGTCCCAAGACCCTGCCCTTGCTCCTTCTTTCGCCCTAAGCCTGTGGGGGCTCAGGCCCGCCGATGGCCTAGGGTGGCTTGGGCCAGCCTGCCTGGGGGTGGGGCCGGCTCAGGGGTTGGGCTGGTGCTTGGGTTGGCTGGTGGCCCGGGGTTCGGGGTGTTTCGGCTGGGGCTCCTCTGGCCATGGTAGGGGGAGGCCTCAGGGCTCCAGCAGGGGAGGGGTAGAGAAAGGGGCAGGGTAGGGGCAGGGCCTCAGGTGGAAGGGGTGGGGCCATCCCAAAGGGGGGTTCATCCACCTCCAGGAAAATGGAGCAAATTTAGTGGGGTGAGGAAGTATAGGTGAGGAAAAGGGATTGAAGCCTCCATACATATATATGAACCCAGTGGGCATCAGCGTAACACGTTGTAAAGGCTGTTTCCTTGCCTGCATCCCTTGGCAGATGCCACTGGTGATGATGAAGATGATGAGGAGGAGGAGGTGAAGGAGCAGGAGGAAGATAATGACTGACACCCCAGGGTTCCCCAGCAGGAGATGTGAGTAATGCCATTCAAAGGTAAACATGTTGCCTTGTCTCTCTATCTGCCGTTGTATTTCTGTGCTTGTGGGATTGTTTGTCTGCTCGGTGGATTTGTTGGTAAAGGGATTTATGATAACTTGCAATTGTTTAAGAACATAAGAACGGCCACATTGGGTCAGACCCATGGCCCATCCAGCCCAGTATCCTGTCTTATGACAGTGGCTGGTGTCAGGTGCTTCAGAGGGAATGAACAGAACAGGGCAATTATCGAGTGGTCCATCCCCTGTGGCCCATTCCCAGCTTCTGGCAATCAGAGGCTAAGGAGATCCAGAGTAAGAGGTTGCATCACTGTTCACCTTGGCTAATAACCATTGATGGACTCTATCCTCCAGGAACTTATCCAGTTCTTCTTTGAATCCAGTTATACTTTTGGCCATCAAACATCCCCTAACAGTGAGTGCCACAGGTTGATTGTGCATTGTGTGAAGAAATACTTCCTTTTGTTTGTTTTAAATCTGCTGCCTAGTAATTTCATTGCATGACCCCTAGTTCTTGTGTTTTGTGAAGAAATGTGCTGGGTGGAGAGGGCATCCCAGATTGCTACCCCATCAGCTACACCAGCTGCACGG
>NW_020664812.1:1346825-1364905 GCF_002925995.2 Terrapene triunguis | reverse complement strand
CCCCCTCTGAACCAAATACCAGGCTATGCCAAGAGGGACCCAGGAGTGTCAGCCAGTGGTAGAGTCGACAACAGGAGCATCCGGTCAAAGAGGCAATGCCGTGCCCTAGGCAGAGACACTGTTTCTGTTCCCAGACCCTGGAGGGTGGCGTAGGATAGACGGGTCTAGCAGGTTACAGAAGGAGCTTAAGAAACAAGACTACTGGGTTCTGCTTCCAATGGAGAGCTGAATCACAGTGTGAGAGTAGGAATAGGCCCCTTAGCAGTTCTGTGCCTCAGTTTCCTTTCCTAGGAAATAAGAATGTGAGTAGTGCCTTGTGGGAACTGTAGTATCTTGATCCAGAAGTTCTGTCTAATGGTTAGAGCAGGGGGCTGGAAGCCAGGATTCCTGGGTTCTATCCCCAGCTCTGGGAGGAGAGTGGGGTCTAGTGGTTAGAGTGGGGGGCTAGACAGCTTTGGGCAGGAGGGCAACTAGGCTGTCAAAAATTCAGGCTCTGCAAAGTTTGTCCCATGCTCCAGGTGTCCCTGAGTTACAAGTCAGTCATTTTTGTCTTCCTGCTAGTTAAACCAGGAGGAAAGCTGCCTACGGTGGAGACACAGGTCTCAGGAGCTGCCGGCGGAAGCAATGGCCCCGAGTTTAGGGGCAGAGATATCCAGACCTCTCAACTGTCAGTGGGGGCTGCAGGCAGGAAGGGTGGAATCTCGCAGCCCCAGTGCACTGCCAGGGGATCCTTAGACACATGGAATAGCTGCTCAGAGACAGCCGCTCCCTGTGCATTGGAGGGGAGGCTGCTTTGACAGTGAATACATGGGTAGAGACCTCCAGCCCTTCACTCCCTTTGGGGCCTGCCCGCGTGGGGTGAGTTGGCCACTGAGGATGGAACCATGTTGCTCCCTTTACCAGCGCAGTGTCCTGTTCTGCGGGTGCTGGGACAGATATTGCAGCCCAATGCAATATCTCTGGGGACCTTATTGTCCCTTGGATGGGTGGGGAAAAGCGTCGTCCCATCTGTGGTCAGTGGGGACCGCCTGCCTACTGAGGCCCAGCCCAGTGCTGGAAAGGCCAGCTGTGCCCCGAACTCACAGAACCTCCAGAGGGAGGGAGCCCCACAGCCGGTCTGCCGATGGCCTGCAATGGTTGTGCTGAGTCATGCACGCCCCAAACCACCACCCATGTGCTGTGCTGCGCACCCATGAAAGCAGATACATCCGAGCGGAGCGGACGGGGGTAGTTACTGGGAAGATATTCACTGGATGGACAGACACTGAGATGGCTATGATGTAGTTAAGCCCCATGCCGTGAAAGGAGGAACCCCATCAAATGCTTCCGGGTGTGAAATGTGGGTTACAGTCCCTGGCGTGAAGGCCTTCCCTCCGCCTACAGCACAGCAGTTGATGCAGCCCCAGGTGGCATCGGGGTGCCAGCTCTAGGTGCATTGCCAGGTAGTCCTGATATGTGCTGTTGGGCAATGGGATTATGGCTTCAAGAGCTGAAAGGGGCAATCAGACCCCACTCCGTTAGCCAGCATGCAAATGGAACAGCTCAGAGGATGTGGGACTTGTATGTCCCTGATCAGTATCAGAGAGGAGATCCAGGTACCTCCCAGCCTATGAAACCAAACCCCTGAGACTGAGGAAAGGCGGCAGGGGGAGGAAACAGCCTCCTCCATGGGAGCAAGAAGTCTTACTGACTGGAAGGGAAGCTTCTCTGAGCCCTGATACCTAGGCCAGGGAAATGGTCTCTCTGCCCTCCCATGCCTGGGCCCAGAGGCAGGAGAGGTGGGTTAGACACGCACTGGGCACGGCTGGTCAGGATAACACTTAGCCTTGCCTCATGGCTGAGGGCTGGTGTAGGTCTGTTAAGCTCCCTTCCAGGCCTGCATTTCTGTGGGTCTGTGGTGATGGCAGTGTGGGGACATGAGGCAGCTGCAGGGCCCTGCCCAATCCCTGGCACCCAGCCAAGGGTGGGAAATGCCCAGTCGAAGAGCAGGATGGCCGCTTGGCAGAGGTAACTACAGCCAGGAAAGAAGGGGGATTTCTCCCCACAGTCTAAGCCTGCCTGATGGCCTGTGAAAATGTGAAGGACCCTGAGCTGGGTGGGGAAGAAATGCTGCTCGCCTGGGGGGCTCCAAAGGCCACGCCAATGGGGTGGGACATCACCATTCTTCTTCCTCCCCCTAGGTGTGGGAAAGCCAAAGGGGTCTCCAGCCCCGACCTCTGAGGAGGTGGGGCAAAGAAAGGAACTGGCCCATGGGGAGTTTGGAAGAATCGTCCTGGCCCAACCCCTCTGCTGTTAAAAGCTGGGCATGGCTGAGAGACGTTTTGCAGGGAGCCAGCCCTGCCGTATTTCTCCCTTTGGTCCAAAGCATTGCTTCCTGGGACACCCTCTTCCCCCCGCAAGGAACTGGATGGGAGAAGGGGTGGGAGGGGTGGGATAAGTATAATAGTAAAGAATTAAAGTGAGCTAAGCTCGGTTGAGGAAATATTTGTGTATTGTAAAGACTAGCGAGTAGCAGGAAGGCCTTGAACATAGTAAGTGGCAAGTCCAGAAGGAATGAGGTATGTCTGGTTCATAGACTAACTAATGAGACCCAGCTGCACCGGAACTGGAGAGGTCAGGGGGCCATGGCCTTCCCGCTTTTTCAGAGGGGAATAGTAGCCTCAGGCAGGCACGGAGTGGCAGTGGCAGAAGTAGATAAAGGTGATCATCAGCTCCCCCACCGTGAAGCACAGCCCCTGCCAGTGGCACCAGATTCTTCCCAGTGGGGGGCTGAGGTGGGCTTTAGTCCCCGCCTTGCCATGGGGCCCCACCCCCCACTCTTCCTCTCCCCCCGAGGCCCCTCCCCCGGCCAGACCGGAAGCTAGAGCCAAGCTGTGATAAGAGCTGCCCAGGGAGCCCTGGGCCACTGTGGGGAGCCCTGGACCCTCCACCTGCTGTGGGTGGTGCACCCGGGGGGTGGAGACACGGGCCAGGGGCTGCTCTCAGGCACCGTGGCCCCCTGCCAAGGGCAAGTGGAGGGTCCAGAGCTCCCCACAGCAGCCTGGGCTCACTGGGTGGCTCTTACCACGGTCCAGCTCCAGCTTTTGGCCTGGCCGGGGGGGCAAGAGGAGGAGCAGGGGGCGGGGCAATGGTTCTGACACTGGTACCCCCCCCCACACACACTTCTACACAGGTTCCGGTGCTCCTGATGAGATCAGGGGACGTGTCTAAAAAGAAGACTGGCCAATAGGGGTGACTGCAGATGGTTTTAAATAAAACAAAGAGAATCTGTCTTAAAATGAGCCAACACAGCCCTTCCCCAACCCATGCACCAGTGTTCAAGCCTGTGTGAACCCAGGTGCAATGGGAAAACTGTTGTACAGCAAGAAGGCAGGGAGGAAAAGCCCTGGGGAGAAAGGACTTTGCAAATCTTATCTAGATTCAGACTGGAAATAGGGGTGAACTATCTCCAACTGGATTTTAGCTGAAGTCAACAATTGGCAACACATCACTTGTTTTTAAAGGGTGTAAAAAATAAACACCTAAAGGGTCCATTGCTAATAGAATCATAGAAGATTAGGGTTGGAAGAGACCTCGGGAGGTCATCTAGTCCAACCCCCTGCTCAAAGCAATACCTGCCGGACCATGCTGGAGCCGACCTGTATGGCTCTAAGTGCCCCTGGGTTTAGCCTGTTTGGAAGCCTATTGATCAAATGCTTATGTAAGCAGAGTCTGGATGAGCTCTCCCCTGACCTACTCTGGGACAGTGTCTGTATTGCAAGAAACTGCCCCACTAACAGCTCCGTGAGAGCAATGGCAGACAATCGTTTTGCGCCTTTTTTCCGCACAGACGCCATACCACGGCAAGCATGGAGCCCGCCCAGATCACCGCTGCAGTTATGAGCACTGTAAACACCACGCACATTATCCTGCAGTATATGCAGCACCAGAACCTGCAAAAGCAGGCGAGGAGGCGACGGCAGTGCGGTGACGAGAGTGATGAGGACATGGCCACAGACTTCTCTCAAAGCATGGGCCCTGGCAATTTGGACATCATGGTGGTAATGGGGCAGGTTCATGCCGTGGAACGCTGATTCTGGGCCCGGGAAACAAGCACAGACTGGTGGGACTGCATAGTGTTGCAGGTCTGGGATGATTCCCAGTGGCTGCAAATTTTTGCATGCGTAAGGGCACTTTCATGGAACTTTGTGACTTGCTTACCCCTGCCCTAAATTGCAAGAATACCAAGATAAGAGCAGCCCTCACAGTTCATAAGCAAGTGGCGATAGCCCTGTGGAAGCTTGCAACGCCAGACAGTTCAGTCAGTCTCCATGGCCTTAATCCTTGCCGCACTACCTACACTGCGATTTATACCCGTGCTGGGGTGGGGTGGGGAATAGCTGAGTGTATGTATACTACATGCCACCGAAAGAACCATGCAGTGTAGATGCACCCAATCAGGGCACACATAGGGAGTTTTTCATGTGCCCCTGCCCTCCCTTTTCACCAGTTCAGTCAGTCGGGAATCACTTTGGAGTGGGCAAATCTACTGTGGGGGCTGCTGTGATCCAAGTAGCCAACACAATCACTGAGCTGCTGCTATGAAGGGTAGTGACTCTGGGAAATGTACAGATCATAGTGGATGGCTTTGCTGCAATGGGATTCCCTAACTGTGGTGGGGCGATAGACAGAACGCATATCCCTATCTTGGGACCGGACCACCAAGGCAGTCAGTACATAAACCGAAAGGGGTAATTTTCAATGGTGCTGCAAGCACTGGTGGATCACAAGGGACGTTTCACCAACATCAACGTGGGATGGCTGGGAAAGGTACATGACGCTCGCATCTTCAGGAACTCTGGTCTGTTTGAACAGCTGGAGAAAGGGACTTACTTTCCAGACCAGAAAATAACCATTGGGGATGTTGAAATGCCTATAGTTATCCTTGGGGACCCAGCCTATCCCTTAATGCCATGGCTCATGAAGCCATACACAGGCACCCTGGACAGTAGTCAGGAGCTGTTCAACTATAGGCTGAGCAAGTGCAGAATGGTGGTAGAATGTGCATTTGGACATTTAAAAGCGCGCTGGTGCAGTTTACTGACTCGGTTAGACCTCAGCGAAACCAATATTCCCACTGTTATTACTGCTTGCTGTGTGCTCCACAATATCTGTGAGAGTAAGGGGGAAACAGTTATGGCGGGGTGGGAGGTTGAGGCAAATAGCCTGGCCGCTGATTACGCGCAGCCAGACACCAGGGCGGTTAGAAGAGCACAGCAGGATGCGCTGTGCATCAGAGAAGCTTTGAAAACCAGTTTCATGACTGGCCAGGCTACGATGTGACAGTTGTTTGTTTCGCCTTGATAAAAACCCGCCCCCTTGGTTCACTCTACTTCCCCATAAGCCAACCGCCCTCCCCTCCCCTCTTTGATCACTGCTTGCAGAGGCAATAAAGTCAGTGTTGTTTCAAATTCATGCATTCTTTATTAATTCATCACACAAATGGGGGGATAACTGCAAAGGTAGCCCAGGAGGGGTGGGGGAGGAGGGAAGCACCGGGTGGGGTGGTGCAGGAGGGGAGGAGGGAAGGAGAAGGCCACACTGCACTTCAAAACTTATTGAATGCCAGCTTTCTGTTGCTTGGGCAGTCCTCTGGGGTGGAGTGGTTGGGTGCCCGGAAGCCCCCCCACCGCGTTCTTGGGCGTCTGGGTGAGGAGGCTATGGAACTTGGGGAGGAGGGCGGTTGGTTACACAGGGGCTGAAGCAGCGCTCTGTGCTTCTGCTGCCTTTCCTGTACCTCAACAATATGTTGGAGAATATCAGTTTGATCTTCTAGTAGCCTCAGCATTGCATCCTGCCTCCTCTCATCATGCTGACACCACCTATCATCTTGATCCCGCCACATGTCCTCACGTTCATTTTGTGCTTTCCTGCACTCTGACAGTGTCTGCCTCCATGCATTCTGCTGGGCTCTTTCAGTGAGGGAGGACTGCATGAGCTCAGAGAACATTTCATCGCAAGTGCGTTTTTTTTCACCTTCTAATCTTTGCTAGCCTCTGGGACGGAGATGATACGGGGAGCGTTGAAACATTTGCAGCTGCGGGAGGAAAAAAAAGGGAGAGTAGTCTTTAAAGAGCCACATTTTAGAGAACAATGGGTAGACTCTTTCACAGTGAACCAAGCTGTTAATATTACATAGCACGTGTGCTTTCTTTACAAGGTCACATTTTGCCTCTTATATTGAGGGCCTGCTGGTTTGGTGTGAGAGATCACACACGCAAGGCCAGCGGGCAACAGAATTTGGCTTGCAGGCAGCCATTGTAAGCCACAGTCTTTTGGCTTCTTTAACCTTCATAACATGTGGGAATGGTTTCAAACAGCAGTGCCCTCATTTCACATACCAAGCACCCGTTGGGTTGGCCATTTAAAAAGGAGGGGCTGTGGTTTTCGGGTTAACGTGCAGCACAAACCCAACTAACCCCCCCACACAACCAATTATCTGGGATGATCGCTTTATCCCTCCCCCCATCACGTGGCTAACAGGCTTTGAGAGTACATCCAGGAGAGCTTCATTGAGATGTCCCTGGAGGATTTCCGCTCCATCCCCATACATGTTAACAGACTTTTCCAGTAGCTGTACTGGCTGTGAATGCATCCCAAGTCTTCAGGGCAAATTAATCATTAAACACACTTGCTTTTAAACCATGGATTATATTTACAAAGGTACACTCACCAGGGGTCCCTTCTCCGCCTTCTAAGTCCGGGAGCCCATCTTCGGTGGGTTGGGAGGGTACTAGATCCAGGGTGAAAAACAGTTCCTGGCTGTCTGGTAAAACGGTTTCTCCGCTTGCCTGCTGTGCGCTATCTTCAACCTCCTCCTCCTCCTCCTCATCTTCCTTGTCCCCAAAATCCGCATCTCTGTTGCGTGCAAATCCATTGATGGAGTCCACGCACAGAGCTGAGGTAGTTGTAGGGGCACCCCCTAGAATGTCATGCAGCTCATCATAGAAGCAGCATGTCTGGGGCTCTGACCTGGAGCGGCCGTTTGCCTCTCTGGCTCTTTGGTAGGCTTGCCTGAGCTCCTTAAGTTTCACGCGGCACTGCTGCGGGTCCCTGTTATAGCTTCTGTCTTTCATGCCCTTGGAGATTTTTTCAAATATTTTGGCATTTCGTCTTTTGGAACGGAGTTCGGATAGCATGGATTCTTCTCCCCATACAGTGATCAGATCCAGTACCTCCCGTTCGGTCCATACTGGAGCTCTTTTGCGATTCTGGGACTCCATGGTCACCTGTGCTAATGAGATCTGCACGATCACCTCTGGGCTCGCCACGCTGGTCAAACAGGAAATGAAATTCAAAAGTTCGCAGGGCTTTTCCTGTCTACCTGGCCAGTGCATTGGAATTGAGAGTGCTGTCCAGAGCGGTCACAATGGAGCACTGTGGGATAGCTCCCGGAGGCCAATACCATCGAATTGCATCCACACTACCCCAAATTGGACCAGCAGGATCGATTTCAGCGCTAATCCCCTCGTCGGGGAGGAGTACAGAAATCGATTTTAAGAGCCCTTTAAGTCGACAAAAATGGCTTCGTCGTGTGGACGGGTGCAGGGTTAAATCGATCTAATGCTGCTAAATTCGACCTAAACTCGTAGTGTAGACCAGGGCTTAGACTCCACCAACCAATTACAGAGAGAGCGAAAGCAGACTGCTCCCTAAATGAGAGAGGCATAACCCAATGTACCCTCCCTCCTAGAGAAAGCATCCGCTATTACCCCTTTGATTTCAAACCTCACCCATTCACATGAGAAGCCTTCTCATCACCCAGCTTCCCCACTTCTCATATCTAATAGAGGATTGGAAGGGACCTTGAGAGGTCATCTAGTTCATCCCGCTGTGCTGAGGCAGGACCAGGAGTCAAATCAATGTTCAAAAAATGTGACCGAACAGTTTAAAATCCATCAGCTCTTTCCCTCTGGAGCATACTGTGGCTACGTCTACACTACGGCAGCATGTAGCACACATGTAGCTAAACAGCACAGTGAAAAGCACACTGCGTGTGTCACTTCATGTGTCAGTGAAAGACTCTGGCAGCGGGGAGGCAGCAGGGAAAGGTTGAGCCTCTTACCCTTTGCCTGCCAGCACTGCTGGGCTCTTCCCCTGCAGCGGGGAAAGGCTCCGGCAGCAGGACACTACACTGCCAAAAATAGCAGTGTAGACAGGATGGCATGACATGGGCCAGTAGAGAACATGTAGGGTATGTACTCTGGGGGTGCACACCCACACCCTTCAGGCATGTCTTTACTCCATGGGCTTAATCCTTGCCGCACTACCTACACTGCGATTTATACCCGTGCTGGGGTGGGGTGGGGAATAGCTGAGTGTATGTATACTACACGCCACCGAAAGAACCATGCAGTGTAGATGCACCCGATCAGGGCACACATAGGGAGTTTTTCATGTGCCCCTGCCCTCCCTTTTCACCCCCAGCACTGTCCAGCACTGTCCTCCACCCCCACACTGACGAATGGATGTTGCCCAATAGGACCTTCCCCACAACCTTCGAGATAAGAGTTGATACCAGTGATGACACTGCAGAGTTTTGAGATATTGATTCCATATGTCACATTGTTTGGATCTTGAATGTTAGGAGCTCAAACTTTGGTCAGTGGGAGTCTTGCCAGTGAGTTCTGTGGAACTGGGGCTTGCCAATTGCTCTCTGTATAAAGAGAAGAGGCAGAGATGGTGAAAGGCAGAGAGAGGGAGATGCAGCGGACAAATCTCTCTCTTGCTGCTTCTCAGAGATAAATCAGCAGCACTGAGGGGGCTGAAGGTAAGAGATTTTGGGCTGTTATCTAGTGTTTCAATAGCTGCTGCTTATTTAAAGGCCAGAGGAATGTAGGAATTGCTGCACTGGATCAGAATCATGGTCCATCTTCCGCCCCATGATGGACAAATATGCCATAACTGGCCTGTGGGGGAAATTTCATCCAGCCCCAGTTAGAGAGTAGCTCCCCAATGCTCTGACCAATAAGGTGCTGGTATCCTTTATATAATTTTGATCAGAACTAGTTTGACTGTGAAAGGTCTTATTGATATCCAGTACTACTCAATACTTTCCCTTAGTGATCTTTCTGTCTTAGGTACGTATGTGGCCCCCATTACTACAGTATTGGAGCACCTCATAATGTATTTAGTCTCACGGCACACCTGGGAGGTGGGAAACTGGTATTAGCCCCATTTTACAGACACCAAACTGCAATCCAGAGAGATTAAGCAGATGGGCGGTGTGATTCCCAGCTTGGGTTGACACACCTGCCCTCGCTCTGCTTGACCCAGCGTGCTAAAAGTAGCATTGTGGTTGTGGCTTAGCTGCCCACTTCCAATCCTGCCCAACCCCCTGGGTCAGTACTCTGGCAGCTAGCCCGTCCAGTGCCCAATGTGGCCACGCTGTTATTTTAGCAGAGCTAGTGTGTGTACGTCTATCAGAGCCGGGAATTACATCTCTCAGCTGCTGTGTGGACACATCCTAAGTGACTTGCCCCAGGTCACAGAGGAAGTCTGTGGCAGGGCTGGTACATCAGTCTACTAAGACCCAGGCTAATACCCTAAGCACTGGAGCATCCTTCCTCTCAATAACCATGAAAAAAATGTATGTCCTTTTATCACTCGTCAGTCTGTTGCTATTTGATTTCAAGGGTGTCCCCTTGTTACAGACAGAACAAGAAGCAATGGTCTCTAAGTTGCAGTGCGGGAGGTCTAGGTTGGATATTAGGAAACACTATTTCACTAGGAGGGTGGTGAAGTACTGGAATGGGTTACCTATGGAGATGGTGGAATCTCCATCCTTAGAGGTTTTTAAGGCCTGGCTTGACAAGGCCCTGGCTGGGATGATTTAGTTGGGGTTGGTCCTGCTTTGAGCAGGGGATTGGACTAGATGACCTCCTGAGGTCTCTTCCAACTCTAATATTCTATGGTTCTATGATTCTACATTGAAAGGGGGAATAAATGGGAGCTGCCAATAGACCCAGGCATTATTTTATAGTTTTGCTGAAAGCTAAGGGTCTCCCAGTGATTAATATAACTCTCATACCCACTGTGTAACAAGAGCAGTCACCTGAAAGCATCCCACCACCAGCATTCCCCAAGTTTTCCTAGATGCATTGGCTGACACTCAGCTAGACAGAGGCAAGGTGGGTGAGGTGATATCTTTTATTGGACCAACTTCTGTTGCTGGAAAGGACAAGCTTCACAGGAAAGGTAACCAGAGTATCCAAGCTAAATACAAGGAGGGAGAGACTGGTAAGCGTAAGGAGTTAACACATGTTGCAAGAAACCACTTGAAATCAAGTAGACAATGACCACCTGGCAGGCATAGGACAAAGGAGGGTTAGTAAGTTACAAATTGTTGTAATGAGCCATAAAACCAGTGTCTCTGCTGAGTGTCTAGCACAGTTATGGATTTAAATTCCCAGGCTCATTTTTTGAAGATGTTGTGCGGGTTTGCTTTGAGGACAAGGCCTGAGAGCTCAGTTTGGAGAAATCTTTCTTGAACGGCCTCTTCTGGCCTTCAAACAACTCTCCAGCCTTATCAAGCTCATCATCAGAAGCAAACTCCCCACGGTGGCACCAGCCCCTGCCAGAATAACAGATGCAAAACCTGCAGACATATCTCCACTACTACAATGATCAATAAAGCCCTGAAAATCCACGGATATCTGCGTCATATCCACGGATATCTGCATCCGTGGATGCTGATAGCCACGGACCATTTTTGTGGATAGTGGATCGGATGCATATATCACCGTGCAGGGCTCTACTCATCAGCAGTCACAGCGTCCGGCTCGGGCAGCCTGGGGGACGCAGTATGCTCGGGGCTGGCAGCAGCAGCCAGTGGCTGGGGCTGGGCGGCAGGTCGGAGTTGGGGCTGTCCAGCACCCGCTTGCCGCACTGCTTCCTGTCCAGCAGCTTGGGCCCTCGGGCAGCACCAGCATCCGCACCATGGCCCGGCTGGCATCACTGGCTGCACTCCCAGTCCCGGGTCTGGCCCGCTGGCTCCTGGGTGGTAGGGCCAGCCCCCAGCCATGGAGATTGGAGTGGGCAGGGCCCTGGTGCCCCACCCCTCTGCCCCACTGTGATGCAACAGGCACTGCTGTTGCCATGTGCCGTTGCTTGTGAGCCCCCAAGAGCAGCACGTGATGCAATGCTCCTTCCCTCAAGTTCCCCCTCTATGCCACCCCTTCTTCTTGAGACCCCGACCCCACACTGCCCCTTACCCCTAATCCCTACCCTCATGCTGCCTCTTCCTGCAAGACCCCGCCTGCCCCACTATCTCCCTTCTCTCCTCTCCCCTCTTCCCCACCACCATCGCTAGCCCTTGTGAGACGGCTTGCTGCTGCAGGTGAGGATGCGGATACAGGTAGAAGACGGCTAGCAGATCGCAGGTCAGATTGTGGGTTGATCCTGGCAGATGCAGATCGGATGCGGATCCACATTTTTGTATCTGTGCAGGCCTCTAATGATCAACACCCCACACAACATACCTTTCAATTTTCGTGGATCCTACACATGCCTATCACAACCTGTGGTGTACCCAGAGGTGGATTAAGATTTACTGGGGCTCTGGACACAAAGAACATTTGGGCCTCCCACCCCACCCTCACCCCTTGAGGCCCCACCCCTTGTCCCACCCTTACCCCTCCAAAGCCCCACCCCCTGGCCTGGCCGGAAGCCGGGCCACTCTGGAGAATCCTGGACCCTCCACTTTCCCTGGGTGGCACACTCTGGAGGGCAGGGACATGGGCCGGGGGCTCCTCCTGGGCACCCCCGTCCCCCACCCAGGGCAGATGGTGGGTCCAGGGCTCCCCACAGCCGCTGGGATCCCTGAGTGGCTCTTACTACAGCCTGGAGTGACTATGCATCCGGTTTTGGCTGGGCCAGTCCCTTTTTAAGCCCTTCCCCAGACATCCTGACTTTTTTTGGCAAAACTGGGCATGTGTCCCATTTGCTTTTGCCAATTGATCATCAGTTGGCAAGAGCAAATGGGACAAATGCCCAGTTTTGCCAAAAGGGGGCTGGTGGGGTGAGCGGGGGGTGGGCCTGGGGCTCGGGTGAGCAGCTGGGCCTTGGTCAGTCCCGCCCAGGGGTAGAGGGGGGCTCGGGCCAGCTCTGCATGGGGGAGGGAAGAAGGGCTCAGGCCAGCTCCGCGTGGTGGGGGAGAGGGACTTAGGCCAGCTCCATGGGGGGCGGGAAGAGAGGCTCAGGCCAGCTCCATGGGGGGCCGGAAGAGAGGCTCGGGCTAGCTCCAAGTGGGGGGGGGGTGAAAGGGGCTCGGGCCAGCTCCATGGTGGGGAGGGAAGAAGGGCTCAGGCCAGTGGCTTGCCCAGCTCCATGCAGGGGGACGGTGGGGGAATATAGTCACTGGGCTCCAGCTTTCAGACTGGCCAGGGGGCAGGGCCTCATGGGGAAGAGGATTTGCAGGGCTGCAGGGCCCTGGGGGGAAAGGAAGAGCAGGGGGTGGAGCCCCGGGGGAAGAGGAGAATCAGGGTGGCAGGGCCCCGGCGGGAAAGGAGGAGCAGGGGGTGGAGCCTCCTAAACATAAGATTGTTATAAGCACCTTGACTTTAAAGTAAATGTAGATGTATCTTAATATTCAGTAAAGGTGCAAACAAGTTTATAATGATCTAATAAAACAGTTATAAGAATTTTATGAATATCTGTTTGTACCTCAATACCGAGGTCTCTCCCCTACACCACTAACCTACACTATTGCTGTGTGATATACTTGTCAGAACACTTCTGTCAACATTTCACAAATGTGACACAAAATGTGTTTGTGTTCTAAATTAATTGCTTTTAAAAAATCCTAAGGTAATTCCCACCAAAATCTTTGTTAAGGTACTTCAGTGCTTACAGATAGATAACAAATACATTTAACCAACATTATTGGTGGAGCTAGTTAAAATTATTTTTAAATTCCAAATGCTTATATATTTCATGGGTTTTTTTTCAACCAAATTCAATGATTAGAATGTTATAGTTATGAACGAGCCAGTGAAAGATTTACTCACTCAGAGAGTCACTATGCTGCACTCTTTGTATATAATGCAGACGCCTGGAAACTTCTGTTCACATTTCACAAAGGTACACAAAATGTAGCTGTGTTCTTAATTAATTTCAGATGTATTTTTGTTCTGTTTTTAGCCATGGGGTTCGCAAATATCATCCTGCACCTCTGGGCCTGGATATTCATGCTATGGAGTGAGTATTCAACAATATCTCAGACATTTCTATGTCTTTCCATATAAACCATCTCTGCATGAAGCTCAGCCTTTCCATGTCATATATCCCCTGAGTTTTGTGATGAAGCAGCTGGAACTAGCAATGAACCCCAAACTTAAAGCAAAGCTCACCCAGAGTCATAGATTTTGCCTTGTCTCTTTCCACATGATATCACAAATTGGCTAAAACCTCATAGAAATTCATCACAGATATGACTAGACATACTGGGTTAGATCAATGGTCCCTCTAGCCCAGTATCCTCTCTTCTGACAGTAGCCGGTGCCAGATGCTGCAGAGGGAGTAAACAGAACAGGGCAATTTACTGAGTGATCCATCCCCTGTCATTCAATCCCAGCCTCTGGCAGTCAGAGGTTTAGGGACACCCAGAGCACAAGGTTGTGTCCCTGACCATCTTGGCCAGTAGGCATTGAGGGACCTGTCTTCCATGAACATATCTAGTTCTTTATTGAACCCTGTTATACTTTTGGCATTCACAACATCCCCTGGCAACAAGTTCCACAGGTTGACTGTGCAGTGTGTGAAAAAGTACTTCCTTATGTCTGTCTTAAACCCACTGCCTATTAATTTCATTGGGTAGCTTCTGGTTTGTGTATTTTATGAAGGGGTCGATAACACTTCCTCCTTCACTTTCTCCACACCATTCATGATTTTATAGATCTCTATCATATCACCCCCTTAGTCGTCTCTTTTCCAAGCTGAAAAGTCCCAGCTTTTTACTCTCTCCTCATATGGAATTTGTTCCATACACCTCATCATTTTTATTGCCCTTCTCTGTACTTTTAACAATTCTCATATACCATTTTTGGAATGGGATGACCAGAACTGCACACAGTATGCAAGGTGTGGGCATACCATGGCTTTATATAGTGGCATTATGTTATTTTCTGTCTTACTATCTATCCATTTCCGAATGGCTCCTAACCTTCTGTTAGCTTTTTTGACTGCTGCTGCACATTGACTAGATGTTTTCAGAGAATTATTTCCAATGACTCCCAGATCTAGGGTGACCAGATCACAAGAGTGAAATATCAGGACACATTGGGCAAGCAGGGCGGGGGGAGGGGAGAGGACGACAATGACAGACACAGGTGCACAGAGCCATGAGAGGGGGCCCTAGGAACTGCGAGAGGGGGCCCTAGTACAGCCCCCTGCTGCAGCCCGCACCACAAGCCACAGGGCAAGGACACCTATCGAATTCAATGAGAATTTTGCATGTGAATTGATGTACCTAGTTCTGAGATTATAAAACCAGAAGGGATCCGGTGATCACCTGGTCTCACCACCTATATAGCACAGACATAGAACTTTCCCAAAATAATTCCTAGAGGATAGCTTTTAGAAAAAGCTTTTAGAAAAACACCATAACCCTTAGTATATTGTTAATTGTTAATTACTCTTACCACTGAAAAGGTATGCCTTATATCCAGTCTGAATTTGTCTAGCTGCAACTTCCAACTGTTGGCTCATGCTCTACCTTTCTCTGCTAGACTGAAGTGCCCATTATTAACTATTTGTTCCCCATGTAGATACTTACAGTCTATAACCAAGTCACTTCTTAACCTTCTTTTTGTTAAGCTAAATAGATTGAGGTCCTTGAGTCGATCACTATAAGGCATGTTTTATAATCCTTTAATCAGTCTTGTGACTCTTCTCTAAACACTCTCCAATTTATCAATATCCTTCTTAAATTGTGCACACCAGAACTGGACACAGTATTCCAGCAGTGGTTGCATCAGTGCCAAATACAAAGATAAAATAACCTCTCTACTCCTGCTTGAGTTTCCCCTATTTAGGCATCTGGTCACCCTATTTCTGTATGCATTTCCCCAGGTTTTTTTGTAAAAATCAAAACTGAACTGCCCCAGAAATTCTGGCATGTGGAATCATCGTGAAACTCGCATGGCTCTAACCCTGCCAATGAACCTTTAGATCCACTGCACAGACTTCTGCCACTTGAGCTAATGGAGGAAGTGATGGCAGAGGCAGTAGGTTGTCATCCTATATGTGATAGATCAGCTCTATAGTGGGATGAGACACTTTTTTTGCCACTGAGTTTCACAGATATTTGCTGACAGAAGAGGAACTGTGAAACTCAGGAATACTGGGTCTATTCCAGGCTCCTGAATGGAGTGGTCTCTAGTAGTCAAAGACCCTTCTTCCCCTGTCTAACCCGTCCCAGCTCCTCATCTGATTTCAACTGCCCCCCACTACCGCTCTGGATTCCTTGTCCCAGTTTCCTAGTCCTGTCTCACTCTCCTCTCTCCCCACCCCCATCCCTCAGATGGGATGTTCGTTCCAGACTGGCAAAATTATAAGGCTTCCCAACATTTCAACACTTCCCATTCTAAATTTTCGGTTGCTTAACTATAGGCTAGCTCTGCCTATAACAAAGCATATTCAGAACCTCTGATTAAAGGGATTATAAGTGTAGCAACCTCCATCATAGCTAGTCACCAAAGATTGAACCCGAGCCATCCAGACTTAGAAGCATGAGCTTCTACTACTTGAGTTCAAGATATAACTCCCTTAGCTGGTAGCTATACAGTTATCCTCTAAAAATCCACCAGAGGAGGGCACAAAACACATGTTGGACAGTGAATTACAAAAGTGCCAAATATTATTATTAGACCTGCAATACTTTTCACAATGAACATCAGCGGGGGATAAACTGGGAGTTTAAGAATATTTGGAAAACAATTTTAGAATAACATTCAGTGCTGTGGTTTAAAAGAAAAAAAAACCTGTTAAAACTCATAACTTAGCAGTATTCAGTGTTTGAAAAAAAACAACTTTTAGGAGCTATGGGATACAAGTTAAGAATGTTGAAACAGGAAGATGTTATGCTTAGTTACCACTTGGGCAAGGCGGCGTGCTATGTAATACTTGCAAGATTTCACTGTAATGTTTTACAATATATATCAGCGCAATGCTGATTCCATTGATATTGTTGAGCAATTCATGCTGATTTTATTTATTTCAGCCCACATCTTAATAGTTTTGAATACTATAGATCACAATTTTCAGCTCAGTTGGTCTGAACATGCAGAGCTTTAAAACTGCTATGCTCTAAACTGTATATTAACTACAATTTTATAAACCTGCATGTCAGAGAACTGTGTGCCACTACTACTAAACAGTGGCACAAGGCTATTCAGAGTGAATCACAGAAATGTAGGACTGGAAGGGACATCAACAGGTCATCTAGTCAAACCCCTGCACTGAGGCAGGAGTGAGTAATAACAACACTAGACCATCCTTGACATATGTTTGTCTAACCTCTTAAAAAACTTCAATGACTGCTATTCCATAACCTCTCTAGGTAATCTGTCCAGTGCTTAACTACCGTTACAGTTAGGAAGTTTTTCCTTATGTCTAACCTAAATCTCCCTTGCTACAATTTAAGCCCATTGCTTCTTTTTCCTGCATGTCCTGAGTGGGATGAGGGTGAGTCCAGGCAGTGGGATTGGGTGGAGGGAGGTCGAGGAAGTCGGTGGATGTGTGGGGATGGACCAGGGGAAGCAGGGTGGAGGAACTGAGGGGGGACAGGACTGGGGGAGTCAGGGGGGTTGAGGGGGATGGGACAGGACTGGGATGGGGGGAGCAGGGTAGGGGCTGAGGGGAGCATGAATGGGACATGGTAGAGAGCTGTGTAGAGTGGGGCGGGGCGGGGGAGACAATGGGGCTGGGCTGGGGAGGGTCGGGGGATTTGGGAGAGGGACAGGGTCTGGAGGGGATGAGACAGAGGGGAGCAGGACTGGAATGGGGGGAAGTTGAGGGGGTGGGACAGCAGGGGGAGCGATGGGGTGGGATGACGGGAGAGGCTGAAGAAGAGATTTGGGGTGGGGCAGGGACTGAGGGCAGTGGGTTCGGGGTGGGAGGTACAGGGGGGACTGCGGGGGAGGCTGAGGGAACAGGGTCAGGGTGGGGGCTGAGGGCAGTGGGTTGGGTCTACACTGGCACCTCTCAGCATTGCTGTGCCGGGTGGCAGACCTGCGCCAGCGCTACCCTGGCAATGGAAGAGTCCTCAGTGGAAATGCAGACTTCATGACACAGACCCTCCTCGTCACTTCAAACCTGATGCTGTTCTGGTCAGTCGCTAGGCTCTTGTCACTTTCAAACCCATGCAGGGTATCTGGCTCTTTTTCAGTGTTCAGGTTAAGAAAAGCCTCTGCATTTTGTGAGGGCTTCAGCATTCACATTCCTACTTCACAAACTGTCTGCCTGACACATTGCTCCCAGGACATTCATCTTTATTCATTATCGGCAGGTCCATCAGATTAACGAGCAACACAGGGGGAAGCAACACAATGCTGTCAAGGATTTTTAATTTTTCAAACCACTTTGGCCTCAACAGGGATAACAGCAAATCTGGACAGAGCAGATGGGTGTCAGGATGGGTTTGGGTATTTATTTATTTTTTTAAGTGAAAATGTTTGGGTCTTAGCAAAGGCTGCAAACTTCCCTTTGGAAACCTCTGCTGATCTTTTGCCCCAGGGGCTAACGACAGCCTGGAATCTGGGACAGATTTCCACATCCATGCAGGGTGAGATGATGGGGGGAGGGGAGGGACTGTGGGGGAGGCTGTTGGAACAGGGGCAGGGACTGAGGGCAGTGGATTGAGGGTGGGGGGCACAAGGGGGACACTGCGGGAGAGGCTGAGGGAACAGGCTCAGGGTGGGGGCTGAGGGCAGTGGATTGAGGGTGGGGGGGCACAGGGGACACTGCGGGGGAGGCAGAGGGAACAGGGTCGGGGGACTGAGGGCAGTGGATTGAGGTTGGAGGGCACAGGGGGGACACTGCGG
>NW_020664812.1:1344103-1346815 GCF_002925995.2 Terrapene triunguis | reverse complement strand
CTGAGGGCAGTGGATTGAGGTTGGAGGGCACAGGGGGGACACTGCGGGGGAGGCAGAGGGAACAGGGTCGGGGTGGGGGCTGAGGGCAGTGGATTGAGGGTGGGAGGCACAGGGGGGACTGCGGGGGAGGCTGAGGGAACAGGGTCAGGGTGGGGGCTCAGGGCAGTGGGTCTGAGGGGAGCCCTCCCTCAGAGGGACCTGCCAGGGGGCCAGCTGAGCCCAGCAGTGCTTACCTGGAGCGGCTCCCAGGAAGCAGCCAGCAGGCAGGTCCCTCCCAGTCCCTCTGGCCCCTTCCTAGGGTTGGGTCGAGGGGAAGGGGGCTCTCTGCCCGGCGACCGCTGCCTGCTGCTGGAGTCTACAGGCCCCGCCCTCCTGTAGCACGCAGGGGAGTGAGACCTCCTCGCTGCCTCTCTGTGTGCCGGGGCAGGGGCAGGGCTGTGCTCTGTAGGCTCCTGCCGGCCAGGCGGGGGGCCCCGTGGGCTGGCTCCGCCGCGCCGGGAGCTCAGCTGCGCGCTGCCCCAGGGCCCAGGGAGGGAAGGTGAGTGGCGCCGGCGGTGCCTGCTTGCCGCGGTCTCCCTCATACAGCGTGACCAGACATCCCGACCAATGTAAGGTCGGGACGCGGGACAAGTCCCCTAAAATCGGGACTGTCCCGATAATATCGGGATGTCTGGTCACCCTACCCAGATCTCTTTCTCAAGTGGTAACAGCTAATTTAGACCCCATCATTTTATATATATAATTGGGATTATGTTTTCCAATGTGGATTACTTTGCATTTTTCAACATTGAATTTCATCTGCATTTTCTTGTCCAGTCACCCAGTTTTGTGAGATGCCTTTTGTAACTCTTTGCAGTCAGCTTTGAACTTAACTATTTTGAGTAATTTTGTATCATCTTGAAACTTTGCTACCTCGTTGTTTACTCCTTTTTCCAGATCATTTATGAACATGTTGAACAGCACAATACAGATCCTCGGGGAACCGCGCTATTCACCTCTCTCCACTATGAAAACTGACTGTTTATTCCTACCCTTTGTTTCCTATCTTTTAACCAGTTACTGATCCATGAGAGGACCTTCCCTTTTATCCCATGACTGCTTACTTTGCTTAAGAGCTTTTGGTGAGAGACCTTGTCAAAGGCTTTCTGAATGTCCAAGTACACTATATCCACTGGATCACCCTTGTCCACATGTTTGTTGACCCCCTCAAAGAATTTTAATAGATTGATGAGGCATGATTTCCTTTGTAAAAAGCTGTGTCACTCTTCCCCAACATATTACGTTCATCTATGTATCTGATAATTCTGTTCTTTACTATAGTTTCAACCAATTTTCCCAGTACTGAAGCTAGGCTTAACAGGCTGTAATTGCCAGGGCTGCCTTTGGAGCCCTTTTAAAATTGGCCTCACATTGGCTATCTGCCAGTAATCTTGTACAGAGGCTGATTTAAGCTATAGGTTACATACAACGGTTAGTAGTTCTGCAGTTTTGTATTTAAGTTCCTTCAGAACTCTTGGATGAATACCATCTGGTCCTGGTAACTTATTACTGTTTGATTTATCAATTTGTTCCAAAACCTCTAACCCACACACCTCCTGTGTGTGGCATTATGTCCCATCTAGTGGCACCGAGACTACTTAGAGATTAAGGAGTCTGCTCTGCAGCCTGAGCTAAGAGCCAGATGACTTTTAGCTCATGCGGTAGAGGCTCATGTCTTTAGCTCCAGTGGTCGCAGGTTCAATCCCACCTGCCGCTAAGCTGGATCTGTTGGCATTACACCTTCTCTAATGACACCTCAATCTGGGAGAGTTCCTCAGATTTGTCACCTAAAAAGAATGGGTCATGTGTGAGAATCTCCCCAACCCTCTGCAGTGAAGACTGATATAAATAATTCATTTAGCTTCTCTACAATAGCCTGGTCTTCCTTGAGTGCTCCTTTAGCACCTTGATTGTCCACTGATTGTTTGGCAGGCTTCATGTTCTGATGTACTTAAACATTTTTTTGCTGCTAGTTTTTGTCGTGTGCTAGCTGTTCTTCAAATTCTTTTTTGGCCTGTCTAATTATACGTTTACACTTGACTTGCCAGAGTCTATTCTCTTTTCCTCAGTGGGATTCAACTTCCAATTTTTAAAGGATGTCTTTTTGTCTCTAACTGCCTCTTTCACTCTGCTATATAGCCATGGTGGCATTTTTGGTCTTCTTACTGTTTTTTTTTTAATTAGGGGTATACATATAGTTTTTGCCTCTAAAAACATATAGTTTTAAAAAAGTTTGCATGCAGCTTGCAGGCATTTCACTCCTGTGATGGTTCCTTTTAATTTCATTTTAACTAACCGCCTCATTTTTATGTTGTTTCTCTTTTTGCAGTTAAATGCTACTGTGGTGGGTTTCTTTGGTATTTTACCCCCCAGAAGGATGTTAAATTTAATTTAGTTACTGTTGCTATTGTCAAGCAGTTCAGCTACAGTCACCTTTTGGACCAGATCCTATGTACCACTTAGGACTAAATTGAGAATTGCCCCTCCCCTTGTGGATTACACGACTAGCTGCTCTAAGGAGCGGTCATTAATGGTGTCTAGACATTTTATCTCTGCTTCCCGTCCTGAGGTGACATGTACCCAGTCAGTATGAGGAGAGTTGAAATCCCCCATTTTTATTTGTTTTTCTGTTTTTGTAGCTTCTCTAATCTCCCTGAGCATTTCACAATCACC
>NW_020664812.1:1343154-1344093 GCF_002925995.2 Terrapene triunguis | reverse complement strand
CCTGTAGCCTCTGTGACACTAGAGAGAGTCATGAGCACGCATGTTAGGCCAGTCTTATTCTACTCTACTTATTTCAGCTCAGTGCTAATGTGGACACGAGAACGAATGGATATAAACTGGCCGTGGGGAAATTTAGGCTTGAAATTAGACGAAGGTTTCTAACCGTCAGAGGGGTGAAATTTTGGAACAGCCTTCCGAGGGAAACGGTGGGGGCGAAAGACCTCTCTGGCTTCAAGATTAGGCTAGATAAGTTTATGGAGGGAATGGTTTGATGGGATTACGGGATTCTAATCAATTAGGCAATAACGGCCATCGCTGGTAAAATGAGGGTCTGGCTTGAGAATCTTGCCTGTATGCTCGGGGTTCTGCTGATCGCAATATTTGGGGTCGGGAAGGAATTTTCCTCCAGGGTAGATTGGCAGTGGCCCTGGAGGTTTTTCGCCTTCCTCCGCAGCATAGGGCAGGGGTCGCAAGCTGGAAAATTCTCTGCGACTTGAAGTCTTTAGATCACGATCTGGAGACTTCAACAGCAGAGTTAAGGGAAAGTGGGGGGGTCAGCTTTTGTGGCCTGCATCATGCGGGGGGTCAGACTAGATGACCATATTGGTCCCTTCTGACCTTAAAGTCTATGAGTCTATGAGTCTACTCAACTTTGTGAGACATTGAAAATTTGTGAACATTCTCATGAATGCGAGGCAGTCGTCTGAATACTCAGGAAAAGGAACAATGTTAATGGACTGAGTAGGGCAGAGAGAATGTGATACTTTTAGTCATGGAAATATCCAAGAGTCGGATTGTTTCATTTTCAACCCACTCTATCCCCTATCGACACGCCCATGCAGAAGAGTATTTGACAGGTTTTTTAAGACCCAGCTACTGAAATCAATGAATTATAGGAGAATCTCAGCTTCCATTTAAAAAAAGTGGTTGTGAATAAAA
>NW_020664812.1:1340703-1343144 GCF_002925995.2 Terrapene triunguis | reverse complement strand
GAGAGCCACTAAGGACCTGGTTGCTGGGCAGGTTGTGACATTTGAAATCAAATTCCCTAATCCCTTGTACATCTCTGCTAGTGCTGGGATCCAAGTCATCTTCTTCTGCACTGGTGGAAGCAAAGGGAAAATCGTGTATGATCCCTTTCTCCTGATGATCCCAGATGTCTCTGGCTATTGCCAGACCTATAACATCCATGGACAGGACCAGTATGAGAACTACGCAATAATAACAGCCAAAACATCAGAATCTGGTGGCATCACCATTAATAAGGAACCCTTGGGAAACATTGCATGGAGGCCAATTCCAGGCACAGGGTTCTCTTGGGCTGAATACAACCTTGGCAAAGGGTTTAAGAGAGAAACCATGGAGCACCCCACATCTCCTTTTGGGCTTCTGAGCATTGGGATTGAATCCAAATCTGGGTATGGCTCAGCAGCTATTGGTGCAAGCAGTAAGTAAAGTAGTTTTTGTTATGTCTTTTCCCACTTCTCACTCTCTTGCCACCTTTATTTAGCCTTGAACCCCGACCCATAATATTACAGAATCTCAGCTTGAAAAATGGAAAGACTTGTAGAGTCAGAGTCTCTGTGTTGTTGAGCTTCAGGTGTGCACAGCAGAACAGGATGGGCAGCTGACAGAGAGCTGATCACACTCCGAGATCTTGTCCCTGGGTGTTGCCTGGGGGCTGCTCTAAATTGAGCGCACTGACTGTTGTCCCCTATGGGTCATAAGTCAGCTGAGCATTATCAGAGCCCATCACATCACAGCCACTCTCCTTGCCTGCTCTGTGTTGCAGGGACAGAGATTTAGGAACTTGTTCTGCTGGCTGTACACCTGCTATTGTCCCATCCATGCCGGTGATTTTCCAGCAGGGGACTTGTCAGAGGTTTCTGTTTCCTTTGTGCCACCTGTGAGGGATGGTCTAGCTAATACGTAGTCCTGTCTTGAGTGCAGGGGGCTGGACTAGAAGACCTCTCGAGGTCCCTTCCAGTCCTACAATTCTATGATTCTATGAATGGTGCAAAGGGCATATGTATGGGACTAGATAGATGTTTGTCTGTTGATAGATCAATATAGAGGGTGTAGTAGGTGACAGATGGATAGACAGATATAAAGGGAGTTGGCAGATAGATATAGATGGATAGATACAGAGAGAGTGACAGAAAGATATAGTAAGTGATGTGGGGGGACAGATGGACAGATAGCTGTCTTGTCTATTTCAATTGTAAGCCCTTTGGGGCAGGGACCGTCTGCTGCTCTGGATTTGCACAGCACCTAGCACAGTGAAGTCCCATTCTCAGTTGGGCCTTAGGCACTACCCTAATAACCATGATTCATTAAAAAAAAAAGAAAGGAAAGAATGATCGATCATCTCGTCCGTTTCATAGACAGGCTGTGGGATTCTGTTGAGACTCAATTTAATTCCGATTTTTCCTACGGTCCCTCAGCCCTTCTCTGCTTGTAAATATAACTGATTAGTCTGGTGTTTCTTGTCTTTCAATTGTCTTTCCGGCTAGATATTCCAACGTCATCTTGCAGTGTGGTCCTCTGCAAGGAAGGAACAGTTTGTAAGATGATAGATGGGGAGCCAGAGTGTTTGCCAGTTTCTGCGGCCACGTGTTGGGCTGGGGGTTACTTGCATTACCACACCTTCGATGGCCGACCGTATGACATCCATGGCACCTGCACCTACACTGTGGCCAAGACCTGCGGGTGTGACTGTGACCCGCACTCCTTTGACATCACGGCTGAGACTGGGAACAGGGGGAACACGCAGGTCTCATACATTGGGTCGCTAACCATCCAGGTGGATGGCATTACCATCACAGTGGCCAGGGCAGAGGTCGGCTTTGTAAGGGTGAGTGCTGGGTGCACATCTCCACCCCGCTGCTACGCACAATTGCCCAGTGTGGCGCTAGCGGGTGCTGTGTGGCAGGGATGGCGTGTGTGTGGGGGTCAGTCAGGGGCGCTGTCCCCTCAGAGTTGCACTGACCCCAATTCCTCAGCATGGTACCACAAGGTGCTGCGCTGAGGGGAGAGGAGTGGGTGATTTGGTGTGGGGAGCTGTCTGCTCTGTCACAAGCACATGGGATTTGCTGTACTATGCCAGATAAATTATAGACCTGAGGACTTTGGGCATTACATCTCCCTTGGCGCGTCATGCAGGTGCAGGGCCAGTACCCCAGTGGGCAAATCCCAGCTCCGCTGAGTCTATCCTTCTGCAAGTTCCCTTGTAATTTTTAATGTAACAGGGATCCCTCTGAGACCCTACCTGAGGAGAATCCCCACTTCTGGATCCAGGAGGATGTTGCCTCAGCTCTAAGATATGGGGAAACTGAGGCACCTCGGATAGAGCAGGCTTTGTAAAGCAGAGCCCCTGACCTGCCTACATGTGCCTCAGTTTCCCCATATCTTAGAGCTGAGGCAACATCCTCCT
>NW_020664812.1:1243324-1315703 GCF_002925995.2 Terrapene triunguis | reverse complement strand
CCCCCCAAATCTCAGACAGTGTTGGACCGCACTGGCTGTGATTTCTTTCTAAACTTTAGAATAAACAGATGAATAAAACACATGCACCCTTACATATACTACTACTTAGGTAAAAACGACAAGATTTTTCACATTTCAAGGACGATTTTAACCAGTTGATTCTGGGAAACTTTCATGGGAGAGTGCATCAGCCACTTTGTTAGAAGCCCCTGAAATGTGTTGAATTTCAAAGTCAAACTCCACCGAAGAAGTTTTTTGTTATTTCCCTTGGCGGTATGAAGCCACGTTAGCGCAGCATGGTCGGTTTGTAGTTGGAAACACCGTCCCCAAACGTATGGGCGTAGCTTTTCCAGGGCGTACACAATGGCATAGCATTCTCTTTCGCTGATTGACCAGTGGCTTTCCCTCTCAGACAGTTTCTTGCTGAGAAACACGACAGGATGGAATTCTTGATCCGGTTCTTCCTGCATTAAAACTGCTCCTACACCACGCTCGGATGCATCTGTGGTTACTAGGAATGGTTTGTCAAAGTCTGGGGCCCTTAGCACAGGGTCAGACATGAGTGTCGCCTTAAGCTGGTTAAAGGCCTTCTGACACTCATCAGTCCACTGAACTGCATTTGGCTGTGTTTTTCTGGTCAGGTCTGTCAGTGGGGCGACAATTTGGCTGTAGTGTGGTACAAATCGCCTATAATATCCGGCCAAGCCGAAGAAGGATTGGACCTGTTTCTTTGACTTTGGGACAGGCCACTTTTGGATAGGATCTACCTTGGCCTGTAGGGGATTTATCGTTCCTTGACCCACCTGGTGCCCCAGATAAGTCACTCTGTTTTGGCCTATTTGACACTTTTTAGCCTTAACAGTTAGTCCTGCCTGCCTGATGCGCTCGAAGACTTTTTCCAGGTGCTCCAGGTGTTCTGCCCATGAATCAGAAAAAATGGCCACATCATCGAGGTAGGCAACTGCAGATTCTCCCAGTCCTGCTAGGAGACCATCTACAAGTTTTTGGAAGGTGGCGGGTGCATTTCGCACCTCAAAAGGGAGTACATTGAATTCATACACCCCTGCCTGGGTGATGAAGGCTGACCTTTCCTTGGCGGGTTCATCTAGTGGTACTTGCCAGTATCCTTTGGTTAAGTCTAAGGTAGAGATGAATTGGGCATGTCCCAATTTCTCCAATAGCTCATCTGTGCGTGGCATTGGATAGTTGTCAGGACGAGTTACAGCATTTAGCTTATGGTAGTCCACGCAAAAGCGTATTTCCCCATCTGGTTTGGGAACTAGAACCACTGGAGATGCCCATGCACTGTTAGAGGGGCGGATTATACCCATCTGTAGCATGTCCTGGATCTCCCATTTTATAGCAGTTTGGGCATGAGGTGACTCCCGGTAGGGTGGGGTTCTAATTGGGTGAGCATTACCTGTGTCAACGGAGTGGTATGCCCGTTCGGTCCATCCTGGGGTGGCTGAGAACATGGGCGCAAAGCTAGTGCACAGCTCCTTGATCTGCTGTCGCTGCAGACGTCCAAGGGTCGCGGAGAGGTTCACCTCTTCCATGCCACCATCACTTTTTCCTTTGTAGTAGACACCTTCAGGCCACTCCGCATCATCTGTTCCCTGGGCTGTAAACTGGAAAACCTTTAATTCTCTGGAATAAAAGGGCTTAAGAGAATTAACATGGTATACCTTAGGCTTTATATTGGAAGTGGGGGATGCTATGAGATAGTTAACAGCTCCTAGGCGCTCCTGGACCGTGAATGGTCCTTCCCACGACGCTTCCATTTTATGGGCCTGGAGCGCCTTTAAGACCATGACTTGGTCTCCTACTTTGAAGGACCGTTCTCTGGATGTTTATCATACCAGGCCTTTTGCTCTTCCTGAGCATCCTTTAGGTTTTCTTTAGCAAGGGCTAAAGAGTGTCGGAGGGTGCTTTGTAGGTTGCTTACAAAGTCTAGAATGTTAGTTCCTGGAGAAGGTGTAAACCCCTCCCATTGCTGCTTCACCAACTGTAATGGTCCCTTAACCTCGCGGCCATACACAAGTTCAAATGGTGAAAACCCTAAACTGGGATGTGGTACAGCCCTGTAGGCAAAAAGCAACTGCTGCAACACTAGGTCCCAATCATTGGAGTGTTCATTTACGAATTTACTTATCATGGCCCCCAAAGTTCCATTAAACCTCTCCACGTGGCCATTGGTTTGATGGTGGTAAGGGGTGGCAACCAAGTGATTCACCCCATGAGCTTCCCACAGGCTTTTCATGGTCCCTGCCAGGAAATTAGCTCCCGAATCTGTAAGGATGTCGGAGGGCCAACCTACCCTGGCAAAAATGTCTGCTAATGCCTGGCACACACTTTTAGCCCTGGTGTTGCTTAGAGCTACGGCTTCCAGCCATCGGGTAGCAAAATCTATGAAAGTCAGTATGTACTGCTTTCCTCTCGGTGTCTTCTTTGGGAAAGGACCCAGAATATCCACAGCTACTCGCTGAAATGAGACCTCAATTATGGGGAGTGGCTGGAGAGGGGCTTTGACCTGGTCTTGGGGCTTTCCCGCTCGTTGGCACACCTCACAAGACCGGACATAATTAGCAACATCCTTGCCCATTCCCTCCCAGTGGAAAGACTTCTCCAACCGGTCTTTGGTTCTGTTCACCCCAGAATGGCCACTAGGATGATCATGGGCTAAGCTCAAGAGCTTTATCCGGTACTTAGTTGGAACTACCAACTGTCTTTGAGGATGCCAGTCTTCCTGGTGTCCACCAGAAAGAGTCTCCTTGTATAAAAGTCCTTGTTCTACAACAAACCGGGATCGGTTAGAAGAGCTGAGAGGCGGTGGGGTGCTCCGTGCCACCGCCCAAGCTTTCTGAAGGCTGTCATCGGCTTCCTGTTCGGCCTGGAACTGTTCCCTTGATGCTGGAGACATCAGTTCCTCCTTGGACTGTGGACTTGGGCTTGGTCCCTCTGGAAGTGATGCAGGTGCTGGGGTTGTTTCCGTTGACTATGAACCGCTCTCCGCTGGTGCACTATGTGGTATTTCAGGCTCTGGCTGAGCCTCTTGGGTAGGGTTATCTGCTGCTTCTGCCAGTTCAGGCTCGCTGGTGCCCTCTGGCGTTGGAGTTGTAGACGGGTTTGCAAGCGCTGGACTCAGTGCTGGCAATGGTTCTGATGCTGGTTGTGTTGCCAGTTCCGGTTCTGGGACTGGCTTTGGCTGGGTCTCTGGGATTGGATCCACTACGACTGTTGCCTCTGTCTGGGTCTCTGGTAACACAGACGGGGCCCTGGTGGGCGGCTCAGGAACAGGGATAGGTGTGAAAGCTTGCTTAGCCTGGCTGCAGGTGACCATTCCCACCCTCTTGGCTAGCTTCACATGGTTGGCCAAGTCTTCCCCCAGTAGCATGGGAATGGGATAATTGTCATAGACTGCAAAAGTCCACATTCCTGACCAGCCCTTGTACAGAACAGGCAACTTGGCTGTAGGCAGGGTTAAAGAGTGTGACATGAAGGGTTGAATTGTCACTGGAGCCTCTGGGTTGATGAGTTTGGGGTCCACTAGGCATTGGTGGATAGTCGACACTTGTGCCCCAGTGACCCTCCACGCGATAACCTTCTTTCCGCCCACTCTCAAGGTTTCCCTTCGCTCCGAGGGTATTTGAGAGGCATCTGGGCCTGGGGATCTTTGGTGTGATTGTGGTGTAATGAACTGTAATCGGTTGGGGTTTTTTGGGCAGTGGGCCTTTATATGTCCCAGTTCATTACATTTAAAACATCGCCCTGCTAAGGCATCACTGGGTCGAGGTTGGTTGGTGGAGACTGATGTGGTGTGGTGAGAAGGTGTCTTGGATTTCCCTTGAGATGTAGGGGGGGCCTTGGGTTGTCCCCGGTGGTAGGGTTTTGTTTCGGGTTGCCCCTTCTGATATTCGCTCCAACTGCTATTAGTTTTTTTCTTTTCTGTCACCTCCACCCATTTGGCTCCTATCTCCCCCACCTCTGTTACAGTTTTGGGTTTCCCATCTAGGATGTACCTTTCTATTTCCTCAGGAACACCCTCTAAGAACTGCTCCATTTTCACTAGGAAAAACAGATCTTCCAGAGATTTAACATTTGCTCCTGATACCCAGGCATCACAATGTTTGTCAATGTGGTAGGCATGTCGGGTAAATGACACGTCTGGTTTCCACCTTAGGGCTCTGAACCGCCGATGGGCATGCTCGGGTGTTAGCCCCATTCTGATTCTGGCCTTGTTTTTAAAAAGTTCATAACTGTTCATGTGTTCCTTAGGCATTTCAGCCGCCACCTCTGCTAAGGGTCCACTGAGCTGCGGCCTCAGCTCTACCATGTACTGGTCTGTAGTGATGCTGTACCCAAGGCAGGCCCTTTCAAAATTTTCTAAGAAGGCCTCAGTATCATCGCCTGCCTTGTAGGTGGGGAGTTTTCTGGGATGGGAAGCGGTACCTAGAGAGGGGTTGTTAGGGTTGGCTGGTATATCCTGCCTAGCCCTTACCAATTCCAGTTCATGCTTCCTCTCTTTTTCCCTCTCCTCCATCTCTTTTTGTTTCTGCTCCATCTCTTTTTCTTTCAGCTCCATCTCTTTTTGCCTCAGCTCCATCTCTTTTTGTTTTTCCTCCATAGCTCTTTTGTGGGCATCCTCTTTGGCTTTTTCTTCTTTTTCCCTTTCCTCCATAGCTCTTTTGTGTGCAGCCTCAGCCCTGGCCATCTGTCTGTCTTGTTCCTTTTCATTCTCCTCGGCCTGGAATTTGGCTAATTCTAGGTCCTGTTGCATAGTGTTTTTCCTTTGCCTGACATTTTCCCTCTGGTCTACCTTAGCTATCGGGGGGGGGGGGGGGGGGGGGAACAGCTTGGAATCTTTGTCAAGTATCAGAGGGGTAGCCGTGTTAGTCTGAATCTGTAAAAAGCAACAGAGGGTCCTATGGCACCTTTAAGACTAACAGAAGTATTGGGAGCATAAGCTTTCGTGGGTAAGAACCTCACTTCTTCAGATGAATCTTTGGTTACTGTAATGTGACTCTTTAAAAAAAAAAAACAAGTAAAACAGGCTTTTGTGACTATGACCCTCCAGTGCTCACAGCTGGAGCTTCCCTTCTAACAAAAAGCTCTCTGTTAGAAGCTCTTATCTGTTTGCCTTCAGGGTATCTCTCCTTCACTGCTTCCCCAGCATCTCAAAGGAGGGGGAAAAAATCCCTCACCGCTGCTCACTATGTCAAGGTTCCTTCCTCACTCTGAACTTTAGGGTACAGATGTGGGGGACCTGCATGAGAAGCTCTAAGCTCAATTAACAGCTTAGATCTGGTCTGGCTGTCACCACTCCCAAGCACTAATTCCCTTCCCTGGGTAGCCTTGAGAGACTCTTCACCAATTCCCTGGTGAACACAGATCCAACCCCTTGGATTTTAAAACAAGGAGAAATTAACCATCCCCCTTCCTTTCTCCCACCAACTCCTGGTGGACCCAGATCCAACCCCCTTGGATCATAAAACAAGGAAAAATCAATCAGGTATTAAGAAAAAGGCTTTTAATTAAAGAAAAGAAAGGTAAAAGAAAACCCTCTGGGAGAGATTAACATACCAGCTACTCTCACAGACAACAGATTCCAAACACAGAGGATGCTCCCCTGGGCAAACCCTTAGTTACACAAAAAAAAATACCCAAATACCCAATTCTTCCTCTAATTGCACAAGATAGGTTACAAAGAAATAAACATAAACCTATTTATTTCCTTCACTAATACTCACTACTTAATAAGAGGCTGAATTCTGGAGCTTTCCCACTCTGGTCCAAAGTGAAAACTCCACAGACAAAGGGAACTTCCCTCCTTCCCTTTGAACCATCTTGTCCTCCCATTGGTTCCTCTGGTCAGGTGTCAGCTAGGCTAGGTGAACTTCTTAACCCTTTACAGGTAAAAGAGGCATTAACCCTTAACTATCTGTTTATGACAACCCCAATGCCCATCATGGCGCTAGCGGGTGCTGTGTGGCAGGGAGTGATGTGGGGGGTCGGTCGGGGGTTCTGTCCCATCAGAGTCGCACTGATCCCAATCTGGCGCTAGAGGGTGCTGTGCTGAGGGGAGCAGGTTGGGTGGCTCAGTGTGGGGAGCTGTCAGCTCTGTCACAAGCACACGGGATCTACACACCAGATAAAGTGTAGATCGGAGCATTTGGTCATTACATTTCCCACAGCATGTCGTGCAGGAGTAGGGCAAATCCCAGCTCCACTGAGTCCATCCTTCCGGAAATTCCCCAGCAGTTTCTAATGTAACAGGGATTCCCCTGAGATCCCACCTGAGGAGAATCCCCACTCTTGGATCCAGGAGGACAGTGCCTGAGCTCTAAGATATGGGGAACTCTGAGGCACATTTAGGCAGCTCAGGGCCTTTGTACTACAGAGCCATCTCCAACCTGAAATACCTCAGGAGCCCCAGAACATTGTAGTCAGTTCCTTGAGACCTCTCATCCCTCAAGTGATGCTGCTAACAGCTCTAACCAATGCAGTCCCTGTCATTTACAACAGCTCCCAGCAATTCTTATCGCCAGCCCTTTCATCTACAATGGGCTATACTGAAATCACGGGTCCAATATTGGAATTGTTTGTAAAAATTCCAATAAATAGCAATGGAACCAATTCATAATTTTCAATGAATCTGGACCCAAATCTGAACAAATATTAAATTATAGCATCATACTAGATAGAGCTGGCTGGAGAAAGTTAATTCCATTTTGGAGAGGATTTCAATTATTTGAAAATTAGCTTCATTCCAATATGGAATGAAAACCAAAAATTACTAAATTTTCTGGGAAGGGGAACGGAGTCCTGGCTCCAGGTCCGTCTTTGAAATCTGCTTGGTTTCCATTAAAACATCATTGAAAAGGAACCATCTCCTGAAAACGTTTGGATTTTGAAGACTAGGCAAATACTAGTGAAAAATTGTATCAGGGAAGAGGTCACTTTGTAAATGAAAGACTTGTGGACTCGATTGTGACCTTTGCCCTTTCTTTCTCACCATGAAGGTGAATAACACCAGGGCCCACTTACCCATGTCCCTGAACAATGGGGCCCTTCAGCTCTATCAAAGCGGCACCTCCCTCGTCCTCCGCACCGACTTCAACCTCAGGGTGTACTATGACTGGAACAACCACCTGAGGGTCACCGTTCCTAATAACTTCTCTGACAGCCTGTGCGGCCTGTGTGGCAACTATAATGGGGACCCCGCCGATGACTTCCGGACCCCGGATGGGGACCAGGCTCCCAGTGTCGCTGCCCTGGGGAAAAGCTGGGCAGTGGAAGATGAGGATCATTTTTGCTGGCACGATTGCATTGGAGGTTGCAAGCCCTGTGCCGCCAGCATAGCCAGAAAATACAAGGAGGAGGTCTCGTGTGGCCTGATAGCCAAGGTCTCAGATGGGCCCTTCAGCCAGTGCCACAGCAAGGTGGATCCTACAGTCTACTTGAACAACTGCGTGTACGATCTGTGCCACAACGACGGCTACAGGAAGGCCCTGTGTGAGGCCCTGAAAGCCTATGCGGACGCCTGCCAGCTAGAGGGGGTCAGGATTGGGGAATGGAGGCAGCTGGCCAGATGCCGTGAGTACAGATTCGTATGCCAAGGTCTACAGTCTGCTGGTTAGACCGGGGAGCCTAGGGCTCAGCAGTCTTGAGTTCTAGCCCTGGTGTTGGGAGAGGGTTGCCAATTTTCTAATCACAGAAAACCGAATACCCTTGTCCCGCCCCCTGCCCTGTCCCTTCTCCAAGACCCCTCCCAACATCACTCGCTCTCTCCAACCCTTGTTCATGCGCTTATTTTCACTAGCCTGGGGCGGGGGTTGGAGTGCAGGAGGGGGAGAGGGTAAGGGCTCTGGACTGGGGGTGTGGGCTCTGTGGTGGGGCCATAAATGAAGTTTTTAGAGTGCGGGAGGGGGCTCTGGGCTGGGGCAGGGGATTGGGGTGTGGGAGAGGGTGAGGGCTCCGGCTGGGTGTACAGGCTCTGGGGTGGGGCCTGGGATGAGGGGTTTGGGGTGCAGGAGGGTGCTCCGGGCTGGGAATGAGGGGTTCAGAGTGCAGGAGGGGGCTCTGGGCTGGAGCAGGGAGTGTGGGTGCAGGATGGGGTGCAGGGTGCAGGCTCTGGGAGGGAGTCTGGGTGCAGGAGGGGGCTCAGGGCTGGGACAGGGAGTTGGGTTGCAGGAGGGGGCTCAGGGCTAGGGCAGGAAGTTGGGTTGCGGGAGGGGGCTCAGGGCTGGGGCAGGGGGTTGGAGTGTGGGAGGGGATGCGGGGTGCAGGCTCTGGGTGGTGCTTACCTCAGGCAGCTCCTGGGAAGCAGCGATATGTCCTTCCTGCTCGGAGGCAGCCATGGGGCTCTGCATGCTGCTCCCGGCCCCAGGCGCCTCCCCCACAGCTCCCATTGGCCGTTCCCAACCAATGGGAGCTGTGGAGCTGGCACTTGGGGTGGGGCAGAGCAAGGAGCCCCCATGGCTGCCCCTGAGCTGGAGGGACATGTCGCTGTTTCCCAGGAGCTACATGGAGTCGGGTAGAGAGCCTGCCCACCCCGCTGCGCCACCAACCGGAATTTTAACGGGTCGGTCAGTGGTGTTGACCAGAGCCACCAAGGTCCCTTTTCGACCGGGTGTTCTGGTCGAAAAACGGACACCCAGAAACCCTATTTGGGAGGGACCGTGATCAAGTGATTTGGGATTGAGCAGTGATTGGGAAATCAGAACTCTTGGATTCTATTGTACCTACAGTACTTGTCTGTCCATGATATTGCTAAGGTGTAGTTTTGTATTGTAGATTTGCCCTAAGTTATGTGATGTATAGCCACAGCAGTAATTGAATCGTTTTACATGTCCACACTCTGCTCCTTGTGTCAGCGGTGCACGTCCTCACCAGGAGTTCTTGCACCAATTTAACTGTCAGTGTGGGGCATTTTGGGATGACTTCTGAAAGGCAGCAACTGTCAATGTAATCAGTGCATTGTCTACATCTACACCTACATCTACATCAACCTAACTACATCGACCTAAGTGCTATGCCTTTCGCGGAGGTGGAGTTATTAAGTCAGTGTAGTGGACGAGTTACAGAGGTGGGAGCTACATTTTAGTGTAGACTCCTACAGAATTAGGTTGACAAAAGCTGCCCTACATCAGTCTAACTTTGTAGTGTAGACCAGGTCTCAGTCTGAGCTCTTTGGTCAGACTCCAGATGAGAGCCCCGACTCCTACCAGCGGCCAACCCTTATTTCCCCACATCACGTTTCCCAGTCCTTTGTTCTCCACCTGGGGGATTTTTGCTCCACGTCCTTGCTGAGAGGCCAGGAAATCCATCCACTTTGGAGTCGTTTATTACTGGTGTCAATGTCCTTGTGACTGTATTTGCCATTATCTTCTGGATTCTCCACTGATATGGGGTCCCTCTCGGCCAGTCCTTTTTAATGACCCATCCAGCTGAGACAGCTAGGCAACATTCATACTGATGTTTCTTAGGTCATGTCTACACTAGCAAGCTTAGAGCGGCAGAGCTGTACTGATATACCTGTGCCTCTGTAAGATCGCTCGTGTAGCTGTGTTACGCTGATGGGAGAGAGCTCTCTGTCAACATAATAAAACCAGGTCAACGAGCGGCGGTAGCTTTGTTGGCAGGAGAGCATCACCCGCCAACATAGCGCTCTGCACACAAGTGCTTATGCCAGCAAAACTTGTGTTGCTCAGGGGTGTGTGTATATGTTTTCACACCCCTTAGTGACAAAAGTGTTGCTGACATAAGTGCTCATGTAGATATGGCCTTAGCTTGCCCTGGGAGCAAACAGTCATTTTGGACACACTGGGTAACAAAGATGGCATATGGGAAAACTGAGGCACACATAGAGGTTATAAAAATAGTACGTGCAATCCCCCCTTCATCACAGCCTGTCACTTTGAGTATCTAATGTCCACTGATAACACATGGATGGTTGAGGTAAAATGATGCCAGTTTTTAAGTGACTCTTCCTACTATGTGCCTGATCCTGTAAGGGGCTAAGCACCTTCTACAACATACTGAGCACCCTCAGCCAATGTTGAGGTCACTGGGATTCGAAGGCTCTCAGAGCCCCACAAGATACGTCCCTTTCTGTCTATTTTAAATATTGCTTTTGCGTGGAGAGGGTTTGCTGCTAAATCTGTGGGTTCTTCACTCCCCAGCCATGGAGTGCCCCCTGGAGAACAGCCAGTACCAGCTCTGTGGAACAGCCTGCCCAGCCACATGTGTGGACCAGTCAGCCCCCAGTAGCTGCCAAGACCCCTGCGTGGAAAGCTGCCAGTGCAAGGATGGTTTTGTGCTGAGCCAGGGCAAATGCATCCCCAAGAGCAGCTGTGGGTGCCTGTTCGAGGGGCGTCCCTATGCCCCCAGTGAGAGTTTCTGGGTTGATGAGGCATGTGGGACACGGTGCATGTGCAACACAGCCACTAGACAAGTCAAATGCATGGCTGCTACGTGCAAACGTTCAGAGAGATGCGGGCTAGTGAATGGCATACGGGGCTGTTACCCCTCCAGCTACGCCACCTGCTCTGTGACAAGGAATCTGCACTATTCCACCTTTGATGGACAGAGATACAACTTCCAAGGCACCTGCCGCTACCAGCTAACTACCCTGTGCAAGAAGGCGGTGGGACTGGTGGACTTTGATGTCTACTTCCAGGAAAGCAATACTCGTCCTGTGCAGATCAAGGTCTATGAGATCGACATCAGGGTCAGCAATCAATTCCCTGGGAAAATCATGGTGAGTTTCAGAAATCACATCTAGTCTCTAAAACATTTCTGGAAAGTCGCCTGTGAAATCAGAAGTTGGTTGCAGAAAGTGTATGGAAGGATTTTAGAAAACAGATCAAATATTAACTGGATTCTGATGTGAATGGGGAGCCAATGGAGAAGCTAGAGGGTTCGGGTGATGTGGTTACACTTCGTCTTTGTGAGAAGGTGTCAATAGCATCCAGCATATGTGGGAACTTGGAGAGCTGGGGCTCACAGAGGAGGGAACAGCAATAGCCAGTGTCAGAAAAAAGGAAAGTCTGATTGGAGGATCCTGCTCAGTCTGGGGAGCTGGACTCAGGCAGGCTGTAGAGGAGGGAGCAGGTCAGCCCGGATGAAGATTTCAGCAGCAGTAGATGGGCCAGAGCTCTGTGCTGGAGCCAGAGGTTCCACCAGAGCGAGCGATGTTTCATATCCCATGTATCTTGCTTTTCCAGGTGAACAGTATCCTGATTACCCTTCCCTTCAACCTCGATGATAAGAAAATCACTGTGTATAGAAAGGGCTGGGCCACAGTGATCCAGACAGACTTTGGTCTCACCGTTACCTATGCCGGGTGGTCAGGACGCACCACGATCACTCTGCCAGTCACCTACGCGGGAGCCGTGTGTGGTCTGTGTGGCAATTTTAACAGTGACAGGGAGGATGACATGCTGATGAGGGATGGCACACTGGCACCAAACCCCATCAGCTTTGGCCAGAGTTGGAAGGTGGGCGACCTCCCGGGATGCTCTGCAGTAACGATACCACCATGCGCAAGTGTAGAGGCTATTGAAAAAGAACAACAAGGTAGCAGAGGGCAGTGTGGGCTCATCTTATACAAGAGTGGCCCTTTCAGAGGATGTCACAGCAAAGTGGACCCTCATGGATACTTCATAGACTGTGTGTATGGCTATTGCGTCCTCAGTGCGCGTGAAAGTAATGTCTGCCAGGCCGTTGCTGCCTATGCCGAGGCATGTCAGGAAGCTGGAGCTATGGTGCGTCCCTGGAGGACTACAAAATTCTGCTGTGAGTCCCTCATGTTCACCGCTGCCTGCCCTTTGGGGATTGTTAATTCTTGTTGGCTGGTAGATGTGGATCTAAACACTGCAGAACATTTTTAACAGGTCTCTCTCAGCAGGCTGGGTTCAGCACTCGTAGTGGCCTTGGCAGCTGTACCCTGGGCAAGGGAAACACTGCTAGGGATGTAGTGTGCTCTCCGTGGCCAGTCTAATCCTTGCCTTCCCTTCTGAGACTGGGACATAATCAGAGCTGGGACTCAGGGTGGCTACTAATTGAGATGATTGTTCATTAGGAACTGAGCTGGGAACCCACCAATTCATCCCACACAAGCCATCAGTTGGGAATGAATTTTAACAGCTACTGACCTGGATTCAAAACAAAAAGCTAGTAGTGAAACAATGAAACAATAAACCGAATTAGAAGCCATCATAGGAGAGAGATTGTCTGTATCCCATCTCCTGGCCTCTGTGAGGCAGCCAGTTCATCAGACCTGGGACCCCATTACAGAGGGTGCCTTTTATTAATTAACCAAACTAAGGAAATAGAAAAGTAGGAACTTGAATGAAATTGCATGTTCTGTGATGGTTCATTGAGCACATTGCTAATGCACTATGTGAGCTAACTCTTTGTTCTAATTACAGCTCCGTCCTGTCCCCTGAACAGTCACTACGAATTCTGTAGCAGCAGCTGCGATGTGACATGCAGCAACCTCTATGCCCCGGTGCAATGCATGACCCAGTGTAAGGAAGGCTGCGTGTGTGATGAGGGCTTTGTTCTCAGTGGCGACCGCTGTGTCCCCATTTCCCAGTGTGGATGCCTCCACAGAGGACTTTACTACCAGCCCGGGGAGACCTTCCACCCGAGCGGTTCATGCGAGGAGCAGTGCATGTGTCAGGCTGGTGGGGAGGTTGTGTGTAAGGCATTCTCCTGCGGCACTGGTGAGGAATGCGGGGTAGTGGACGGTGTCCAGAAATGCCACCCATTTGGATCTGCGACCTGTTCTGCCTCTGGCCATCCCCACTACCTCTCTTTCGATGGGGTCTCCTTTGACTTCCAAGGCACCTGCACCTACATCCTGGCCAAGACCTGCACCGATGCCAGTCACCTTACACCATTCACTATCAGCATAGAGAAAGAAGATTGGGGCACCAGGAACATGTCCGTGGCCAAGCTGGTGTCCATTAAGGTGTATGGGATCACACTCACCCTGCTGCAAAACAAACAGGGGCTCATCATGGTAAGTCCTCCACATTCTCATGGACAGAGATTTTATTCTAGTCTACACAGGTTTGTTTGCAGTTTGGCCAACTCCCTAGTGCCCCGTTGTGGTAAAGGTTGCGCTGCAGGTGGTCTGCCTCACTTTCCCTCTTGGGCTCCTCAATAGCTCACAAGACAAGTTGAATAACAGCCGCCCTCCTTAGGGTCTGGATTATTAAATTAGCAAACATGCAAAATAAAGTTTTCAAGTCCATCCATTTTTCTCCATACCAGGTCACTCCGAGTTCTTTCCTGTCTGTAGTCATGCTCCCCAAATTTCAAGTTTCCCTGCTGGAGTCTATTCGCTCCCATCAGCCTCTTGATTCTCTTCTGTTCTCCCTGAGAACTCTCTCTGCAGGGCCAGCCTCCCATCTTCGTCCTGCTGCTCTTATAGGGGAATCAGGGGATTCCTGCTCAGGTGTGCCTCCTTAGTAATCAGGGTTGGCTGGCCTACTGGCCTTAAAGGACAAGCCACGCTCTTACAAATTCTTATAACATGCACATCCATTTAGTATTTCAGCACCTTCCAGCAACATACTAAGTAACTTAACCAACTCTCTCAACCTATCACCAGGAGGAGATGTGCGTGCAGGGGAGAATTTTGTATTGGATTTACTTTTAAAAGTTATAAATATGCACACACATTGCCATATATATGTGTGTGTGTGTGTGTGTGTGTGTGTGTGTGTTAGAGACAACAGGTCAGAGAAACACACCTTGCACTTGGGGCAGAAGTGGTGAGGTTTGTCAGGGTCCTTTGTTCCTGAGGGAGTTCATTCCCCAGTCTCGAACTGGTCACCAGTAAAAGCTCCATCTCCTGCACAGGCTAACTTTACCCTTATTATTCCAGAAGAAGGAAGTGGTCAGCTACGATCTTCATCCTGGAGGTTTAATTGATCTTTTAGATACCTAGGGCCCAGGCCATTGAGAGTCTTGAAGGTAAGGTGTGAGAGCTTGAACTGAATTCAGAAGGCAGCAGAGGGAGCAGAGGACAGTTTTGATGTGATCTCAGTTGCCAGTGCTGGTGAGGAGATGCTTCTGTACCTGATAGCGATTCTGGAGTGCTGAAGGGTTCATGGTATATCACATGACTGTAGTCCAGAGGAGAGGTGATGAAGGCATGAAATAATTGATGCCAGATCATCATCCATCAGGATGGGACAGTCTCCTGCCAACTGAAGATGGTAGCAAGTATTACTCATGGATGCTGCTATGTCAGAGCTTCATTTGGGCAAGCTGAGCATCCCCTAGCTCAGCTCAATCTTCTTTGCCTCCCTTCTTGGTTTATACACCATGTTTCTGGGAATTAATGATGTGGGGAACTCTCTACACATAATTCAAATTTTTGCAAACACGGAATAAACTTCCTCTCCATTATAATTCCATTGGCTCTGTGTTGAAGAATTTCTCCCCTGATGCATTCCCCTGAGAAGCCTGCAGTCTAACTTGGGAGAAATACAACATGTGATAAATTGATGGAGATAGGAGAAGGCAAGGGGTGAAGGAATGAAGTATCACCAGGGAAGTGGGTCTTTAGGAGAGAAGGGGAGATAGACAAGAAGTAGGAGAGTGTTCTATGTGCAGGAGCTTGCATGAAAAGGAGGGGCAAGCCAAACATGGTTGGAGAAAATAGGGATGGTAAAGAGAGAGAACCAGGAGGGAGGTGCGGTGAAGGGGAGAGGAGAGAAGAGATGTAGACTAGGGTGACAATGTGAAGACCTTGGAAGGTGAGCACAAGTCATCCCAAAGTGAAATCTGGAGTCATTCTGATTTATGCCATATGTCAGTGAGAGTAGAATCTTGCCTGTGTACATGCTCCCCCGTGCTCACAGGGAATGTTCTCTCTCTTCCAGGTGAACGGGGTGTCCCACAACCTCCCAGTGATTGTGGCTGATGGGCAACTTAGAGCATATCAACATGGCACAAACATTCTGGTACAAACCATCTTCGGCCTCACTGTGAGCTACGACCTGGTTTACCAGGCCAGGGTCACCATCCCAGGAAGCTACGAGGGCCAGACGTGCGGCCTGTGCGGGAACTTCGATGGACAGCAGGACGAGGAGTTCCTGCTCCCCAGTGGCAGGACAGCCCCTGATACAGCAGCATTTGGCTCTGCTTGGGAAGTCCAGATCCCAGGAGCATCCTGTACAGACAGATGTGCTGGAAACAGCTGTTCAGTTTGTGAGGAGAGGAAGAAGAACGTCTTCAAAGGGCGCAACTACTGTGGGCTGCTTACAGATCCCGACGGCCCCTTCACGGCCTGCCATGGCATGGTCAGCCCCAGCGTGTATCAGAGCAACTGCCTGTATGATCTGTGCCTGGGCAACGGGGACGCACAGGTTCTGTGCCAGAGCATCCACAGCTACGTGACGGCCTGCCAAGAGGCTGGGGCTCCCATCCGGCCCTGGAGGAGCACCTCCTTCTGTGGTAAATGTGCTGATAGTGTAGAAACTCTGAGATGCACTGGGGGGGGGGGGGGGCAATATTGCTGAGCATCTTGTTCCAGGCCTCTGGGCTTCTTCTGGAACTCTTCTGGGTGGGAACCAACAATCTCATGTTTCCTTCTAAAGGTTCCCTATTCCTCTCCTCCCTGTCCTGCTCTCCTCTCCTTCGTGTCTGTCCCTCTAGGCCGTGGTGTGAGATCTTTCCAGCCATCCTTTATTTTTCTCTCTATTTAAGCTGTGAGCTGCCCAGCCAACAGCCACTACGAGGTCTGCGCCGACCTCTGCACCTCCACCTGCACTGGAGACATCATAGACTGCCCGGAGACCTGTGCTGAAGGCTGCGAGTGTGACGGTGGCTTCTTCTTCGACGGCCAGGGCTGTGTGACTCTGCAGAGCTGTGGGTGCTTCGAGCGTGGGAGATATTACAAGGTACCGCCCCCTGCTGGAGCATCTGGGTCTGATCTAATTTTTGCTCTGTCCACATCTTAATCCCTACACTGGTCAAGAATATAGGCTTTGCTATACTGGATCAGAGCATTGGTCCATCCAGGATGTCCCTCTCTTCTAGTATCTAATGCTCAAAATGCCAAAAAAGGCCAGAAGATTTAATGCCCTGTGCCTGTTGTGGGGAAACTGAGGCAGAGATAGGCGCAGTGACTTGCTCAAGGCCACCTAGTGAGTGAGTAGCAGATGGGAGGTTAAAATCTAGGAATTGTTCCTGGCTTTAAGCCCAGTCCTCACCCCATTACACAGCCTTTCTCTCTAAAGGCAAGAGGAAATAATATTATGACACAATGGACATTTTTATAGATACATAGATTCTAAGGCCAGAAGGGTCCATTGTGATCATCTAGTCTGCCCTCCTGTATAACCCAAGCCAGAGACCTGCCCCAATGTCATTCCGAGAGCACATCTGTTAGAAAAACACATCCAGAGCTCTGGGTTTAGCGCTGTCAAAAATTATTTTAAATAATTGTTTCCAGTTACATTCTGTTATTTCCTGTTTTCCAAACGTTCCATCAGCCCAATGAGACGGTCCTGATGAACGAGTGCCAGCAAAGCTGCACCTGTGTTCCTGCTCGAGGAGTGACTTGTAAAGCCCACAGCTGCTCCCGAGAAGAAATCTGCCAGATTAGAGATGGCGTCAGGGCCTGCATCAGCAAAGGTACAGGACAGTCATTGTTTGAAACATGCCGTGAAGGGTTATTGTACAGGCAGCGAGTAAGCAGCTGTGGTTATGTCTCCTGACCCTTCTCACTCTCTCTCCTCCTTCATTTAGCCTGGAACTCTGACCCCTAATAGTACAACATTTCGACTGGAAAGATGGGAAGACTTGTTGGGTCTCTCCAGCAGAGTCGGGTGGGCAACTGTCAGGGAGCTGAGCACACTCCGTGATTCTCTCCCTGGGCGCAGCCTGGGGGCTGCTATAAACAGAACACCCTGGCTACATACAGTCCCATAGGGACCATCAGTCAGCTATGCAGTGTCATTGTCCATCACCTCTCAGCCACTTTCCTTGCCTGCTTCATGCTAGAGGTCTGCTTGGGCCTAATATTTGAGGAGCCCAAGCCCGAGAAGGTCAGGTCATTTTCTGACCTACCCTGACTCTTTCCATGAAACTGAATGAGCGCCACGGCCACCTCCCGCCCATAGGGTTGGCACGGCCGTGCCTATGTTCCCTGTTCCTGCCATCCGCCATCCCTGGCTGCAGTGTGTGCGCTCTGGGGCAGCTCCCTCACTCCACAGTATGCATAAGGCAGCCAGGTGGCAGTGCTAGTAGGAGCTGGGCATGCAGTCACCTCTGCGCTGACCCCACAGGTAGGGTGGCCAACTCTCTCATTTGTGAAAACTGGACACTGAGTGCCGGAACCTCCCCTGCTCCCTGCTCTACCTCTTCCCCCGCTCCTCTTTCTGCACCCACTGTCGCTCACTGCTCTCTCCACCACCCTCCCCCTGACAGCTGAGCAGGGCTCTAGGGGTGGAGGGGTGACTGGGGCAGGATGTGGGGGAGAGAGCAGGGCTCTGAGGGTGATGGGGTGACTGGGGCAAGGTGTGGGAGGGAGAGCCATGCTCGGGGCAGAATGGGGAGCCGCTGGTATGCTGGTACCTTTCTCCGCCGGAGCTGTTGCTGAGTGCTTCTCCAGGCTCCAGCTGCAGCTTCTGTCCTCCCCCTCCCCTGGGTGGCGGAGGCTGGTTACTGCAGGTAACTGGACTTTTAGTGTCTGGTCAGCAGTGATGACTTTCCAGTCGAAAACCGGACATTTGGCAACCCTACGCACAGGCAGAAGGAGAACAGCTGACTTGACAGAAGCCCAAGAGGGTCCCGTTGATTTTCTACTCAACCTGACCCAGACCTGACACTTGTAGTCGGCTCCCATCAGGTTTGGGTTGCATTGCAGGGGTCTGCTCCTTACTACCTGTCACATGGCCCTCTGTGTTCACCACCTACACTACAGGTTGTGGAGAGGGTGATATAGGAGCTGGCTCTGCTGGCTCAAAGACTGCTATGGTCTCATCCATGCAGAGAGATTTCCCAGCAGAGGACTTGTGGGAGGTTTGGGAAGTGTACAAGGGAAATGTGTATGGGGATAGATAGATAGATCATTCGGTCCATTTCACAAACAGGCTATATTAAGAAGTAGGATTCCAATGACACTAAATTTCATCCCAATTTTCACACCACCATCAGCCCCCTCTCTGCTCTCATATATAACTGATTAGTCTGGTGTTTCTTGTCTTTCTATTGTCTTTCCCCACTAGTTATTCCATCCTGCAGTGTTGTCCGCTGCAGAGAAGGAACTATTTGCAAGATGATAAATGGGCAGCCAGAGTGTGTGCCAGTCTCTCAGGCCACGTGCTGGGCTGGGGGTTACTTGCATTACCACACCTTCGATGGACGGGTGTATGATTTCCACGGCACCTGCAACTACACGGTGGCCAAGACCTGCAGGGATGACTCCGTCCTGCCCTCCTTCCATGTCACGGCCAAGATCGAGAACAGGGGGAACACACAGGTCTTCTACATTGGGTCGGTAACTGTCCAGGTGGATGGAGTCACCATCACAGCAGCCAGGGCTGAGGTCGGCTTTGTGGGGGTAAGTGTTGAGCGTGGTCAGTACTTAGATAGGATACCTTGAAAACATTTACCTAAGGTGTTGCAGGGGGTAGAATTGTTTAAGTAGTAGAGGGTGCTCTCCTCCTGAATTCGTGCTGTCCCTGAAGCCACAGCACTGTACTAGGGGGTGCTGTACTATGTTCAGATGTACAGGTATCCCAGTAGGGTGCACTCTCCCCTTGGAGTCAGTGCTGACCCCAATTCCCATCATGGCAATACCAGGTGCTGTGTGTCATAGAATGGGGCAGGTGGCCAGCAGGGGGCGCTGACCCAATTCCAAAGCTCTGTGCTTGGGGCTACTGTCAGCAACTGGGACATGGGTGTTCAGACCTACTGGCTGGAGCAGTGGCAGTCAGGGCTAGTAGCCAGATCTGGAGTCAGGAACCAGGAGTCAGAGACAAGGGTCAAAACAACCTCCCCAGGAATTGCGTCACTCGCCAATGGCTCTAACTGACACAACCTCTTCCCCCGCAGGAGCCGCTCCCTAACAGCTCTATCCAATGCGGGCCCCTCCCCCGCAGAAGCCACTCCCCAATGGCTCTATCCAACACAGCTCCTCCCCTTCGGGAGCCACTCCCCAACGGCTCTGTCCAACGCAGCCCCTCCCCCTCAGGAGCTGCTCTCTAACGGCTCTATCCAGTGCGGCCCCTTCCCTGCAGGTGCTGCTCCCTAACAGCTCTAACGCACACGCTAGGGTTGCCAGGCATCTGGTTTTCAATCTGAACACCTAGTCGAAAAGGGACCCTGGCGGCTCTGCTCAGCACAGCTGACTGGACTGCTAAAAGTCCGGTTGGCCGCAGAGGGGCAGGCAGGCACCATGCCCAGCTCAGTGCAGCTGGCATGTCCCTCTGGCTCCTACGCGGAGGGGCTGCCAGGGGGGCTCTGCGCACTGCTCCCGCCTGCAGGCGCCGTCCCGAGCACTGGCTCTGCAGCTCCCATTGGCCGGGAACCGTGGCCAATGGAAGCTGCGGGGGCAGGGCCTGCGGGTGGGAACAGTGCACAGAGCCCCCTGGCCTGCAGGCGGGGACAGCACACAGAGCCCCGTGACATGCTGCCATTTCACGCGGACTTCCTCCATCCCTGGAAAATGCTGGGGCTGCCTGAGGTCAGCGCCGCCCGGAGCCCACACCTCACAACCCCTCCTGCATCCCAACCCCCTGCCCCATCCCTGAGCCCCCTTCCGCACCCAAGCTCCCTCCTGGTGCCTGCACCCTGCACCACCTCCCATACCCCAATCCCCTGCCCCAGCCTGGAGCCCCCTCCCACACCCTGAACCCCTCATTTCTGACCCCAGCCCAGAGCCCACACGCCAGCCCAGAGCCCGTACCTCCTCCCACACCCCACACCCCTGCCCCAGCCCGGAGCCCCCTCCCACACTCCAGACCCCCCGGCCCCACCCCCAGCCCAGAGCCGCCTCCTGCACCCCAAACCCCACATCCCTGGCCCCACTCCAGAATCCTCACTCCCAGCTGGAGCCGTCACCCCCTCCTGCACCCCAACCCCCTGCGCCAGCCCAGAGCCCCCTCCTACACTCCAAACCCCTTGGCCCCAGCCTGGAGCCCCCTCCTACACCCCAAACCCCTCATCCCAGCGCCACCCCAGAGCCCAAACCCCCAGCCGACAGCCTTCACCCCCTCCTGCACCCCAACCCCCTGCCCCAGCCCGATGAAAACGGGTGAGTGAGCAAGGATGGGAGAGAGTGAGCGACAGAGGGAGGGGGGATGGAGTGAGGGGGGCAGGGCCTCGGGGCAAGGAGCAGAGCAAGGGTGTTCGGTTTTCTGCAATTAGAAAGTTGACAACCCTAGACGTGGCCCCCTCCCCTGCAGGAGCCGCTCCCTAATGGCTCTAACTGACACAGCTCCCTCCCTGTAGCCACTTCCTAATGGCTCTAACTGATGTACCCCCCTCGCCCTCAAAATTCCAACTTTTGAACTGTTTACAGTGTCGTGGTCGCCATGCTGGTCCCAGGGTGTTAGAGAGACAAGGTGGGAGAGGAAATGTCTCTTATTGGACCAACTTCTGTTGGTGAAAGAGACAAGTCTTCCAGCTACCCAGAGCTCTTCTTCAGGTCTGGGAAGGGTACTCAGGGCTGGTTTATGCTAGAGAATTAGATCGACCCAGATGTGTCGCTCAGAGGCACATAGGTGCCAACTTTTTGGTTCCCGGGGGGTGCCCCAACCCCTCTACACCCCTTTCCCCAGCCCCCACCTCTGGCCCGCCTCTTCCCGCCCCCCTCTCCATCACTTTCCCCAAGTCCCTGCCCCCTCTGCACCCCTTCCTGCCCCCGCTCCTCCCCCTCCCCCCCAGCGCCTCCTGCACACTGTGGAACAGCTGACCTCGGTGAGCAGGAGGCACTGGGAAGGAGGGGGAGGAGCTGATCGGCGTGAAAAATCCGCACTCTGAGCAATGTAATTAAGCCATTGTAAGGGCTTGTCTACACTTACAGAGCTGCACCAGTGCAGCTGCACAGCTGTAGCGCCTAGTGAAGATGCTACCTAGGCTGATAGGACAGGTTCTCTTGTTGGCAAGGGTACTCCACGCAGTCTACACTACAGTGCCAGGTCAATGCAAAGCCGTTGACCTTGACCTAACTATGTTAGTGTCTACAGTAAAATTTCGCTCCCGCCGACATAACTGTCCCTGCTACATCGACTTAATAACTCCACCTCCATGAGAGCTGTAGAGTCAATGTCAATGTAGTTAGGTCGACGCCATATCAATGTAGGTACTGCGTTGATTACATGGACTGTTACTGGCTTTGAGAAGCCATCCCACAATGCCCCACACTGACAGTCCTGGTGAGGATGCACATCGCACAGACACAAGGAGCAAAGAGTAGACATGCACAAGCGATGTAATCACTGAGGTGGCTTTATGCTGACGAAAAACAGGTCAACTTAATTGTGTAGTGTAGCCATGCCCTGATGGGTGGTACCTATGTCAATAGGAGATGCCCTCCTGTCAAAATAGCGCTATCTGCACTGGGGGATAGGTCAGTATAACTGCGTTGCTCAGGGGTGTGGATTTTCCACAGCTGCAGCTTTCCAAATGTAGACGAGCCCTCAGAGTGTCATAGCTAAATACAAGGTAGAACAGATTGTTTAGCATAAGTAGTTAAACCCACTGACATCATAGGACACAAAGGGTGGGTTATTGGGTTACAGATTGCTGTAATAATCTATAACGCCAGTGTCTTTTTTAAAACCATGATTTTTACTGTGCAGCAAAGTTAAGAATTTAGGATCCCAGTCTTGACTTTTAAAAGTGTGGTTCCATTATTAAACAACTTTCAAAACATTGAAATCCTCCAAAGAGAATTACATTTCTCCACCCAGCTCTATTTAATATGATGTTTTAAAGTAATTCTGGTTCAGATTTGGGTCCAGGTTGCACCCCTTGCTAATCTGAGTAGGGGCCACTTTGCAAATGACAGACTAGTGCATTCAATTGTGACCTTTGCCCTTTCTTTCTCACCGTGAAGGTGAATAACACCAGGGCCCACTTACCCATCTCCCTGAACAATGGGGCCCTTCAGCTCTATCAGAGCGGCACCTCCCTTGTCCTCCGCACCGACTTCAACCTCAGAGTGACCTATGACTGGAACAACCACCTGAGGGTCACTGTCCCCAGGGTCTTTTTGGACAGCCTGTGCGGCCTGTGCGGCAACTATAACGGGGACCCCTCCGATGACTTCCGGACCCCGGACGGGGACCGGGCTCCCAGTGTCGCCGCCCTGGGGAAAAGCTGGGCAGTGGAAGATGAGGATCAGTTTTGCTGGCACGATTGCATTGGAGGTTGTAGGCCCTGTGCCCCCAGCATAGCCAGAAAGTACAAGGAGGAGGCCTTCTGCGGCCTCATAACCAAGGTCTCAGATGGGCCCTTCAGCCAGTGCCACAGCAAGGTGGATCCTACAGTCTACTTGGACAACTGCGTGTATGATCTGTGCCACAACGACGGCTACAGGAAGGCCCTGTGTGAGGCCCTGAAGGCCTACGCGGACGCCTGCCAGCTGGAGGGGGTCAGGATTGGGGAATGGAGGCAGCTGGCCAGATGCCGTGAGTACAGATTTGTATGCCAAGGTCTACGGTCTGCTGGTTAGACTGGGGAGCCTGGGGAACTCAGCACTCTTGAGTTCTAGCCCTGGTTTTGGGAGGGGGTGTGATCGAGTGGTTTGGGATTGAGCAGCGATTGGGAAATCAGGACTCCTGGGTTCTATTGTACCCACAGTACTTGTCTGTCCGTGGTATTGCTAAGGTGCCTGTCACTTTGAGTATCTAACGTCCACTGATAACTCATGGATGGTTGGGGTAAAATGACGCCTGTTTTTAAGTCACTCTTCCTACCATGAACCTGATCCTGTAAGGTGCTAATCACCTCTTGCAGTGTGCTGAGCACCCTCACCTCCTGTTCAGGTCACTGGGATTCGAGGGCTCTCAGAGCCCCACAAGATACATCCCCCTCTGCCTATTTTAAATACTGCTTTTGCATGGAGAGAACTTTCTGCTAAATCTGTGGGTCCTTCACTCCCCAGCCATGGAGTGCCCCCTGGAGAACAGCCAGTACCAGCTCTGTGGAACAGCCTGCCCAGCCACGTGTGTGGACCAGTCAGTCCCCAGCAGCTGCGAAGACCCCTGTGTAGAAAGCTGCCAGTGCAAGGATGGTTTTGTGCTGAGCCAGGGCAAATGCATCCCCAAGGGCAGCTGTGGGTGCCAGTTTGAGGGGCGACCCTATGCCCCCAATGAGAGCTTCTGGGTCGATGAGGTATGTGGGACACGGTGCATGTGCAACGCAGCCACTAGACAAGTCGAATGCGTGGCCGCTACGTGCAAACACTCGGAGAGGTGCGGGCTAGTGAATGGCGTACGGGGCTGTTACCCCTCCAGCTACGCCACCTGCTCTGTGACAAGGAATCTGCACTATACCACCTTTGATGGACAGAGATACGACTTCAAAGGCACCTGCCGCTACCAGCTCACAGGTCTGTGCAAGAAGGTGGAGGGACTGGTGGACTTTGAAGTCAACTTCCAGGAAAACAATACCGCTCCTCTACAGATCAAGGTGTATCAGACCAACCTCAGGATCAGCAATCAATTCCCTGGGAAAGTCCTGGTGAGTTTCTCAAATTGTCTCTAATCTCTCTAAAATATTTGTGGAAAGTCACCTGTGTGATCCAGAGAAGTTGCAGACAGTGCATGGAAGGATTTTGAAATATAGGGTGAATTGTAACCACATTCTTCTATAAACGGAGCCAATGGAGATATTTAAGGATTGGGGTGATGTGGTTACACTTCGGATGTGTGAGAAGGTCTCTGAATCATAGAATCGTAGGGCTGGAAAGTACCTCGAGAGGTCATCTAGTCAAGTCCCCTGACTCATGGCAAGATTAAGTATTACCTAGACCATCCCTGACAGGTTTTTGTCTAACCTGCTCTTAAAAATCTCCAATGATGGATATTCCACAACCTCCCTGGGCAATTTATTCCAGTGATTAACTACCCTGACAGTTAGGAAGTTTTTCCTAACGTCCAACCTAAACCTCCCTTGCTGCAATTTAAGCCCATTGCTTCTTGTCCTATCCTCAGAGGTTAAGGAGAAAATTTTTTCACTCTCCTCCTTGAAACAACCTTTTATATACTTGAAAACTATCATCATGTCCCCTCTCAGTCTTCTCTTCTCCAGACTAAACAAACCCATTTTTCCAATCTTTCCTCAGAGGTCATGTTTTCTAGACCTTTAATCATGTTTGTTGCTCTTCTCTGGACTTTCTCCAATTTGACCACATCTTTCCTGAAATGTGGCACCCAGAACTGGACAAAATACTCCAACTGAGTCCTAATCAGTGCAGAGTAGACCAGAAGCATTACTTCTTGTGCATTGCTTACGACAGTCCTGCTAATATATCCTAGAATGATGTTTGCTTTTTTTGCAACAGTGTTACACTGTTCAGTCATATTTAGCTTGTGATCCATTATGACCCCCAAATCCCTTTCTACAGTACTCCTTCCTAGGCAGTCATTTCCCATCTTCTATGTGTGCAACTGATTGTTCTTTCCTAAGTGGAGCACTTTGCATTTGTTACTCCTGGGGAAATTCTCACATAATTGTGTATTTTCCCACATAAAAAACATTTTGCCTCAGAAGTGCTGCAGTTCTGCCTTTTGCCCACCAGAGGCCGCTGTGGCGCCAGAACAGTCAGCTGCATTTATGACAGGTTTCAGAGTAGTGGTCGTGTTAGTCTGTATCCTCAAAAAGAACAGGAGTACTTGTGGCACCTTAGAGACTAACAAATTTATTTGAGCATAAGCTTTCGTGGGCTACAGCCCACTTCATCTGATGCATAGAATGGAACATATAGTAAGGAGATATATATACACATACGGAGAACATGAAAAAGTGGGAGTTGTCCTACCAACTCTAAGAGGCTAATTAATTAAGAGAAAAAACGTTTGTAGTGATAATCAAGATAGCCCATTACAGACAGTTTGACAAGAGGTGTGAGAATACTTAACATGGGGAAATAGATTCAATGTGTGTAATGGCTCAGCCATTCCCAGTCTCTATTCAAACCTAACTTGATGGTGTCTAATTTGCATATTAATTCAAGTTCAGCAGTTTCTCGTTGGAGTCTGTTTTTGAAGCTTATCTGTTGCAAAATTGTCACCTTTAAGTCTGTTACTGAGTGGCCAGAAAAGTTGAAGTGTTCTCCTGCTGGTTTTTGAATGTTATGATTCCTGATGTCAGATTTGTGTCCATTTATTCTTTTGCGTAGAGACTGTCCGGTTTGGCCAGTGTACATGGCAGAGGGGCATTGCTGGCACATGTTGGCATATATCACATTGGTAGATGTGCAGGTGAATGACCCCCTGATGGCGTGGCTGATGTGATTAGGTGCTATGATGATATCACTTGAATAGATATGTGGACAGAGTTGGCATCAGACTTTGTTGCAAGGATAGGTTCCTGGGTTAGTGTTTTTGTTCTGTGGTGTGTGGTTGCTGGTGAGTATTTGCTTCAGGTTGGGGAGCTGTCTGTAAGTGAGGACAGGTCTGTCTCCCAAGATCTGTGAGAGTGAGGGATCATCTTTCAGGATAGGTTGTAGATCTTTGATGATGCCAGGGCCGCCCGGGGGGGGGGCAAGTGGGGTAATTTGTCCCAGGCCCCGGGTCCCGCAGGGGCCCCCACGAGAGTTTTTCGGGGCCCCTGGAGTGGGGTCCTTCACTCACTCTGTGGGCCCCGGAAAACTCTCGTGGGGCCCGGGCCCCCGGAGCTTCTTCCATTCCGGGTCTTCGGCGGTGGGGAGTCCTTCCGCTCCGGGACCCGCCGCTGAAGCAACGGTTCTTCAGCGGCAATTCGGCGGCGGGGGCCCCCTGAATCCTCTGGGCGGCCCTGGATGATGCCCTGGAGAGGTTTTAGTTGGGGGTTGAAGGTGACGGCTAGTGGCGTTCTGTTATTTTCTTTGTTGGGCCTGTCTTGTAGTAGGTGACTTCTAGGTACTCTTCTGGCTCTGTCAATCTGGTTTTTTCACTTCAGCAGGTGGGTATTGTAGTTTTAAGAATGCTTGATAGAGATCTTGTAGGTGCTTGTCTCTGTCTGAGGGATTGGAGCAAATGCGGTTGTATCTTAGAGCTTGGCTGTAGACAAATGGATCGTGTGGTGTGTCCTGGATGGAAGCTGGAGGCATGTAGGTAAGTATAGTGGTCAGTAGATTTCCGGTATAGGGTGGTATTTATGTGACCATCGCTTATTAGCACAGCGGTGTCCAGGAAACGGACCGCTTGTATGGATTGGTCTAGGCTGAGGTTGATGGTGGGATGGAAATTGTTGAAATCATGGTGGAATTCCTCAAGGGCTTCTTTTCCATGGGTCCAGATGATGAAGATGTCATCAATGTAGCGCAAGTAGAGTAGGGTCGTTAGGGGACGAGAGCTAAGAAAGCGTTGTTCTAAGTCAGCCATAAAAATGTTGGCATTCTGTGGGGCCATGCGGGTACCCATAGCAGTGCCGCTGACCTGAAGGTATATATTGTCCCCAAATGTGAAATAGTTGTGGGTGAGGACAAAGTCACGAAGTTCAACCACGAGGCTGAATTTATGGGGCTGTTCTAGCGCCGCAGCGGCCTCTGGTGTGCAAAAGGCAGAATTGCAGCACTTCTTAGGCAAAATGTATTTTATGCGGGAAAATACTAAATTCTATGCCCAGTTCTGCAGAATTCCCCCATGAGCAGCACCTGGCCCGTGGAGGCAGTTTAGGACAGAGTGGGGCACACAGGGCTGCTGGGGGGGGTCACAGACTGGGGTTCAGAATGACTTGTGGGGGGGACAGATTGGAGCATGGGCTCAGGAGCTAGTTGGGTGACAGTGTTGAGCCTGGGGATGGGGGAGGGGGGCTGCAGAGACCTATGGGGATGAGGGGTGTGGGGACGGGGCAGATGTGCCTGACTGAATGGGAGAGGCTTGGGGTCATCCAGGGTCTTCATAGGGGAGGCTTCCCAACACCCTAACAATCCCACCCCCCATGAAGAAAAACCTCCCACCCACACCCAACACTCTCCAGTTTCACTCCTAGGCTCCTTCTCTCTCCCTGAGGTCCTCCATTACCCCTGACTCCCCAAGCCTTTGCCCTGCTTCTGACAGGTGCAGGAAATACAGTTCTGTATTGTAATTTAAATGAATTACACAAAGTTTTGTATGAATATGCCTAGTAAGGAATCTATTTGTCAAAAATAACTTTACCAGAAACTTTTTTTTAGCACTTTCAATCCCTCCCAACTTGGTATCATCCGCAAACTTTATAAGTGTCCTCTCTATGCCATTATCTAAATCACTGATGAAGATATTGAATAGAACCAGGCCCCAAACGGATCCTTGCAGGATCCCCCTTGATATGCCCTTCCAGCTTGACTGTGATCCACTGATAACTATTCTCTGGGAACATAGGCGTGTGCACACAGGGAATTTTATTTTATTTTTTTAAAGGCAAACATCATAAGGTTGGGGTGTGGGAGGGGGTGTAGTGTGCAAGAAGGGGCTCAGGGCAAGGGATTGGGGCAGAGGAGGGGTGCAGGGCATATGAGAGGGCTCAGGGAATGGGGTTGGGGTGCAGGAGGGGTGTGCAATGCAGGAGGGGGCTCAGGGCAGGGGGTTGGGGTGCAGGAGGGATGTGGAATGCAGGAGGGGGCTCAAGGCAGGGAGTTGGGGTGTAGGGTGCAGCAGGGGGCTCAGGGCAGGGGGTTGGGGTGTGAGGTGCAGGCAGGGGGCTTAGGTCAGGGGGTTGGGGTACAGGAGAGGTGCGGGGTGCGATGGGGGGTCAGGGCAGGGAGTTGGAGTGCATGGGGTGCAGGAGGGGGCTCAGGGAAGGGGGTTGGGGTGCAGGAGGGGTGCGAAGTGCAGGCAGGGGGCTCAGGGCAGGGAGTTGGGGGGTGAGGTGCAGGAGGGGTTCGGGCTTCGGCCCGGCGCTGCTTACCTGCAGTGGCGCACTCCCTGCCTGCCTGCCTGCCCTGGCCCCACGCCATGTCGCGCCTCTCACCACGTCCCTGCACGGCCCCTGGGGAGAGGGTGGCACAGGGCTCCGCGCGCTGCCCTGGCCACACCTCCAGGTACCTCCCCGAAGCTCCCATTGGCCACGGTTCCCCGTTCCCGGCCAATGGGAGCTGCGGGGGGCGGTGCCTGGAGCAACGCACGGGGCCCCAGGGACGTGGTGCCACAACGGCCGATTCTGAGTGTAGCATGGGGCCTGCAGCACCACAGGGGGCAAATCCCGCGGGCCGGATCCAAAGCCCTGAGGGACCAGATCCGGCCCGCAGGCATTAGGGTGTGCCTGGGCACACCTGGCACACTCCATGTGCACGCCTATGTCTGGGAATGGTTTTCCAACCAGTTATGCACCCACCTTATAGTAGCTCCATCTAGGTAGTATTTTCCTAGTTTGTTTGAGAAGGTCATGTGAGACAGTATCAAAAGCCTTACTAAAGTCAAGATATACCACATCTACCTCTTACCTCCCATCCACAAGTGTCCATACTGTCAGAGTGTGCTCTCATCCCCAGTGGGGCACCTCCTTGTGGCCTCAGCTTGGAATTAGCTCTGCCTTTCTGAAGCCCCTTCCTGCGAGTGCTCACTCTATGATACGCTCTCTCTACCTGGACTTGATGGCTCCCTCCTTGTGGCTTGGCCCTCTGGCTAGGCCACTGTAGTTTCTTCTTTCTGGGAGGTTTGTGTACCAAGTGTCACCAACTGTTCCAGACAGTCTTCCAATTCACTGCCCCTCAATGGTGCCACATCCCCAGTGGCTGGTAGGGGAACGTGGGCTCACCCTCATCTTTGGGTTCCAGCCCAGGGACCCTAAAAACAGCAGCTAAGGTCTACCCTGTCCCATGCCTTGTTTCTGATTTTTTGGATTGCTTCCTATGTTGCCTCTATCAGTCTCCTTCTCTACCCTTCTCCGGCTACACCCTTCCCTCCTGGCCAAGACCCCCCCCACCTCTCCCTAGTCTCAGGGAATGACTGCAGACCTCCTCCCTGCAGCCCTCTTCTGCCCTCAGCTACCTTGCTTTATACCAGCCCACCTGTTCCTATTCAGGTGAGCTTCACCCTTTAATTAGTTCTCATTGCTCCCTGGCTCCTCCTCCAGGTGCATCTTAGATGGTTAATTGGCCCATCTAGCCACCTTAACCCTTTCAGGGGCAGGTGTGGGGTGAGCACTCCCACACAGTGTCAATAGCATCCAGCAAAGGTGTGAAACTGGGTAGGTGGGGGACAGAGAGGAGGAAACTGCAACAGCTAATGCCAAGGGAAATTCAAGTCTGGTTAGAGCTGGGATTCAGCCAAGCTGTAGGGAAGGAAGCAGGCCGGACTGGATGAAGATTTGAACAGAGGTGGCTTATTATTGTAATCATGGGCCAGAGTTCTGTGCTGGGGTGAGAGGTTCCACCACAGGCGAGTGATGTTTCATATCCCATGTGTCTTGCTTTTACAGGTGAACAGTTTCCTGATGAATCTTCCCTTGAACCTCATTGATAAGAAAATCTCTGTGTATAGAAAGGGCTGGGCCACAGTGATCCAGGCAGACTTTGGTCTCACCGCTACCTATGCCGGGTGGTCAGGACGCACCACGATCACTCTGCCAGTGACCTACACGGGAGCTGTGTGTGGTCTGTGTGGCAACTTCAACAGTGATAGGGAGGACGACATGCTCATGAGGGATGGCACGCTGGCACCAAGCCCTGTCAGCTTTGGCCAGAGCTGGAAGGTGGGCAACCTCCCGGGATGCTCTGCAGTAACGATACCACCATGCGCAAGTGTAGAGGCTATTGAAAAAGAACAACGAGGTAGCAGAGGGCAGTGTGGGCTCATCCTCCACAAGAATGGCCCCTTCAGAGGATGTCACAGCAAAGTGGACCCCCATGGGTACTTTGTAGACTGCGTGTATGGCTATTGCGTCCTCAGTGAGCGGGAAAGTAACGTCTGCCAGGCCGTTGCTGGCTATGCCGAGGCATGTCAGGAAGCTGGAGCTATGGTGCATCCCTGGAGGACTACGAAATTCTGCTGTGAGTCCCCCGTGTTCATCGCTGCCTGCCCCAAGGGGATCACTATTCCAAGTTGGCTGGTAGATGTTGGTTTAAATGCTGAGCTCATCAATTGATGAATATTTCTTAATTATCAAAGGAGCCCAAAGTATGAGTACAGCACAGGCAGTAGCCATAGAAGCTGCCCCCTCACTGGGCCCTATCAATGTGCTGCACCGCAGGCCAGAGAGGCACTGTCTAGAGATGTAGTGGTGCCCTTCATAGCTCATCTAGTTCTTGGCTTTTGTGCTGAGACTGGGACATAATTAGAGCTGGGGCATGGTGGTGACTCACTAATTGAGATGTCTGTCCACTAGGAACCGGTCTGGGAACCCACCAACTCATCTCCCATAAGCCATCATCTGGGAATGAGTTTTAGGCACTGCTGATCCGTATCCAAACAATAAGCTAATGTTGAAAAGCTCTGCAGAACACTCCCAGGTCCATGGGCCCTCCACTCCCTACACCTTGGCCTTGGTCCAAATTGGAAGCCTAGCCTTAGGAAAGCGATTATCTGTATCCCACTGCCTGGTTTCTTTGGAGCAACCACTTAACCAGACCTGGAACTGGATTACACATGGTGCCTTTTATTAATTAACCAAACCAAGGAAATAGAAAATTAGGAGCTTGAATGAAATTGCATGTTCTGTGATGGTTCATTGTGCACATTGCTAATGCACTATGTGAGCTAACTCTTTGTTCTAATTACAGCTCCGTCCTGTCCCCTGAACAGTCACTACGAATTCTGCAGCAGCAGCTGCGATGTGACATGCAGCAACCTCTATGCCCCGGTGCAATGCACGACCCAGTGTAAGGAAGGCTGCATGTGTAACGAGGGTTTCGTTCTCAGTGGTGACCACTGCATCCCCATTTCCCAGTGCGGATGCCTCCACAGGGGACTTTACTACCAGCCCTGGGAGACCTTCCACCCGAGCGGTTCATGCAAGGAGCAGTGTGTGTGTCAGGCTGGTGGGGACGTTGTGTGTAAGGCTTTCTCCTGCGGCGCTGGTGAGCAATGCGGGGTGGTGAACGGCATCCAGAAATGCCACCCATTTGGATCTGCGACCTGTTCTGCCTCTGGCCATCCCCACTACCTCTCTTTCGACGGGGTCCCCTTTGACTTCCAAGGCACCTGCACCTACATCCTGGCCAAGACCTGCACTGATGCCAGCCACCTTACACCATTCACTATCAGCGTAGAGAAAGAATCTTGGGGCAGTGGGAACGTCTCCATGGCCAAGTTGGTGTCTATTCAGGTGTATGGGATCACACTCACCCTGCTGCAGAGCAAACAGGGGCTCATCATGGTAAGTCCTTCTCCAGATCCTCATTTAGATCGTTCTGAGTGTCCCTTTGTGGCCAGAGGTTTCTGCATGTGGTCTGCCTCAGCTTCCCCTCTTGGACTCCTCAACAACTCACAAAAGGTTTTTACAAGTCCAATAGCAACAGCCCTCCTAAGGGTCTCATTGAAATAGGAGTTTTCACATACAGCCATTCACCGCCTTAGTAATAAGGATTGGCCGCGAGCCTCTGAGGGGCAGGCCACCCTACTACAAGGTTCATATACCAGGCTCATCCACGTGGTATTTGAGCCCCTCCCAGAAATACATTAAGCAACGTGACTAACATCTGCCGCATGTTTGTTCTCTCCTCATCTCCCCAGGAAAGATGTGTTTGCAGTGGGATGTTTTGTTGTGCATTTTTTTAGAATGATAAATGTATACGTGTGTTGCCATATATATGTTGGAGAAAGATGGTCTAAGAATGCACCTTGCACTTGGAAAGGAAGATGGCTAGGTTTGTGAGGGTCCTTACTTTCTGAGACGGTTCATTCTCCAGCCTTGAACCAACTCCTAATAAAGCTTCGTCTCCGGGAGACAAAGTTTATCCTTATTGATGTGATTTCCATTGTGCCAATGGAAAGAAGTTGTCCACCACAGTCTTCAACCTAGAGGTTTAATTCCTCTTTTAGATAGCCTGGGCCCAGGCCATTGAGCACCTTGGGATAAGGACTGAGGACTTGAACTGGATTCCTTGTTCTATGGGAAGCCAGGATAGGGAGTGGAGGACAGGTTTGATGTGTACAGCAGCCAGTGTTGCTGAGGAGGCATGCTGCAGAGTTGTGTAGCACTTGAGTACTCCTATGTGCTGAATGCTTCATGCCCGGGTATACCACCTTGCTATATAGTCCAGCGGGGAAGTGACATAGCCGTGAATGGTTGAAGCCAGGTCATCTTCTGTCAGAATGGGATGCTGTCTCCTACCCAGCTAGAGATGGTAGAAAGTGCTACTCATGGATGCTGCTATGTCAAAGCTTCTCTTGGGTGAGATGAGCATCCTCCAGCTCAGCTCCATCTTTGCCTCCCTTCTTGGTTATACCCCTATCTATGAGTATTAATTATTTGGTGAACCCCCTCCACATACCTCACATTTTGCAAACATTATATCTCCATTGGCCTCTGTGTTGAAGAATCTGTCCCATGGCCTAATGCCCTATGAAGCCTGCAGTCTAATTTGGGGCAAATTGAACACAACACATAGGAAATTGTTTGAGATAGGAGAGGGAGGGAAGAGGTGAAGGAAGGAGGCATCACCAGGGAAGTGGGGGGAGATGGAGAAGAAGTAGGAGACTGTTCTGAGTCCAGGAGTTGGCATGAGAAGGAGCAGGCCAAACATGGGTTGAGGAGTTGGAGAAGGTAAAGAGAGAGAGGATGAGGAGGAAGGGAGGTGCCTGGCAGATGAGATCAGAAATGTAAGTCAGGGTGACAATGTCAAGAGCTTGGAAGGTGAGGACAAATCATTGCAAAGTGAAATCGGGAGTCATGAGTCATTCTGGATTTAACCCATGGTGTCAGTGAGAGCTGGATCTCAAAACTTGTCCATAGCCCCTACCCACACATGCAGTGTCCATCCTACCTGCTCACAGGGGAATGTGCTGTCTTTTCCAGGTGGACGGGGTATCCCACAATCTCCCCGTGATAATGGTCAATGGGCAGCTCCGAGCATATCAGCATGGCACTAATGTCCTGGTGCAAACCGACTTTGGCCTCACTGTGAGCTACGACCTGGTTTACCAGGCCAGAGTCACCATCCCAGGGAGCTACCATGGCCAGACGTGTGGCCTGTGTGGGAACTACAACGGACAGCAGGACGAGGAGTTCCTGCTCCCCAGTGGCAGGACAGCCCCTGATGTGGCAGCATTTGGCTCTGCTTGGGAAGTCCAGATCCCAGGAGCATCCTGTACAGACAGATGTGCTGGAAACAGCTGTCCAGTTTGCGAAGAGAAGAAGAAGGAGGTCTTCAAAGGGCGCAACTACTGTGGGCTGCTCACAGACCCCGACAGTCCCTTTGCGGCCTGCCATGGCACGGTCAGCCCCAGTGTGTATCAGAGCAACTGCCTGTATGATCTGTGCCTGGGCAACGGGGACGCACAGGTCCTGTGCCAGAGCATCCACAGCTACGTGACGGCCTGCCAAGAGGCTAAGGTCTTCATCCAGCACTGGAGGAGCACCTCCTTCTGCCGTAAGTGTGCTGATAGTTTAGGAGCTCTGGGGAAGGGAAGGGGTCAGTGTTACTGGGCATCTTGCTCCAGGCCTCTGGGCTTCTTCTAGAACTCTTCTGGATGGGAACCAACAATCTCATGTTCCCTTACAAAGGCGCCCTGTTCCTCTCCTCCCTCTCCTGCTCTCCTCTCCTTCATGTCTGTTCCTCTAGTCCTTGGTGTGAGATCTTTCCAGCCATCCTTTATTTCTCTCTCTATTTAAGCTGTGAGCTGCCCGGTCAACAGCCACTACGAGCTCTGCGCTGACCTCTGTACCACCGCCTGCTCTAGAGACATCATGGACTGCCCGGAGACCTGTGCTGAAGGCTGCCAGTGTGATAAGGGTTTCTTCTTCGATGGCCAGGGTTGTGTGACTCTGGAGAACTGCGGGTGCTTCAAACAGGGGAGATACTACAAGGTACAGCCTCAAGCAGTCTGGGTCTGATCTAATTTTTTTTCTCACATATCTTAATCCCTACACTAGTCAGGAACAGGGTTTGCTATAGTGGATCAGAGCATTGGCCTATCTAGCCTGGCATCCCCGCTTTGTTAATACCCAGTGCCCAAAGCACCAAGAAAGGCAAGAAGATTTAATTCCCTTCATCCGTTGTGGGGAAACTCAGGCACAGAGTGGGGCAGTGACCTGCTCAAGACCCACCCAGTGAGTCAGTAGCAGATGGGAGATTAAAACCTAGGCATTGTCCTGTCACTCAGCCCAATTCTTAGCTCATTAGAAAGCCTCTCTCTTTAATGTTAAGAGAAATAATATTATGACAATAGTTTTTCACACACCTCATCACACAGCTCTGAGTTTAGCACTGACAGAAATTATTATAAATAACCATTTCCACTTACATTGCGTTATTTCCTCCTTCCCAAACATCCCATCAGCCCAGTGAGATGGTCCTGATGAACGAGTGCCAGCAAAGCTGCACCTGCGTTCCTGCCCAAGGGGTGACCTGCAAAGCCCACAGCTGCACCAGTGGAGCAACCTGCCAGATCAGAGATGGCGTCATGGATTGCATCGGCCAAGGTAAAGTCACTGATTGAAACATGCCCTGAGGGGTTATTGCATAAGCAGTGAGTAAAGTCATTTCAATTATGTCTCCTCACACTTCTCACTCTCTCTCTCCCCTTTTATTTAGCCTGGAACGCTGACCCGTAATATTACAGCATTTTGACTTGAAAGATGGAAACATTTGTTGGGTCAGTCTCTGCTGCGTCCATCTCCTGATGTGCACAGCAGAGCCAAGTGTGCAGGGAGCTGATCACACTCCTAGATCTTCTCCCTGGCTGTAGCCTAGGAGCTGGTCTAAATTGGAGCCTACTGGCTGTGGGGGCCATTAGTCAGCTGGGCACTGTCAGAGCCCAGCACATCCCAGCCATTCTCCTTTGCCTGCTCCATGCTGCCCACAACATGCCCATAGGTGGTGTACCACCTCTGCCGGGCATTGCGGGGAAGGAGACATAGGAGCCGGTTTTGCTGTGGACACACACATGCAGTATGGGACTTGCGGGAGGTTTGTGAATGATGCAAAGGAAGTGTGTATGGGGAGAGAGGAAGAGAGACGGAGGAGTGCATGGTGATAGATAGATATAACGATATGTGTGAGGGGAGAGATAGGTAGATAGATAGATAGATGTTACTGATTAGTCTGCTGTTTCTTGTCTTTCTTTTGTCTTTCCCCACTAGTTATTCCAAAGCCATCCTGCAATGTGGTCAGCTGCAGGGAAGGAACTATTTGTAAGATGATAAATGAGCAGCCAAAGTGTGTGCCAGTCTCTCGGGGCACGTGCTGGGCTGGGGGATACTTTCATTACCACACCTTCGATGGATGGGTGTATGATTTCCATGGCAACTGCACCTACACCGTGGCCAAGACCTGCAGGGATGCCTCCGGCCTGCCCTCCTTCCATGTCATGGCCAAGAGCGAGAACAGTGGGAACACACAGGTCTTCTACATTGGGTCGGTGACTGTCCAGGTGGATGGAGTCACTGTCACAGCAGCCAGGGCTGAAGCCGGCTTTGTGTGGGTGAGTGCTGGGCGCGCACGTCCACCCTGCTCCTATGTCCACCCTGTAGGCTTTGCTAAATAGAGGGCAGGAAACTGCAGCCCTCCACCACAGACGGGGCATGTTGTGGGTAGGACAGAGCAGGCAAAGGAGCAAAGGAGAGTGGCTGGGAGGTGATGGGCCCTGACAGTGCCCAGCTGGCTAATGGCCCCTATGGGACCACAGCCAGTCAGTTCCATTTAAAGCAGCCCCCAGGCTATGCCCAACATAGACAAGGCCCAGTGTGGTCAGTAGTTAGATAGGTTACCTTTGCAATGAAGTAATCGAAGGCTTTGCAGTGGGGAGTCTTGTTGAAGTAGTAGGGTGTGCTCTGCTGCTGTATCAGTGCTGTTCCTTAAGTCCCAACACTGTGCTAGTGGATGGGTAGGCTTCCTAATAGGGGCACCCTGTGCTCAGAGTCAGTGCTGACACCAATGGCCAGTAGCCACTGTGTTGAGCTACAGGGAGTGGGGTGGGCCACCTAAAAGGGAACATTGTCCCGGCAAGTCAGTGCTGACCCCAATGCCTATCTAGCAGGTGCTGTGTGGCAGGGAGTAATGTGGGAGGTCAGTTGGGGGCGCTGTCCCTCAGAGTCACAGCATGGTGCTACAGAGTGCTGTACTGAAGGGTGCGGGGTGCATAACTCGGTGTGGGGAGCTGTCGGCTCTGTCTCAAGCACATGGGATCTGCATGCCAGATAAAGTGTAGACCTGAGCATTTGGTCATTACCTATCCCCAGCGCATCATGCAAGAGCAGGGCCAGTATTCCAGCTATTGTGGGCAAATCCCAGCTCCGCTGAGTCCATCCTGTCACAAATTCCCCAGCAGTTTCTAATGTAACAGGGATCCCTCTGAGACCCCACCTGAGGTGAATCCCCACTCCTGGATCCAGGAGGACATTGCCTGAACTCTAAGATACGGGGAAACGGAGGCGAAGCTAGGCAGCTCAGGGCTTTACCCTACAGAGCCTGCTCCAACCTGAGGTACCTCAGGGACCCTAGAACATTGTAGACAGCTCCTTGAGACCTCTTGCCCCTCAAGTGCTCCTCCTAAGGGCTCTCACCCACGCAGCATTGTCCCCACAAGAGCCGCTCCCTAATGGTTCTAACCAATGCAGCCCCCGTCCCCTAGAGTAGCTCCCACTCATTCTTCTCCTCAGTCCTTTTGTCTACAACAGGCTACACCACAATCATGGATATAATGTAGGACCTGGTTGGAAAAATCCTATGAATAGCAATGGGGCCAAATCACAATTTCCAGTGAATCTGGACACAAACTTGAACCAAATTTGGATTAAAACATCACATTAGATAGAGCTGGCCTGAGAAAGCTAATTTCATTGGCAGAAAGATTTCAATATTTTGAAAATTAGCTTCATTCCAATATGGAATGAAATATGGAACAAAACTCATAAATTACTAAATTTTCTATGAAGACGAATGGAGCCCCAGCTCCAGTCAGTCCGCCCAGCAGGCTGCTGAGGAGCTGGTGGCAGGAAAAAACAGACAGGTTTTGAAATCGGCCTTGTTTCCATCAGAACTCCTTGGAAAAGGAACAATCTTCTCAAAACGCTTTTGATTTTGATGAATAGGCAAATACTAGTGAAAAACTATATCAGAGTAGAACTCAGTATGTACATGACAGACCTGTGCTCTCGATTGTGACCTTTGCCCTTTCTTTCTCACCATGAAGGTGAATAACACCAGGGCCCACTTACCCATCTCCTTGAACAACGGGGTCCTTCGGCTCTATCAGAGCGGCACCTCCCTCGTCCTCCGCACCGACTTCAACCTCAGGGTGTCCTATGACTGGAACAACCACCTGAGGGTCACCGTCCCTAATGACTTCTCCGACAGTCTGTGCGGCCTGTGCGGCAACTATAACGGGGACCCCTCTGATGACTTCCGGACCCCGGACGGGGATCTGGCTCCCAGTGTCACCGCCCTGGGGAAAAGCTGGGCAGTGGAAGATGAGGATCAGTTTTGCTGGCATGATTGCATTGGAGGCTGCAGACCCTGTGCCGCCAGCATAGCCAGAAAGTACAAGGAGGAGGCCTCGTGCGGCCTGATAACCAAGGTCTCAGATGGGCCCTTCAGCCAGTGCCACAGCAAGGTGGATCCTACAGTCTACTTGGACAACTGCGTGTATGATCTGTGCCACAACGACGGTTACAGAAAGGCCCTGTGTGAGGCCCTGAAGGCCTATGCGGACGCCTGCCAGCTGGAGGGGGTCAGGATTGAGGAATGGAGGCAGCTGGCCAGATGCTGTGAGTACAGATTTGTAGGCCAAGGTCTACGGTCTGCTGGTTAGACCGGGGAACCTGGGACTCAGCACTCTTGAGTTCTAGCCCTGGTTTTGGGAGGGGGCGTGATCGAATGGCTTGGGATTGAGCAGCGATTGGGAAATCAGGACTCCTGGGTTCTGTTGTACCCACAGTACTTGTCTGTCTGTGGAATTGCTAAGCTGCCTGTCACTTTGAGTATCTGACATCCACTAATAACACATGGGAGCTGGGGTAAGATGGTGACAGTTTAAGTCACTCAGAATCACAGATTCTAAGCCAGTGGATCTCAACCTATTTATTATTGTGGGATGCATATGCAGCTCTCTAGGTGTTATATGGGCTGCAGCCACACAATATATATACTACCTGTATGGCCCAGAGGATGTCACATGGGCCACAGCGACCTGTGGACCTCGGGTTGAGAACCACTGCTCTAAGGCCCGAAGGGACCATGATGTTAATCTAGTCTGACCTCTTGCACGTTGCAGCCCACAGAACCTCTCCCACCCACTCCTGTAACCGACCCCAACCTCTTGCTGAGTTACTGACATCCTCAAACCTTGATTTAAAGACTTCAAATTCCATAGAATCTGTCATTTACACTTGTTTAAACCAGCAAGTAACCTGTGACTCAAGATGCAGCGGAAGGCAAATAATCTCTAGGGTCTACCAATCTGACCTGGGGGGAAAATTCCTTCCTGACCTCAAATATGGCAATCAGCTGGACCCTGATCATGTGGGTGAGACCCTCCAGCCAGACACCTGGGAAAGAATTCTCTGTTGTAACTCAAAAACCTCCCCATGTAGTGTCCCGTCACTGGCTGTTGGAGACATTGCTGCTACCACTCGCAGATCAGCTACATGCCATTGTGAGCAGTCGCATCATACCATCCCCTCCATAAACTTATCAAGCTCAGTCTGGAAACCAGTAAGGTGTTATGCCCTTATTGCTCCCCTTGGAATGCTATTCCAGAACTTCACTCCTGTGATGGGTATCATCTAATTTCTAGGCTAAACTTGTTGATGACCAGTTGATGTCCATTTGTTTTTGTGTCAACATTGGCGCTTAATTTAAGTAACTCCTCTCCTCCCTGGTGTTTATCCCTCTGATGTATTTATAGAGAGCAATCATATCTCCCTTCAGCCTTCTTTTGGTTAGGCTAAACAAGCCAGTCTTGTCTCATAAGTTAGGTTTTCCATTCCTTGGATCATCCTAGTCGCCCTTCTCTGCACCTGTTCTAGCTTGAATTAATCTTTCTTAAACATGGGAGACCAGAATTGCACACACTATTCCAGATGAGGTCTCACCGGTGCCATGTATAATGGTACTAACACTTCCCTGTCTCTACTGGCAATACCTCTCCTGATGCATCCTAGGACTGCATTAGCCTTTTTTCACAGCCGCATGGCATTGGTGGCTGTTAGCCATCCTGTGCTCAACTAATACATCCAGGTCTTTCTCCTCCTCTGTCACTTCCAACTGATACATCCCCAGTTTATAACAAAAATTCTTGTTGTTAGTTCCTAAATGCATGACCTTGCACTTTGCACTATTAAATTTCATCCCATTTCTATTACTACAGTTTTCAAGGTCATCCAGATCTTCTTGTATGATATTCCGGTTCTCCTCCATATTGGTAATACCCCCCAATCTTGTGTCATCTGCAAATTTTGTTACCACTTTTTGTGCCAATGTCATTAATAAAAACGTAAAATAAGATTGAACCCAAGACCAATCCCCGAGGAACTCCACTATTAACCTTCCTCCAGCCTAACAATTCACATTTCAATATGTCCTGTTGTAGTCTCCCCTTTAACCAGTTGCTTATCCACCTTACAATTCTCATACTAATCTCCATCTTCTCCAATTTAACTAATAATTTCCCATACGGAACTGTATCAAATGCCTTACTGAAATTCAGGTACATAAGATCTACTGCATTTCCTTTGTCTAAAAAATCAGTTATCTTCTCAAAGAAGGTGATCAGGTTGGCCGGGCATGATCTACATTTTGTAAAACCATGTTGTATTTTATCCCAATTACCATTTACCTCTGTTTCCTTACTGCTTTCTTTTTCAAAGACCCGCATACAACTGAGGTCAAACTAACAGGCCTGTAGTTTCCTGGACCACTTTTCTCCCTTTCTTAAAAATAGGACCAATATTAGAAATTCTCCCCCAAGTTGACATATTTATTAAAAATCCTTGCTATTGGGCTTGCAATTTCATGTGCCAGTTGCCTTAATATTCTTGGATGGAGATTATACAGGCCCCCCGATTTAGTCCCATTAAGCTCTTTGAGTTTGACTTCCACCTCGGATGCGGTAACTTCTACTTCCATATACTTGTTCCCATTAGCTATCCTGCCACTACCCCAAAACTCTCCATTACCCTTATTAAAAACGGAGGCAAAGTATTCGTTTAGGTGTTATACCTGGATTATCTTTAATCTCCACCCCATCCTCAGTGCTTAGTGGTACCTTTTTATTTATATGGCTATAGAAAATTTTACTCTTGGTTTAATTTCGTTTGCAAGGTCCAACTTTGCTTGGCTTTTGCCAGTTCTCACTTTATCCCTACACTTTCTGACCTTCAAGAGGTAGCTTTCCTTCCTGATCCAGCCCTTCTTCTATTCTTTGTAGGCTTTCCGCTTTCTCTTAATCACCTGTTTGAGACGTTTGCTCATCCAGCTCAGTCTGCAACCCTTCCCTATGAGTTTTTCCCCTTGCTTGGAATGCAGACTTCAGATTGTTTCTGAAACTCCAAGCCTCCTTCACATTCAGATCCTTGAGTTCTTCAGTCCAGTCTACTTCCTGGACCCTAACTAATTCCCTTATTTTTTTTAAAGTTTGCCCTTTTGAAATCAAGGGATCCTAGTTGCAGATCTATTTTTGTTTATCTTTCCATTTAAACTGAATTAGTTCATGATCACTTGAACCCAGGTTGTCCCCTACAACCAGTACTTCTAGGAAGTCCTCACTACTCACCAATACCAAATCTAAAATGGCATCACATCTTGTTGGTTCAGGGAGTATTTGGTGAAGAAATCTGTCAGGTATCCCATCCAGGAAAATCTGGGCCCTACTATTATTGGTAACACTTTTCCTCCAATCTATATCTGGGAAGTTAAAATCTCCCATAATCACACAATTCCCAATAGTATTTCTTTCATTATAGCCCCACAAGATACATCCCCCTCTGTCTATTTTAAATACTGTTTTTGCTTGGAGAGAACTTGCTGCTAAATCTGTGGGTCCTTCACTCCCCAGCCATGGAGTGCCCCCTGGAGAACAGCCAGTACCAACTCTGTGGAACAGCCTGCCCAGCCACGTGTGTGGATCAGTCAGCCCCCAGCAGCTGCCAAGACCCCTGCGTAGAAAGCTGCCAGTGCAATGATGGTTTTGTGCTGAGCCAGGGCAAATGCATACCCAAGAGCGGCTGTGGGTGCCAGTTTGAAGGGCGCCCCTATGCCCCCAACGAGAGCTTCTGGGTAGATGAGGCATGTGGGACATGGTGCACGTGCAACGCAGCCACTAGACAAGTTGAATGCGTGGTTGCTACGTGCAAACACTCGGAGAGGTGTGGGCTAGTGAATGGCATACGGGGCTGTTACCCCTCCAGCTACGCTACCTGCTCTGTGACAAGGAATATGCACTATGCCACCTTTGATGGACAGAGATACGACTTCCAAGGCACCTGCCGCTACCAGCTCACGGCCCTGTGCAAGAAGGCAGAGGGACTGGTGGACTTTGAGGTCTACTTCCAGGAGAACAATACCGCTCCTCTACAGATCAAGATTTATCAGACCAGCCTCAGGATCAGCAATCAATTCCCTGGGAAAGTCCTGGTGAGTTTATCAAATTGTCTCTAATCTCTCTAAAACATTTCTAGAAAGTCACCTGTGTCATCAACACAGGTTACAGACAGTGCATGGAAGGACTGTGAAATATAGAATGATTGGTAACTGGATTCTTCTATGAACAGGGAGTTGATGGAGATATTTAAGGATTGTGGTGCTGCCATTTCACTTGACATGGGTCAGAAAGTGTCAGTAGCATCCAGCATATGTGGGAACCTGGGGCTCAGGTAGAACAGAGAGGAGGGAACTGCAATAGCCAAAGCCAGAGGTAATGAAAGTCTGGTTGGAGGATCCTGTCCAGTCTGGAGAGCTGGGATTCAGGCAGGTTGTAGGGATTGGAGCAGGGCAGACTGGACAAAAAGTTAAACAGAGGTGGATTTTTATTGTAATTATGGGCTGGAGCGAGAGGTTCCACCACGAGCGAGCAATGTTTCATATACTGAATGATTTGCTCTTACAGATGAATGGTTTCCTGATTAACCTTCCCTTCAACCTCAATGATAAGAAAATCACTGTGTATAGAAAGGGCTGGGCCACAGTGATCCAGGCAGACTTTGGCCTCACCGTTACCTATGCCGGGTGGTCAGGACGCATCACGGTCACTCTGCCAGTGACCTACGCGGGAGCCGTGTGTGGTCTGTGTGGCAACTTCAACAAGGACAGGGAGGACGACTTGCTCATGAGGGGTGGCACGCTGGCACCAAGCCCAGTCAGCTTTGGCCAGAGCTGGAAGGTGGGCGACCTCCTGGGATGCTCTGTAGTAACGATACCACCATGCGCAAGTATAGAGGCTATTGAAAAGGAACAACGAGGTAGCAGGGGGCAGTGTGGGATCATCCTAGACAAGAATGGCCCCTTCAGAGGATGTCACAGCAAAGTGGACCCCCATGGGTACTTCATAGACTGCGTGTACAGCTATTGTGTCCTCAGTGAGCGGGAGAGTAACGTCTGCGAGGCCATTGCTGGCTATGCTGAGGCATGTCAGGAAGCTGGAGCTATGGTGCATCCCTGGAGGACTACGAAATTCTGCTGTGAGTCACCTGTGTTCACTACTGATTGGCCCATGGGGCTTGTTAATTTTTGTTGGCTGGTAAATGTTGAGCTAAATGCTCAGCATATCCTGTTCTGCAGAATGTTTCTTAAGAGACAAAGAAGCCCTCTCTCCAAAGGATGGGTACAGTCATAGGAGCTGGCCCCCCACCGTGCCCTATCAATGTGCTGCACCCCAGGCCAGAGAGGCACTGTCTGGGGATGTAGTAGTTCCCTCCATGGTCTATCCAGTCAATCCTTGGCTTCCCTGCTGAGCCTGGATACAATCAGAGGTGGGAGTCAGTGGAGTCTTAGTAATTGAGATATCTGTCCACTAGGAACTAGTTTGGGAACCCACCAACTCGTCTCCCATAAGCCATCATCTGGGAATGAGTTTTAGGAACTACTGACCTGGAATCAAAGCAAAAAGCTTGTGGTGAAAAGCTCTATAGAACAATTCCAGGCCCACGAGCACTCCACTCCCTACACTCTGATCTTGGACCAGATTAGAAGCCTAACCCTTGGAGAGAGATGGTCTGTATCCCATTACCTGGTGTCCAGGGGCAGCTCTAGGCACCAGCAAAGCAAGCACGTGCTTGGGGCAGCCCATTTGCAGGGGTGGCAGGGATCCAGCATGGGAGCTAAGAACCAACAGGGGGCCCTGGGAGCTGTAGTTCCTTGGTTAGCTCCCTGCCTATAGAGCCAGCCCTGGAGCAGGGAAAGAACTACATTTCCCAGCATTCCCTTGGCCACTACCAACAGGAAAGACGGGGAGGGAATGAGGAAGCTGAGACCATTCTACAGCCTGCTTTGAATGGAGAGCTGCACTGGGAAGGGTAGGGATACCATATTTTAACATTCAAAAAATAGGACACTCCACGGGAAGGGAGGGTAGCCCCACCCTGCCACCATCCACTCCCTCCAACTGCCCCCCACAGAAACCACAACCCATCCAACCCCCTTGCTCCCTGTCCCCTGATCACCCCCTCCCGGGACCCCTGCCCCAACTGCCCCCCAGGACCCCACCCCCTATCTAAGCCACACTGGTCCTTGTCCCATGATTGCCCCCTCCTGAGACCCCACCCCCTATCTAAGCCTCCCTTCTCCTTGTCCCCAACTGCCCCCTCCTGAGACACACCCCCTCAAGTTCACCCCTAGGACCCCACCCCCTACCTGTCCCCTGACAAACCACTGGGACTCCCATTCCTATCCAACTTCTGCCTGTCCACTGAGTGCCCCCCCAAACCTCTGCCCCATCCAACCCCCCCTGCTCCCTGTCCCTTGACTGCCCCCCCCCCTCGGAACCTCCTACCCCTTCTCCAACCTCCCAGTCCCCTTACCGTGCCACTCAGACCAGTGTGTCTGGCTTCGCGCAGTGCCAGACACGCTGCTGCATACATGCTGCCGTGCTCCCCTGCGGAGCCACAGTCCCCTCCCCCCAGCACCTGCCTTCCAGATTTGAACACCTCAAAATTCAGGAGTGCTCAAGCTCAGTTACTTCATTTCTCCCAAATCAAATATGTTGATCCACTGTAACTTGCTGTAGAAAAAGTAGGATAAAATTGAGCAAGAAATGCTTCCCAGTGGTTATTACGACTGGAATTGCTATTTTCAACAGTCATTGCCTTTTTTGTTTGTTTGTTTGTTTAAAAGGAAGACCGTGATATCGCATTGGCAAATTCCCCATAGAAAGAAAGAATGGAACAAAAGAATAATAAAGGCACCTCAACTTTTCCTCATTTATGTAGGACAGTCTTACAATATGCATCCAGACATCCTCCAATCACACAAGCTGAAAATTGTTCCACTTTACTGCAGTTCTGTAACCATATGGGAACCAATCCTGTCTGTGTTCTGTGCACATCTAAAATTCCTGCTGAATGACCTGCCCTGGGAGCGAGTTACCAGTGACCCAGGGCTGCGGCGGAAGGAGGGTGCAGGTGGGGGTGGGGGGAGAGAGCCCAGGGCTGGGGCAGCAGGAGGTTTGTGTGGGGGGCAATGGTGGGGGGGTACGGGGGAACCCAGGCCTGGGACGGCAGGGGGATGCGGGTGGGGGGGTGAGAGCCCAGGGTTTGGGCGGCAGGGGGGTGCGGGTGGGGGGGGGGGCGGCGAGGAGCCCAGGGCTGGGGCGGGGCGGGGCAGCCAAAATGTTTTTTGCTTGAGGCAGCAAAAAACCTAGAGCCGGCCCTGCTGGTTTCTCTGGGGCACCCAGTCCCCCAGACTGGGACCTAATTAGAGATGTTGCCCTTTTATTAATTAATCAAACCAAGGAAATAGAAAATTAGGAGCTTGAATGAAATTGCATGTTCTGTGATGGTTCATTGCGCACATTGCTAATGCACTATATGAGCGAACTCTTTGTTCTAATTACAGCTCCGTCCTGTCCCCTGAACAGTCACTATGAATTCTGCAGCAGCAGCAGCTGCGATCTGACATGCAGCAACCTCTATGCCCCGGTGCAATGCAAAACCCAGTGTAAGGAAGGCTGCATGTGTGACCAGGACTTTGTTCTCAGTGGTGACCACTGTGTCCCCTTTTCCCAGTGCGGATGCCTCCACAGAGGACTTTACTACCAGGCCGGGGAGACCTTCCACCCGAGTGGTTCATGCGAGGAGCAGTGCGTGTGTCAGGCTGGTGGGGAGGTTGTGTGTAAGGCATTCTCCTGCGGCACTGGTGAGGAATGCGGGGTGGTGGACGGTGTCCAGAAATGCCACCCATTTGAACCTGTGACCTGTTCTGCCTCTGGCCATCCCCACTACCTCTCTTTCGACGGGGTCTCCTTTGACTTCCAAGGCACCTGCACTTACATCCTGGCCAAGACCTGCACCGATGCCAGTCACCTAACACCATTCACTATCAGCATAGAGAAAGAAGATTGGGGCACTAGGAATATGTCCGTGACCAAGCTGGTGTCCATTCAGGTGTATGGGATCACACTCACCCTGCTGCAAAACAAACAGGGGCTCATCATGGTAAGTCCTTCTCCAGATCCTTATTTAGATCATTCTTGATTCCTTTTGGACAGGAGAGATTCTCTTCTCTTCTATACTGGTTTGTCCTCTCATGGCCAGAGGTCACTCTATAGGTGGCCTTCCTCAGTTTACCCTCTTGGACCTCTGAATAACTTTTACAACTTCTAATAATAGCAGCCCTCCTAGGGGTTTGGTTTATTAAATTAGCACACATTATGAATAAAGTTTTCACATCCACCCATTTACCTGGTCACTCCCAGGCTTTTCCTGCCTGTCTTCTCACTTCCCGAGTTTCAGGTTTCCTTGCTGGAGTGTACTGGTCTGCATCAGCCTCTCCACTCTCTTCTGTTTTCCCTGGGAACTCTTTGTGCTGGGCCATCAGCCTGGCCTTCACCAGCTGCTCTTATAGGGGAATCATGTAATTGGTGCTCAGGTGTGCCTACTTAGTAATACCTACTTGTAATGCTTACTTGTCTGGCCTCAGGCCACTAGCCCTTAAGGGGCAAGCCACCCTGTTACAAGGTTCTTATTCCATGCTCATCACTGGAGTACTTGAGCATCTTCCAGTAATACACTAAGCAATGTGACTCACTTCTGTCTCCTATTTGCTCTCTCCTCCTCTCCCCAGGGGAAGTTGTGTGTTCAGTGGGGTGTTTTGTTGTGGATTTTTCTTAATATTCCGCTCCCTCCCCTGAGCGTTCTGTGTCCAGCCCACAACATTTTGGCACCTGAGGCGGGGAGCTCAAATGATGCACCCTTGCCCCCTCGCTTGGGCAAAAACTTTGAAAGGTCTCAATTCTGCCTTCTTCCTGTTCTACTCCTCTCATGGTACTGCTCTGCCACCTACCCCAATAAAGGAGAACTAACAACTTAAAATGCCTTGTGCAAAAATTTTAAGTAACACTTAACTTTCAAATGCCTGAACAGCAAATGCAACTTTTCTTGTCTGTATAGTAAACACTGGCATTTTTATCTGTTTGAATAATCAAAGTGGTGGTTTCCGTGCTTCTGCATTGCAAAGATTTGAACTGCTTCCTGAAGGTCCACAGTCTGGGCCAGCTCATGCTCTATTGAGATGGTTGCAAGGCCGACCAGCCTCTCCTGTGTCATTGTGGAGCGTAGATGTGCTTTTATGAACTTCAGCTTGGAGAAGCTGCATTTTCCACTGGCAACTGTTACAGGAAGTGTTAGAAGTATGCACAGAGCAACAAAAGCATTTGGAAAGAGGGTGGTCATCTTATTTGTGCACATACATTTCAGAACAGCCTTTGGAGTTGATCCTGCTGAAATGTATCTTTCATGATAGGACTTTCAGTTTATCACCTAAATCACTCGCATCAGTATCGCACATGTCAGCATGTGTCAACACTGTCTCTAGTGCCCTGCATTGCTGGTGTAGGTCTTCTTCAGGTATAGCGAGGAGTTTTGGAATATCATACAACATCCCAAATATACTGCTGTGTTCCTTGAGCTGCATGAAATGTTCTTCAGCTGACTGTATTGCACAATCTAGCACCTTTGAAACTTTGAATTGTTGTTTGGGGTCTCTTATGGGATTAGCCCATGCCTCCAAATAAAATGTCTTCTTCTTCAGTGACTCTTGTATTCTTGAATGGGTGGGAAAATAGCTTCAGTGTGAAGTTCCTCTACCAACTTCTGTGCACTCTTCAGAACGTTTTGAAATCCCTCATCTGACCGGTAAGACTGTAGATATGACTTTGCTTTGTCCAGTTGTTCCATTGCTCCAGATATATCAAGGTCAACACCTTGGAGTCTCTTGCTTACAACATTTATTTCAAACAGCATGTCATGCCACAACACTAAGCCACACAGAAATTTGAAGTTATGTATGTTTCTGGTGATTCCATTTCCCTCTGCCACTGTTCTCCCACAAACAGTTCCTGTCATAGCATTATCCTCCATAATGGCAACTATGGCATCATCTATCTTCCCAATTTGGTGTTTGATAGGCTTTATTGCCTCACTCAACTTTCCCATTGTGTGGCTCTCAGTGGTTTCAGTGTCAGAGAGGATGTTCCCAGATGTTGCTTCAAAATTTGCCACTGATGAGTTGATGCAGAGAAAAATACATAGATGCTTTGAATTACATTAAAAAATTCAGCAGCCTCACTAGAAGCTGATGCTGCATCACTGACCACCAAATTCAATGAATGAGAATTGCATGGGACAAAAAAAGCTCGAGGGTTTAGCTCTTGGATATGTGTTTGTACTCCTCTGTTCTTTCCTCTCATGTTGGTACCATTATCGTAGCCCTGACCTCTCATGTCAGCTATCGCAATGCCCGTATCTTCCAGCTTTTTAAGAAGCACATTTGTCATACCAACTCCTATAGTATCATCAATGTCAATAAATACTAGAAAATGCTCTCTGACAGTCACCATTGCAGGGACATTTTCACTAGGTTCAGTCATTTGTTCCATATGGCTGTCAGATGTGCAGTCCAGAATAATAGAGTAATATCTTGGTGACTTCAGATCTGCCACAGTCTTCTGTTTGACTTTTGTTGCCAGTAACTGTATGATCTCATTTTGAATTGTTTTTCCAAGGTAGTGGTGTGTGTACATTTTTTGGGTGGTAACTCTTCTTAGATGTTCCTGGAGTACAGCATCAAACTCAGCCATCAGCTCCACAATTTTAAGGAAGTTTCCATTGTTTGGCACATACAGTGATCTGAAGTGCCAGGCAGTGCTAAGTTTTGGGTAGCAAGCATTCTCACAATGCTTTTCAGAACATTTTGCCAGTAAAGAGACTGATGCAATCTATGATCATCTATGGTGGCCTTTAACCTTAGTCTCATCTCAAGCTTTCCACCTATGGAATGCTCTCTGGTGATTTGCTGCCTTCTCATCGCATGCCAGATTTCTAGCCAGATTTTTTCCAGTTCCTGTAGGACCCAATGTGGCTGGAACCTTAGACTGGAAGAGTTTGCAACAAAAACATTATGCAGCATTCTGGGTTTTTGAGTACATAAGCCATGGCCTCTCCACTTTCTCACCATTGGGGATTTCATGCCATTAATGTGTTGGATAGAAACTTCTATTTTCATTCTCTTTGGGGAACATGAATTTTTTCACTTGCTGTGGCCCATGCAGTACAAGGAAGTCCCTGAGGCTACTGCTCAAGTGGGTCCACAGTTCTGGGTCATCTAGACTTAAGGAACTAAACTCAGCAGTAGTTGTTTCTTGCGCCTCCACCACACTCTTCTCTGATATACAGTTTTCTTTAGGAATGTGCATGGTTACATCCATTTGAGCTGGAGACATGGATGCTGCAGTAGCTGTCAGGTCACCTGCACTCTGACTAACTGGAAGATCAGGCGTCTCCTCACCACTCACATCCTCACTGAGGCCGGAAGGCTCACCGTGAACATTTGTGTCTATGTATCTCAGGAGAGCTCCTTTCTGCTTAAATAGAAAAGGTTCTTTTGCTTTCTTTCTTTTTCTGAATGCTGCCCCCAAAGGGCGTTTTCTTCTTTCACTCATGACTGCTGTTCTGTTCCAGCTATAGTGGCTCTCAACACTCAATTGAAGGGGACAAATAAGCAGGCTGGTAGCAGGGCCTGAGTGAGGGAAGATATCAGCATCTTAAGGGCGTAACTGGCTCCTACTACTTCAGTTGACTGCCCGTTCTCCTCAAGTGGGTTCAGGGAAGCAGCAGGAAACAGGAAGCTCCCTGAGAAGCTGGTGTTAATCAGTCCAGGCTCCTGGGGGTGCTGGAGAGGTACATAAGAGGCTCCTCCTCCTCTCTCTCATAGAATCATAGACTTTAAGGTCAGAAGGGACCATTATGATCATCTAGTCTGACCCCCTGCACAATGCAGGCCACAGAATCTCACCCAGCGACGGCTCCAGGCACCAGCGCTCCAAGCACTTGCCTGGGGCGGCAAGCCACAGGGGGCGCCGTGCCGGTCCCTGCGAGGGTGGCAGTCAGGCAGCCTTTGGCAGCATGCCTGCAGGAGGTCCGCCGGTCCCGCGGATTCGGCAGCAATTCGGCAGCGGGTATGCTGAAGCCTTGGGACTGGCGGACCTCCCGGACCTCCCGCAGGCATGCCGCCGAATCTGCGGGACCGGGGACCTCCTGCAGGCGCGCCGCCGAAAGCCGCCTGCCTGCCGTGCTTGGGGTGGCAAAAAAGCTAGAGCCGCCCCTGATCTCACCCACTCACTCCTGTATCAAACCTGTGTCTGAGCCATTGAAGTCCTCAAATCATGGTTTAAAGACTTCAAGGTGCAGAGAATCTTCCAGCAAGTGACCTGTGCCACACGCTGCAGAGGAAGGTGAAAAAACCCCAGGGCGTCTGCCAATCTGCCCTGGAGGAAAATTCCTTCCCGACCCCAGATATGGCGATAAGCTAAACCCTGAGCATGTGGGCAAGACTCACCAGCCAGACACCCAGGAAAGAATTCTCTCCCTGCAGCTCCTGCTGCTTTCTGTTATTCCCTCTCACCTTTTCTCCTGTCTGCCTGTTATGTCTCTTGTGCCCTCCTTCCTCCAGCACAGCACTCCACCATCTCTGTGCATCCAGAGCAGAGAGAATACATATGCACCAGCAGCAGACACAATTTTCTACACTCTGGGTCTTAGTGGGCCGCCTCAGTTCACCTCATGGTAAGGCCAGCCCTGTCCTCGCTCCTCCTCCCTCCCTCCCAGCCTCCTGCACACTGTGAAATAGCTGTTCGCGGCGGGCGGGAGGCACAGGGAGAGAGGGGGAGCACTGATCTGTGGGGCCTGCTGATGGGAGGGAGGCACTGGGGGAAGGAGGGAGCTTGATTGCCAGTGGGTGCTAAGCATCCACCATTTTTTCCCCATGGGCACTCCAGCCCCGGAGCACCCACCTGTGGTCCCACACCAGATCTAAGGCTCAGCGTCTGGTTACCAGTGATTTCAGCTCTAGCGATCACTGAACAATACAGCGGAGAGTCAAATGCTGTCTAGGACTCCTTAGTCAGCACCACCATCACCATTCTTTCACTGGGATCTGGCCTCTCTACCCCCTGCTTAGCAAGTGAGCTTCTGTTTAGGGGAACTCCTCAATCAGTCAGGACCGGGTAAATACCGTTCTGCTCATACAATCAGGATAACAACATTTCATTACCCCTCCACTCAAATGTAAAAATATTATTAAAGCTGATGTATATAATACACAGGTTAAGAGAAGAGTGTCTGTACAAGTGATTTGTAACCCAACAGCGGCCAAAATTGAGCACTTTGGCAAAGCAGCCCCCTCTGCTGAATACCTAGGCAGAGTAGGTATGTTTATGCAAATACCGTCTGTTCCTGGAGTCCTTTCCCCCAGCTCATTCAGACCCTGCTTACACATCGTTTTCATCCCCAAAGTTTAGCTGATCTTTTAGATACCCTGGGCTCACCTTGAAGATAAGGACAGAGAACTTCAGTGCTCTCTAGAAAGCCAGCGTAGGGACAGGTTTGATATCTTCACAGCAGTCAGTGTTGCTGAGGAGATGTGTTGCAGAGGAGTGTACAAGCTGAAGTTTTCTAAGTGCCAAGGGCTTCGTGTCTGGTTATAGCCCACTGCTGTAATCCTGTCAAAAGTTGACAAAAGCATGAGTAACTGAGGACAGGTCTCATAGCCAACAGGAGATGGTGGAAAGCATTACTCATGGATGCTGCTATATGAGAGCTTCTTGTGGGCACAGTGAGCATCCTCCAGCTCAGCTCCGTCTTCTCTGCTTCCATTCCTGGTTCATAACTCGTGGGTTTTTTGGGGAGGGAGGACATGGACAAGAAGTAAGAGATAGTTCTGAGTGTAGGTGTGGGCATGAAGCGGAGCTGCAGGCCAAACATGGGTGCAGGAGATGGGGATGGTAAAGAGAGAGGATCAGGGAGGAGGTGGGTGGTTAGCAAAAGGAGAGCAGAGAAGTAGGCCAGGGTGATGAGCTTGGAACATATGGACAAGATGTTTCCCCTTGAAGATTTGCCCACATTTTTTCTAACCTGGGTATTGACTTTGAATCTGAACTCTCCTTCTCCTCCTAAACCTCCTCTTGCTGCAAATCTGCCTGTTGGCAATGACATCATTATCCTCTCTGCCACTGTTTGCACTCAGCCTGTGCTGAAATCCTCCCGCGGGCCTCCATCTCCTCTCCCCTTGACTCTGTGGGTCTCATCAGCGCAGCAGGATGGGAACAGATCGGTGGGGAGTGATTCGAGTGGGAATAGCGGTGCTGAATATCTCTGAGTACCTAACAAAAATCATGCTACACTAGCACAAGGGGAACAGCTGAGATGTGGTGAAGTCAGATCCCAAACAGGTGCAGGTGAAGAGCAGGGTAAGGAGATGGAGGGAGTGGGAAAGAGAAAGGATCAGGAGTGAGGTCAGGGGCAGAGAGAGATGTGGGCCAGAGTGATCATGTGATACAGTGATCAGGGCTTTTACTGCCTAATTTATTGCAGGCCTGGAACCAGATTCTGATCTCAGTGGCACTGGTATAAATCTTGAGTTATTCTAAAGTGAGATCTGGAGTCATACTGGATTTATGCAACAGTGTCAGTGAGAACAGAATCTCAAAACTCACTGCCCATAACCCAAACCCTACAGTATCCACTCCCCACAGCTCACATGGGATGCTCTGTCTCTCCCAGGTGGACGGGGTGTCCCACAACCTGCCTGTGATCGTGGCTGATGGGCGGCTCCGGGCGTATCAGCATGGCGTGAATGTCCTGGTGCAAACTGACTTTGGCCTCACCGTGAGCTATGACCTGGTTTACCACGCCAGAGTCACAGTCCCGGGGAGCTACCATGGCCGGATGTGTGGCCTGTGCGGAAATTACAAAGGACAGCAGGATGACGAGTTCCTGCTCCCCGATGGCAGGGTGGCCCCCGACACTGCATCCTTCGGGTCTGCCTGGGAAGTTCAGATCCCAGAGGCATCCTGTACAGACAAATGTGCTGGGAACAGCTGTCCGGTCTGCAAGGAGGAGAGGAAAGATGTCTTCAAAGCGCACAACTACTGTGGGCTGCTCACAGCCCCTCACGGCCCTTTTGCCACCTGCCACAGCACGGTCAGCCCCACTGTGTATTTCAACAACTGTCTGTATGATCTGTGCCTGGGCAACGGGGACTCCCAGGTCCTGTGCCAGAGCATGCACAGCTACGTGACAGCCTGCCAAGAGGCCAAGGTCACCATCCAGCCCTGGAGGAGCACCTCCTTCTGCCGTAAGTGCTGTGATGTTGATGGGTCTCTGGGACGCACTGGGGAGGGTCATAATTTCAAGGCATCTCATTCCAAACCTTTGGGTTTCTTCAGAAACTCTTCTGGATGGAAACCAACCTTCCATAAGTGTCCTGATCCTCTCCTCCCAGTCCCGCTCTCCTCCCCTTCATGTCTCTGTACCTCTGGTTCATGGTATGAGATCTTTCCTGCCCTAAATTAATTCTCTCTCTATTTAAGCTCTGACCTGCCCAGCCAACAGCCACTACAAGGTCTGTGCCAAGCTCTGTACCACCACCTGCACTGGAGACAACATGGACTGCCCGGAGACCTGTGCTGAAGGCTGCCAGTGTGACAAGGGCTTCTTCTTCGACGGCCAGGGCTGTGTGACTCTGGAGAATTGTGGGTGCTTCGAGCGTGGGAGATACTACAAGGTACCACCCCAAGCGGTCTGGGTCTGATCTAATTTTTGCTCTATCCACATCTTAATCCCTACACTAGCCAGGAATAGGGTTAGCTATAGTGGATCAAAGCTTTGGCCTATCCGGCCTGGCACCCCCACTCTGCTAGTACCCAATGCCCAAAGCACCAAGAAAGGCAAGATTATTTAATTCCCTTTGTCTATTTTAGGAAACTGAGGCACAGAGAGAGGCAGTGACTTGCTCACGGCCACATAGTGACTCAGGAGCAGATGGGAGGTTAAAACCTAGGTGCTATTTCTGGCCCTTGGCCCAGTGACAGCCTTTCTCTTTAACATTAAGAGCAAATAATATGACAACAGAACAGACATTTTCACACACATCACCACACATTTCTGGGTTTAGCACTGTCACGGAGTCACCGGGCAATGCTCTGGAACTACTCCATACAAAGCCAGTCAGGACTCAGGGGGTTGGACTAGATGACCTCCTGAGGTCCCTTCCAACCCTGATATTCTATGATTCTATGAATAAAACCGCACTTTGTCACAAGCACTGCCTGAAATTAATATAAATAATCTTTTCCCCATTACATTGTGTTATTTCCCCTTTTCCAAATGTCCCCTCAGCCCAGCGAGACCATCCTGACGAATGAGTGCCAGCAGAGCTGCACCTGCGTTTCTGCCCAAGGGGTGACCTGCAAAGCCCACAGCTGCACCAGAGAAGAAACCTGCAAGCTCAGAGATGGTATCATGGGCTGCATCAGCAAAGGTGAAGGAGAGTCACTGATTGAAATATGCCCCGAGGGGTTACTGTGGGTGGAATAACTGAGGTAGGGATGGGAGAAACCAGTTTACAACAGTTTATTTATTAAGCTTATTTTTCCTCAAGAAATACCCTTCTGCTAATTAACCAGCCTGATCCTGCTTAGCTAATCATAGACAGAGATAGGCAATTTGCAATTCAGCAAGAAGTATGATTGTTACAGAGGTTCCCAGGGTGCAACCTGGACTGTGGGACTGCTGAGCCCTCTGTCCAACCTGGGCCATAAGTGCTGACTCGGTGGGTGCTCCGGGGCTGGAGCACCCATGGGGAAAAATTAGTGGGTGCTCTGCACCCACTGGCAGCTGAGCTCCCCTCACCCCCCGCCCCACCTCCGCCTCCTCCTCCCCTGAGCACACCGCCTCCCCGCTCCTCCGCCTACCTCCCAGGACTTCCCACCCAGCCACCGCCAAACAGCTGTTTGGCTGCGTAACAAGCTCTGGGAGGGAGGGGGAGGAGAGGGAACGTGGCACGCTCAGGGGAGGAAGCGGGGAAGAGGTGGGGCCAGGGCAGGAATTTGGGGAAGGGCTTGGAATGTGGGCGGGGAAGGGGTGGGAAGAGGCAGGGCAGGGATGGGCCTCATGGAAAGGGTGGAGTGGGGGCTGAGCCAGGGGCAGGAGTGGGATCGAGCACCCAGAGGAAAGTGGGGAAGTCGGCACCTATGACCTGAGGTATCCCTCTCACTGTGATGCTGTTGGCAAGCTATAAACCTCTGCTGGGTACTGCACTTACACAGACATCCACAGGCAGGGACACGCCAAACCAAGTTTGGCGAATGTTTCTCCTAGCCATTCATGAACCAACAATAGGGAGGCTCCAGCCAAATCCCCCCAGCTCCCCAGCCTTGCACTTAGGGTGACCAGATAGGGACAGTCCCGATATTTGGGGCTTTTTCTTATATAGACTTCGATTACCCCCCACCCCCTGTCCCAATTTTTCACACTTGCTGTCTGGTCACCCTACTTGCATCCCAGAACGGTACCATCTTGCCTTGGTCAGAAGCCTGACCAGTGTAAGTTCATTACCCAGTCCTCCCCTCCTTCGATGTGGAGAGGACACACACTAGCCTTTATAAACTGAGCTGGTGGACTTCAGAGAGAAGCAGCATAAGAACTGAGTTGTGGGGAGTTAGGAGGGGAGGGAAATCTCTGAGATGAACTTTTCCTCCAATGGGAGTCACAGGTGCTTGGCACCTCTTAGCATTTGATCATTAGCACCTGCAGCTCTCACTGATTTATGGACTGAATTCCCTCTCCCAATGGAATCACTGGGAGTTAGCCAATGACAGGGGTGCTGGAACAATTTTTACATTGGGGAGGCTGAGAGCCATTGAACCAAACTGTAAACGTTACCTCCACTGGAATCCACTTCAAGCCAGGAGGTGCAGCAGCCCCCCCAGCACTCCTAGTTCCAGCACCTATGGCTAATGACTTCAGTGCCATAGCAATGTGTTATTGAGGGTGCTCAGCATGTTGCTGGATCAGAGCCATAGGCACTTGTGCACATGCATAACTTGAAGCATGTGTGTAGCCTCATTGATTTCAACTGAGCTCACTTGATTAAGTGTTTCGATAGATTGGAACCACAGCTTCCAGCAAACCAAGTGCCGTTGAGTATCCCGGGCTTCCCAACCTCTCAGTGTCCTCTGGCTAGCTCCGCTGGTTCTGCATGAACTCTGTGCCCATGACAGGGCTGGATCTCCCAGCCTAGACACTGGACTTGAGTTCCCTGCCCTGTTGATAGAACTGGGCTTTTCTCCTTTCAGATCCCTGCAAAACCCTGAAATGCCGGATCAAGGAGAGATGCAAAATTGAAGATGGCCAAGAGGCATGTGTTCCTGCCTACACTGGAATCTGCCTGGGCTCAGGGGATGCACAGTACCAAACTTTTGATGGCCTGAAGTTTGACTTGCAGGGCACTTGCAAGTACACCATCGCTAAGTACTGTGGCAATGACCCTACCCTGGAGTCCTTCACCATCGATGAGAAGAACGACAACAGGGGGAACCAGGATATCTCCTTTTGGCAGGTGACCAATATCTACGTCTATGGGTACAACGTCTCCATCTACAAGAGGGAAGTTGGCAAAGTCCGGGTGAGTTTCCCAGCTCAGGGCTCTGTGCCTTTTCTACTTAAACAGTATTTTTTGTGTAGTGCCTCTCACACAAATGGAATCCTAGATACGGGCGACAGGTTAGGCCTCTGCTGGAGTATTGTGTCCAGTTCTGGGCACTGCATTTCAAGAAAGATGTGGAGAAATTGGAAAGGGTCCAGAGAAGAGCAACAAGAATGATTAAAGGTCTTGAGAACATGAGCTATGAAGGAAGGCTGAAAGAATTGGGTTTGTTTAGTTTGGAAAAGAGAAGACTGAGAGGGGACATAATAGCAGTTTTCAGGTATCTAAAAGGGTGTCATAAGGAGGAGGGAGAAAACTTGTTCACCTTAGCCTCTAAGGATAGAACAAGAAGTAATGGGCTTAAACTGCAGCAAGGGAGGTCTAGGTTGGACATTAGGAAAAAGTTCCTAACTGTCAAGGTGGTTAAACACTGGAATAAATTGCCTAGGGAGGTTGTGGAATCTCCATCTCTGGAGATATTTAAGAGTAGGTTAGATAAATGTCTATCAGGGATGGTCTAGACAGTATTTGGTCCTGCCATACAGGCAGGGGACTGGACTTGATGACCTCTCGAGGTCCCTTCCAGTCCTAGAATCTATGAATCTATGAATCTATGAGCTGAATATATCATATCGGCAATAAAAGTACATAAATGCAACTGGTCTTGTGTGTTTGACATGGTTGTGATAGATAGATAGATAGATAGATAGATAGATAATTATGCAGACAAATATAAACTGGTAGATAGGGTGTAGCTAGATAAATACTGTATTTATTCAGGGAAAGTCACTTTGATTTCAGTGATTCTTTTACATGCCACTGGTTAAAGTGACAATGACTTACAGCCGAAATGAGTGGCAAGGTGACAGTTGCAGTAAGAACAAGTGAGGATGAAAGAGCAATAACACCTATCATATCTCCCCCCTCCTCTCTGTCTCTAGCTGAACAGTGTGATCACCAGTCTCCCAGTGACGCTGAAAGACGGTAAAATCAGACTGTACCAGAAAGACCTCAGCACCGTCCTGCAGACAGACTTCGGCCTCCAGATCTCACATGATGAAAATTGGCGTGTAGTGATCACCCTCCCCAGCAGCTATTATGGGGCCACGTGCGGCCTATGTGGGAACTTCAACCAGAATCCAGAAGATGACATGATGTCATCCAAAGGCACCATAGTCTCCTCCATCATGGACTGGGCTGCCAGTTGGAAAGTCCAAGACCGGGACCCCCTTTGCTGGGATTATTGCCAAGGCATTTGCCCAATGTGTGATAAGAGCAAGAGAGATCTGTATGGGGATGACAGTCACTGTGGGGTGATCAGTAAAGCACCGGGAGGGCCCTTCAGGGAGTGTCACTCCAGGGTGAGTGCTGATGACTTCTTTGACAGCTGCATCTATGACATGTGTCTGAATGAGGGGGACAAGAGCATTCTGTGTGAGGCGCTGGAGGCCTACGCGAAAGCCTGCAGGAAGCATGGGGTCACTGTCGCTGACTGGAGGACGCCGTCCAGTTGTGGTGAGTCTGGCAGCTTGGTTTCTTATTGACCGCAGTAGCGGTAGTCAATCTGTTTATCTTTTTTGATGAGCATGGGGATGGAAATATCCAGGATCCCTGAGGTACTGGGGTCAGCACTGACTCTTAGGGTAGAGCTCCCCCTAGCAGTCAATCAGCTAAGAGCTAACCCGCCTGGCCCTGTTAGTTAATGAGATCTAAAACAATCATTGATTCAGTTGCTCAGGTACATGTACACAGCAGCTGGGAGGCATAATTCTTCTTCGAGTGCTTGCTCATATCTATTCCAATTAGGTGTGCGCGCGCCGCGTGCACGATCGTTGGAAGATTTTTACCCTAGCAACTCTCGGTGGGTCGGCTGAGGCGCCCGATATATGCCCCTACCGACCCAGCGCCCCCTCAGTTTCTTCTTACCGCCCATGACGGTCGTTGGAACTGTGGAGAGCAGCATAGCTGACCTCCACATCCCTAGCTTTCTCTTTGTATTATAGTTAGTTCTTTAGTGTAGTTTACCAGTTTTAGCAGTTTTAGAGTAGTCTTAGTAAGTTTGTATATATATAGTGTATATATAGTTTATATAGTTGTATATAAGATGAGGAATCAGGGTTTATCCCTGTTCCTCCGCCCCCGTACCAGGACTCATGCCCAAGTCTCCGGGTTTCAAGCCTTGCTCGGCCTGTCTCAAGCCGATGCCCATTGGAGACCCCCACGACTCCTGTTTGAAGTGCCTGGGGGAAGATCATCAACCCGATAAGTGCCGCATTTGTGCCTTGGACAAAAAAGGAGCGGGACTTCCATCTAAAACAGCTCCTGATGGAAGTGGCACTTAGCCCAGTGCCCCCGGCACTGTGCGCAGACCAGGCACCGTCAGTCCGCAGCGCGCCTCCGGCACCGGAGCAACCCAGCACCAGCAAGGTACCTCGGCACCGGACGTCTCCGGCACCGGTACAGACGCGACACAGCTCGCTGTCTCCGCGGCCCAAGAAGCAGCACAAACCACCTGCTGCTCCTCCGCAGTTGCAAGCACCGCCTGTGGCTTCTGTGGAGCAGCGTGCCGTGCCGGACCTCACCGCGAAGGCACCAACTCCGGCACCGTCGATTCCGGCGCCTCAAGCACCGTTGAGTCCGGTGCATATAAGCTCCCCGGTGCACACCGTGGTTGAGCTGGGCCTGCCGTCCACTACAGAAACCTTCTCCACTGCTCGGGACCTTATCGCGCTGACTGAGCCTGGACTGTCTCACCCTACGGCACCGCCGGTGTGGACTGTCCCATCCATAGGGAAGCCCACCTTCATGCAACTTCCATCGCAGAGTGAAACAGCTCGGCACCGCTCTCGATTCCGGTCCCGGTCCCGCAGATGGTCCCGGTCTCAGCGTCGCTCGCAGTCCCGGCACCAATCTCCATCTCGGCGCCGGTCGTACTTGCGGCGCCGCTCCGCCTCCCGAAGGTCTCCCTCCCGGTACGATTGGTACCGATCCAGCTCCCGGCACCGATCCCGGCACCGCTCATCGCACAGCCGGTCGCGGCACCGCCTGCACCGTCGGTCTTCGTCCAGATCTAGATCGACCTCCCGGCACCGTTATGACTGTTGATCCCACTCCTGATCATGGTACTGCTCGGGACACCGGCACCGGTCCCCAGCCCTCAGGCGCGGACCGGTAGAAGGTGACGGTTCAACACAACAAGTGCGTTCGGCACTGCTTTGGCCTTTTCGCCCGAACTCGGCGGTGTCCCAAGCGGCGAGTGGCTATAATGTCCATGGCCAGGACGCGGATGGCGCTAGCCAGGGGCCAGATGTAGGACAGGATCCCGAAAAGGGTCCTCCACAATGGTCCTTCTGGACCCCTTGGGCATACCACCAAGCCCAAGGTGGCCCCTCAGGCGCTTCTCGCTCGGCTCATTCGGAGCCTAGGGTACCTGAGGCAACTGTTAGCCGTCCTCCCCCGATAGCTTTGGAGACGACCGCCCTACTGCCTGAACAGGCTGATGTCCCTACGATCGTGGACCATGGGCAACCGGACACTCCTCAATCTGACCTTCCCCAGGACCCACTAGTCCAGGGATGGTCCTCCTCATCCTCGCCTGACGAAGCCGTGGCAGGCATGTCCTCCTCTGGCCCTCCACCTATAGATCTTCGTGCTTCCTCACCAGGACAGGTGGCACAGAACATGAATGTGCAGGTGGAGGAGGTGACGGAAGTTGAGGACCCGGTGGTGGACATTTTGTCGGCTGATGCCCCCACGCGGGTAGCTTTATCCTTCATTAAGACCATTCAGGCTAATGCCAATATTATCTGGCAGTCCCCGGTGTCCATCCCTCCCACAGCCAGAGTGGTGGAAAGGAAATACATGATGCCATCTAAAGATTATGAGTACTTGTATGTGCACCCCCAACCTTGCTCCCTCGTTGTACAGTCTGTAAACGAGAGGGAGAGGCATGGCCAACAAGCGCCCGCCCCTAAGTCCAAGGACGCTAGGTGCCTGGATCTGTTCAGGCGTAAGATTTACTCAACTGGTGGCCTACAGCTCAGGGTAGCTAACCAGCAGGCCCTCCTGAGCCGTTATAACTATAACACCTGGAACTTGATGGGAAAATTCAAGGAGTTGGTTCCCTAGGAGTCCAGGGAAGAGTTTGGGGCCTTGCTCGAAGATGGCAAGAAGGTGGCAAGGACATCTCTGCAGGCGTCTTTAGACGCAGCTGACTCAGCAGCTAGAACTCTAGCCTCGGGAGTAGCTATGCACCTCATTTCATGGCTGCAAGTGTCCGGCCTTCCACCGGAACTGCAGCAGACTATACAGGACCTGCCCTTTGAAGGCCAAGATCTCTTTTCAGATAAAACTGATCCCAGACTACAAAGTCTGAAGGATAACCGGGCCACCATGCGCTCATTGGGCATGCATACCCCGGTGACGCAGCGCAGGCCCTTCCGGCCCCAGCCGCAGCGCACTTACCCGAACCCTCGACCGCGGCAAGACTTCTCTAGAAGGCATGGTCGTGGCAATAGGAGGCGACAACCTGGTCTGCAAGCAGGCCAGAATCAGGGCCCCCCTAGACCATCAGCGGGGCCCAGACAAAACTTTCGAAGCTGCGCTCGAGGACGGAGCACCAGTCTCCTCCCAGGATCCTTCCCTACCTTTCTCCAACTGCCTCTCCTGTTTCCTCCCTGCGTGGTCCTGCATAACATCAGATCGCTGGGTCCTACACATGGTGGAAAATGGATACCAGCTTCAGTTTATTTCGCCCCCCCCTTCCCACCCTCCCTCCCCATCCCTCTTCAGGGACCCTTCGCACGAGCAACTCCTCTTGCAGGAGGTACAAGTGCTCCTGTCTATTGGAGCGGTGGAAGAGGTACCAAGGGACTTGAGGGGCAGGGGTTTTTACTCCCGCTACTTCCTAATCCCCAAGGCAAAGGGGGGGCTTCGGCCCATCCTGGACCTACGCGGACTCAACAAATTTGTGATAAAGTTGAAGTTCCGCATGGTTACCCTGGAAACTATTATCCCTTCCCTGGATCCTGGAGACTGGTATGCCGCCCTCAACATGAAGGACGCGTACTTCCACATAGCCATTTAACCACCACACAGGCGGTTCCTTCGCTTTGTGGTCGGAAAGCAGCATTTCCAATTTGCGGTCCTCCCCTTCGGCCTCTCCACAGCGCCAAGGGTCTTCACAAAATGTATGACTGTCATAGCGGCCTGGCTCCGCATACATCAGATCCAAGTGTTTCCGTACCTCGATGACTGGCTCATTCGGGGTCGGTCCGAGCTACAGGTGCGGTCTCACGTTCAGTTCCTCATGACCTGCTTCAGGCAATTGGGCCTGCTGCTCAACGCTGAAAAGTCCACTTTGGGGCCAACCCAAAGAATAGACTTCATTGGGGCAGTCCTAGACTCGAATCTCGCCAGGGCGTGCCTACCGCAGACCCGCTTCCAGTCCATGATGACCATTATCCACGCCCTCCAAAGCTTCCCAACCTCGACAGCATGCACATGCCTTGGTCTTCTGGGCCATATGGCCTCGTGCACCTTCGTGAACAAACATGCCAGACTACGCCTCCGCCCACTTCAGATCTGGCTCTCGTCAGTGTACCGTCCAGGCCGGGACAGTTTGGACACAGTATTCACGGTACTGATGGAGGTCTTGTCCTCTCAGGGTTGGTGGCTAAACTCCAGCCTTGTTTGCGGGGGGATGCCATTCCGTGCCCCACAGCCCTCTCTAGTCCTCACCACGGACGCATCCTCTCTGGGCTGGGGCGCTCACCTCGCGGACCTTCGCACACAAGGCCTTTGGTCCGCACAAGAAATAAACCTGCACATCAACGTCAGGGAACTGAGAGCAGTATGCCTAGCGTGTCAGGTATTCCGTGAACACCTGCAGGGCTGTTCTGTCACGATCTTCACAGACAACACAACGGCCATGTTTTACATCAACAAGCAAGGCGGAGCGCAGTCATCCCTCCTCTGTCAGGAAGCCATACATCTCTGGGAATTTTGCATAGCCCACTCAATCGACCTGGTGGCGTCTTTTCTCCCAGAAGTCCAGAACACCTTGGCAGATTGCCTCAGCAGGTCCTTCCTCGCTCACGAGTGGTCGATACGTCTGGACGTTATTCATTCTGTTTTCCGGAGGTGCGGATTTCCCCACATAGACCTTTTTGCCTCTCGCGAGAATCGGAAGTGCCAGGTGTTCTGCTCTCTCCAGGGACGTTCCCCGGGCTCCCTGTCGGACGCCTTCCTGATACTGTGGAAAGACCACCTGCTCTATGCCTTCCCTCCATTTCCGTTGGTCCACAAGGTCCTCCTCAAGTTACGCAGAGACAAGGCCCGCTTAATCTTGATCACTCCAGCGTGGCCCAGACAACACTGGTACACCACACTCCTCGATCTGTTGGTGACGAAACCAATCGCTTTACCATTGTGGCCGGACCTGATCACTCAGGAACACGGCAGGTTATGTCATCCGGACCTGCAGTCCCTCCACCTGACTGCTTGGCTGCTGCATGGCTGACTCAATCCGAGCTGCGTTGCTCCACTTCGGTACAGCAAGTGCTCTTGGGGAGCAGGAAGCCCTCCACTAGGTCCACATACCTGGCCAAATGGAAGCGCTTCTCCTGCTGGTGTGCCCTAAACAACACTGTCCCTATGGGGGTGCCAGTTCCTACCATCCTAGACTATCTCTGGTCCTTGAAACAGCAAGGCCTAGCTGTCTCATCTATCAGAGTCCACCTAGCAGCGATCTCTGCCTTCCACCCGGGTGAGAACGGGCACTCAGTCTTCTCCAGTCCCATGGACAGCAGGTTCCTCAAGGGTGTAGAACGTCTGTACCCACAAATTCGTCAGCCGGCCCCTACGTGGGACCTCAATCTAGTCCAATCTAGACTCATGGGTGCCCCCTTTGAGCCCATGGCCACCTGCTCGATTCTGTACCTGTCCTGGAAAACAGCTTTCCTCATCGCTATCACATCGGCGAGACGAGTCTCTGAACTTAGGGCTCTCACATCGGACCCACCGTATACAGTGTTCCATAAGGACAAGATACAGCTGCGACCTCACCCCGCCTTCCTCCCTAAGGTGGTGTCTGCCTTCCATGTCAACCAAGACATCTTCCTCCCAGTCTTCTTCCCAAAGCCGCATGCTTCGTGAAGGGAACAACAGCAACATTCCCTAGACTTCGCAGGGCTCTTACCTTTTACATCGAACGAACGAAGCCGTTCAGAAAGACATCCCAACTGTGGCAGACCGGATGAAAGGCCTTCTGATCTCTTTGCAGCGAATATCGTCTTGGATTACGTCATGCATCCGTGCATGTTACGATTTGGCGGGTGTCCCAGCTCCACGTCTCACTGCCCATTCTACTTGGGCTCAAGCTTCGTCCTCTGCCTTTCTGGCTCATGTGCCCATACAGGAGATCTGTAGGGCAGCGGCTTGGTCATCTGTGCACACGTTCACTTCCCACTATGCCATAGTGCAGCAGTCCAGGGATGATGCAGCATTTGGTTCAGCGGTTCTTCACTCCGCGACATCTAAGTCTGACCCCACCGCCTAGGTAAGGCTTGGGAGTCACCTAATTGGAATCGATATGAGCAAGCACTCGAAGAAGAAAAGACGGTTACTCACCTTTGTAACTGTTGTTCTTCGAGATGTGTTGCTCATATCCATTCCAAACCCGCCCTCCTTCCCCACTGTCGGAGTAGCTGGCAAGAAGGAACTGAGGGGGCGCTGGGTCGGCAGGGGCATATATCCGGCACCATAAGGGCGCCACTCCAGGGGGCGCCTCAGCTGATCCACCGAGAGTTGCTAGGATAAAAATCTTCCGACGATCATGCACGTGGCGCACACACACCTAATTGGAATGGATATGATCAACACATCTCGAAGAACAACAGTTACAAAGGTGAGTAACCGTCTTTTCTCAGCTCAAGTGGACATTCCTCGGCTTGAGATCGATATCTAAAAATATCAGTGTGGATGCAAAGTCACGGGTGACAGTGTAGGCTAGCTGCCCAAGTTTCCTATGTATTGTGACAGACCCAGACCAGTGGGGTACAGGAGTCTGGTAGAGGGCAAATATACTGGTCACTGGATGAGTAGTTTTCTGTTCCCTGAGTGACCAGAGCAGGGGCTGCACTAGAGTAATCAGGAACCTGCTAGAACCAGTTGAGGCAGGCAGACTAATTAGGACACCTGGAGCCAATTAAGAAGAAGCTTCTAGAATCAATTAAGGCAGGCTAATCAGGGCACCTGGGTTTTAAAAAGAGCTCACTTCAGTTTGTGGTGCGAGTGTGAGGAGCTGGGAGCAAGAGGCGCAAGGAGCTGAGAGTGAGAGGGTGTGCTGCTGGAGGACTGAGGAGCACAAGCGTTATCAGACACCAGGAGGAAGGTCCTGTGGTGAGAATAAGGAAGGTGTTTGGAGGAGGCCATGGGGAAGTAGCCCAGGGAGTTGTAGCTGTCATGCAGCTGTTACAGGAGGCACTATAGACAGCTGCAGTCCACAGGGCCCTGGGCTGGAACCCGGAGTAGAGGGTGGGCCCGGGTTCCCCCCAAACCTCCCAATTGACCTAGACTGTGGGTTCTTCCAGAGGGGAAGGTCTCTGGGCTGTTCCCCAACCCACATGGTGAATCTCTGAGGCAGGAAAATTCGCCAATAAGCGCAGGACCCACCAAGATAGAGGAGGAACTTTGTCACAGTATATATACCCTATTGCCCACATGACATATGTGTGATGTATCTGGCAAGCTGACAATGGTGGAGTTCAGTGTTTCTAAGTGTCCATGGAGTATAGGGGGCTGTGGAACTTTTTTGATGGTCTTCAGAGTGAAGCAGCTATAGACAATTGTGGAGGTAAGAGGGGAGGCAGCTCCATGAGATGTTCTTCTCTGATTGAAATGCATGGGATCTGAAGGTGCTTAAACCTCTCAGAATTTGACTCTTAGCACCTGCAGCCCTTGCTGACTTATGGACTGAAATCCTTTTCCCACTGGAGTCAATGGGGATTCGCCAATGAATTCAGTGCCACAGAAACAACCTATTGAGGGTGCTCAGCATGTTGCTGGATCAGAGACATATGCACTTAGGCACATGAATAACTTGAAGCATGTGAGTAGCTTCACTGATTTCCATGGAACTACTCACATGGTTAAGTTCTTTGCTGGATTGGGACTATAACTTGCAGCAAGCCAGGTTCTGTTGACTATCATGGACTTGCCATCCGCTCAGCATGCAATGGGGGGGTAAGCTGGTTCTGCGTGAAGATTGTGCTCATAACCAGTCTGGCTCTCCCATGCTATCATTATTGTTATTAATTGATAACCCACAGCTTTGCCACTCACGTTTATTGTTTTATGGCAAGTCTAAATATAGGTGGGCAAGTGTTTGTGTTGTGTTGAGAAATTTTGGAAGGTGGTGAAAGAGGAGTGTGTGCTGTAATGAGGAGCTATGTGTTTGGGGTTATCATGTGTTGGCTGTGTTGTCGTGTTGGTGGTTGTGTTAATTTGTATCGGGGGGACTGGGCTGAAGAATTTTGTGTTGAATTGTGTGGGTGACGAATGAGGGGTGTGTGTCTGGGGGATCATGTTTGGGGATTTTGTGTTGATTTGTTTGGGCATGTGGACTGCGTTGGAGAGTTTGTGTTAAGTTGTACAGGTGGTGAATCAATTTTTAAAGAACAGTGGGACAGTCTCCCTTATATCGTTGAATACAAACTAGGTGTAGAGTAAGGATGGTGGTTGGTTCAGATACCTCTAACTCACAATGGTCTAGGACTCTTGGCATGGCATAGGTACATGCCTTACTGCTTTATTATATATAGATTATTATGATTATTTATACTACTGTAGCATTTAGGAGCCTAGATACTCGACTTGATTTCCCTGCCATGTTGATATGACCAACATTTTTTCTTTCAGATGACTGCAAAACTCTGAAATGCCGGACCAAAGAGACATGCCGGACTGAGGATGGCCACACATCATGTATTCCTGACTACTCGGGAACCTGCTTGGGCTCAGGGAACATGCACTACCAAACTTTTGATGGTCTGAAGTTTGACTTCCAGGGCACCTGCACCTACACCCTGGCCAAATACTGTGGGAGTGACGCTACCCTGGAGCCTTTCACCATTGATGAGAAGAACGCCAATAGGGAGAGCCAGGATATCTCCTTTCTGCGAGTGACCAACGTCTACATCTATGGGTACAACATCTCCATCTACAAGAGGGAAGTTGGCAAAGTCCAGGTGAGTCTCCCAGCTCAGGGTTCTGGCACTTTTCGACTTACAAGGCACAATACTATTGTGTAGTGTCTCACACAAACAGAATCCCAAACAGATGCCGTCAGCTGAATATGTCATGTGGGCAATACAAGTAGATAAATACATCTGATCTGTATGAACTATATATTTGAAAACCTTATCATAGATAGATAAATAGAGAGCAAAAACAAGACTTTGTGGCTAGATCGATAGCTATTTCCGATAGGTAGAATCTACATAGAGATATAGGGAATTCTGGAAACAGATTCTGTAGGTAGATAGTGAAGCTAGATAAATACTGTGTTTATTCAGGGACTTTGAATTGATTTCAGTTGTTCTTCTTGACAAAGGGTAGGTCTACACTTACTTCCTGGTCCGGCGGTAAGCAATTGATCTTCTGGGATCGATCCCGGAAGTGCTTGCCGTCGACGCCGGTACTCCAGCTCGGCGAGAGGAGTACGCGGCATCGACGGGGGAGCCTGCCTGCCGCGTAAGTTTGAACTAAGGTACTTCGATTTCAGCGACGTTAATAACGTCGCTGAAGTTGCGTACCTTAGTTCGAAGTGGGGGGTTAGTGTGGACCAGGCCTAAGGAATGGGTAAACAGTGATTTAGGATTTGACCATTATTTTACTTGCTGCTGGTTAGAGTGACAATGAATAACAGCCAAAATTAATGGTGAGGCTACATTTGGAGTAATTGCAAGTGAGGATGAAAGACGAATAATGCCCATCGTGTTCCTCCCCTCCTATCTGTCTTTAGCTAAACGGCGTGATCACCAGGCTCCCGGTGATGCTGAAAGATGGTAAAATCAGACTGTACCAGAAAGGCCTCAGCACTGTCATGCAGACGGACATTGGCCTCCGGGTGGGGTACAACAAGAACTGGCATCTGGAAATCACCCTCCCCAGCAGCTATTATGGTGCCATGTGCGGTCTTTGTGGGAACTTCAACCAGAACCCAGAAGACGACATGATGTCCTCCGACGGCATCAAAGTCTCCGCCATCGTGGGCTGGGCTGCCAGTTGGAAAGTCCAAGACCGGGACCCCTTTTGCTGGCATTCCTGCCAAGAGAACTGCCTGACATGTGATGAGAGCAGAAGGAAGCTGTATGGGGATGACAGTCACTGTGGGCTGATCAGCAAAGCACCGGGAGGGCCCTTCAGAGAGTGTCACTCCAAGGTGAGCCCCGACGACGTCTTTGACAACTGCATCTATGACGTGTGTCTGAATGAGGAGAACAAGAGAGTTCTTTGTGTTGCGCTGGAGACCTACGCAGACACCTGCAGGGACCATGGAGTCACTGTCTATGACTGGAGGACACCGTCCAGCTGTGATGAATTAGGAGGTTGGTATTCTGTCGAAACAGGTGGCAATGGGACTAATCCGACAGTTTCCCCTGTTGATGGAGGAGATGGTGAGTGACCTGAGCATGGGGATGGGAAGATCCAGGTTCCTGGGGCATTGGGGTCTGCACTGATTCTTAGGGTAGAGCTCCCCCTATTCTGCAGGGTTTTCTTTGTTTGGTTAAGTGTACCCTAGTAGTCTCCCCTCGAGGAACTCGCAAGCCTGAAAGAATGACAGACGCAGGTAGCTTATCCGCAATTTGGCTATAAGTGCAATGTATCTAGCAAGCAGGCAATGGTGTAGTTCAGTGTCTATGGGCCATAGGAGTCTGTGGAGCATTTCTAGTGGTCTTCAGAGTGAAACAGCATAAGAACAAAGCTGTGCGAGATCCAGGCGTTATGAGGGGAGATCCAGGAGATTGAAATACATGGGAGTCAAAGGTGCTTACAACTCTCAGAATTTAACCCCTAGCACGTGTGGGTCCCACTGACAGGCCCGCCAACAGCAATTCCGGGCCCCAGGGCAGCTGCACTGCTGGGCGCGCTCTTCCGGCACAGCCAGGACTTCCACATGCCTGCCTGGCTACCTTCGCTGCCGTAGGTACCACCCCCTGCGCGCCTAGGAGCCCTGAGGTCCACCTGGGTGATTTAAAAGGGCCCGGGGCGCCTGGCTGCTACCGCAGCAACGGCTGGGGCCCCCTGGCCCTTTTAAATCACCCGGGCCCTGGGCAATTGTCCCTTTTCCCCCCGTGCCGTCGGCGGGCCTGCTCACTGATGTATGGTCTGAAATGCCACTCCCAAAGGAGTCAGTGGGATTTAGCCAATTACTTCAGTGCCACAGCAATGGGTTATTGAGGGTGTTCTGGATCAGAACCAGGGGCATTTAAGCACACGCATAACTTTAAACATGTGAGTAACCTCATTGGTTTCAGTGGAGCTGCTCACACATTTGAGTGTTTAGCTGGACTGGGACCAGAGCTTGCAGCAAGCCAAGTTCTGTTGAGTATCCTCAGCATGCCTTGGTTGGTTCAGTTGGTTCTGCATGAATGCTCTGCTCATGGCAGATCTTGCTCCCCCGGCCTAGACACTTGTCTCGTGTCCCCCACTCTGTTGATGTGACTGGGCTTTCTCCTTTCAGAAACCTGTGAAACCCTGAAATGCCGGACTAAGGAGATGTGCAAGACAGAGGATGGCCACGCGACATGTGTTCCCGACTACGTGGGAACTTGCTGGGGCTGGGGGGACCCGCATTATCACACCTTTGATGGTCTGAAGTTTGACTTCCAGGGCACCTGCACCTACACCATTGCCAAGTACTGTGGCCACGACCGCTCCCTGGAGCCCTTTACCATCGATGAGAAGAATGATAACAGGGGCAGCCAGGCCATCTCCTTTCTACGAGTGACCAACATCTATGTCTATGGGTACAACATCTCCATCTACAAGAGGGAAGTTGGCAAAGTCCGGGTAAGTCTCCGATTTCAGGACTGCACCTTATAAGACACACTGATTTGGCATAGTGTCTTTCCCACACAAATGGTATCCTAGAATCAGGGGATGTGAGAGAGAAAGACACAGGCAAATGGGAAGAAAGATGTTTTCAGGTGACGTTTCTAACCTTGGACAAGGTGGGACGGTTGTTTCAGTTGTTAGACGATGCATGGGAGAAGACTCTCCCTCCTATAGAAGGGACAGAGAAAGAAAGGAGTGTTGGATAGGTTGATAATCCTAGCCAACAATAATAATAAGGTTGTAACTAATAAGGATAATAGGTTGATAAAGGGGGGAAGGGATAGCTCAGTGGTTTGAGCATTGGCCTGCTAAATCCAGGGTTGTGAGTTCAATCTTTGAGGGGGCCACTTAAGGATCTGGGGCAAAAACAGTACTTGGTGCTGCTAGTGAAGGCAGGGGGCTGGACTCAATGACAAGGTTCCTTCCAGTTCTAGGAGATAGGATATCTCCATTAATTTAATAATAGAGGTGAAATCAGGACTCCATTGAAATCAATGGGAGTAGGTGGCATAGATCACAGGTCTCAGTAGAGGGCTGAATTCTATATTTAGTTATGGTGCATGTGTTGCAGTGTAAATTCAGGACTATATACTCCCCAATATGCACAGCAGAACGGCCTATCAGAGGTTTGCATAGAGATCAAAGGGAGAATATAGTCTTTATTTAGTAACCACACCTTGAATACTGCATGCAGTTCTGAACACCCCATCTCAAAGAGTTATATTAGAATTAGAAAAGGTCCAGAGAAGGGCAACAAAATGATTAAGAGTATGGAACAGCTTCCAAATTAGGAGCGATTAAAAAGACTGGGACTTTTCATCTTGGAAAAGAGATGACTAAGGGGGCATATGATGGAGATCTATAAAATCATGAATGGTGTGGAGAAAGTGAATAAGGAAGTATTATTTATTCCTTGACATAACACAAGTACCAGAGGTCACCCAATGAAATAAATAGGCAGCAGGTTTAAAACAAACAAAAGGAAATACTTCTTCACACAGCACACAGTCAACCTGTGGAACTCATTGCCAGAGGATTATGGCCAAAACTATAATGGGGTTCAAAAAAGCGATAGATAAGTTCCTGGAATATAGATCCATCAATGACTATTAGCCAAGATGGTCAGGAATGCAACCCCATGCTCTGGGTATCCCTAGTCTCTGACTACCAGAAGCTGGGAGTGGACGATGAGATGGAGCGCTCAATAATTGCCCTTTTCTGTTCATTCACTTGGAAGCACCTGGCATTGGCCACTGTTAGAAGACAGGATATCTGGCTAGATGGACCATTGGTCTGCCTCAGTATGTCTGTTCTTAACCAGAGCTGGGCAAAATTTTTCATCCAAAACATTTGTTTGGCAAAAAATGCAGTTTCTGTGCACTGAAACCTTTCATGAATTTGCATCAGTTTTGACAACCTATTTTGGCTGAGAAAAAAAAATCTTAAAAAACTGAGAGGTTTTGTTTCAACATTTTTGAAATAAAACATTTCAGTTTTTTCATTTGAAATGATGTTTTGTTTCAAAACTTCCTTTAATTTTATTTTTTTTAATTTCAAATATTTTAAAAAGTGAAAAACGGTTTGTTTGACCTGAAACAATTTTCTTTCCACTTTTCACCAAAAGATGTGAATTTTTTTTCAGTTAGACTGAAACATTTCCCCCCCTAATTTTTTGTAATTACTAATCTATTATTTGTACATCTCTAGAAGGAACTAATTTTTTATTTATGTATTTATTATTCATTTCCTTCCTTTTCTGTTCATTGTACAGTGAGAAAATTTGCTCCATTTGAGGCTCAGATATATTTCTGCCCTTTTCCCCTCCATTTTCTGCATCTTCCTTTTTCTGATTCTCTTTTCCTGACCTGTCTGTGTGAATCTCCTTCATCCTTTTCTTCATATCTCATTCTCTGTAGCAACCCCCAGTTCTCTACACAAGATGCTTCCACCCCAGTCCTTGCCCCATTTGATCTGTTAAAATGACCAGGGTGTGATGGGATGCTTATTCCACACATAGAATCATAGAGCCATAGAGTTAGAAGGGACCTCAAGGGTCATCTAGTCTAACCCCCTGCCATGTTGCCATGTTGTGTCTAAATCATCCAAGACAGATGAAAACTTCCTGTGAAGGAGATTCCACAACCTTGCTAAACAGTCTGTTCCATTATCCTACTCTTCTTTCGGTTAGGGAGTTTTTCCTGATTTAATCTAAAATCTGTTCTGCTGTAGTTTGAACCATTGCCTCTTGTCCTGCCCTCTGTGGCAAGAAAGAACAACTTTTCTCCATCTTTTTTATGGCAGCCTTTTAAGTATTTGAAGACCACTATTATATCCCCCCATCTCCTCTTTTGCAAACTAAACATACCCAGTTCCTTCAGTCTTTGCTCATATGTAAGGCTGCGAATCATTCACGGAGGTCATGGAAGTCATGGCTTCCATGACTTTCCATGGCATCCATGAATTTTACAGCATTGGTGCAGCTGACCCCAGGACCACTCAGCAGCTGGGGAAGCCCCGGGGCCAGCCACACCAGGCACTGCTCTGGCAGCCCCAGGCAACTGGTCCCCAGCGCTGCCCTGGTGCAGTGGACCGGGACCAGCTGCAGTGGCAGCGGGGACCCAGGCCTCCCCCACCTGGACCAGCAGCGGCAGGGCCCCAGGCCGCACCCCCCTCCAGCTGCAGCAGGGGCTGGGCTGCCCCCCCGGCCAAAACGTCGCCCTGCGCTGCTCCCCCCAGCAGCAGGGACTGCCACCCCCCCAGCAGCAGTCTTCAGGAGTGCCCCCCTCCCAGCAGGTAAGATTTAGTCAC
>NW_020664812.1:1235193-1240324 GCF_002925995.2 Terrapene triunguis | reverse complement strand
TCTAGCTGCACCGGGGACTGCTCAGTCTGCAGTGAGGCTCAGAAACAACCCTATAAGGGAGACCAGTACTGCGGGGTCATCACCCGACAGAACGGGCCATTCAGACAGTGCCACGGGGCTATCGACCCAGCTCCCTTCTTTGATGATTGTCTCTATGACACCTGCCAATACAAGGGTCACCAGGACACACTGTGCAGCACAATCAGCACCTACGTCACATCCTGCCAGGCCAGGGGCATCCAGATAGGGCAGTGGAGATCGCCCTCATTCTGCAGTAAGTGTCGCCTGCGGGACTCTGCTTTAGGGACTGGCTACTGCACATGTGCGCCAGCGCCCTCTGCAGGGTGGGGTCAGAATTCTTCACCCACCCAGTTCTGAGTTTTAATTTACAGTGTGCGATATCTTTGTTACAGATTCTAGCCCTAGACATTTCCAACATGCAATTAAAATTTTAGTCCCTGAAATATATTTTTCATTCTGTATCATGTTACTTAATGTCTAGATGTCCTGTAAACTTTCTCTTAGAGCTCATCTTTTCTGTTCCTGGTGTTTTCATGGCTTGTCTACACTTACAGAGCTGCAGCTTCACAGATGCAGCTGTGCCGCTGTAGCACTTAGTGAAGACGCAGCCTATGCCAATAGGAGAGCTTCTCCCATTGGCGTAGTTAATCCACCTCCTTGATAGACGGTAGCTATGGCAATGGGACAAGCCCTCCTGTCGCCATAGCACTGTCTACACCAGGAGTTCGGTCAGTATAACTGTGGGTGTGTGAGTTCGGAGCCCCCCTGCTTGCAACATAATGCATGAATGCAGACTCCCACTATTCTAGTCAAGAGGTGACCCTTTATCCAACAGATGGGAATAGAACCCAAGAGTCCTGATGGCCACTCCCCTAATTTAATCACTAGACTATACTTTTCCCAGAGATGAAACTAGGACCAGGAGTCCTGATTCCCAGTCCCCTGCTCTAACCATATCCTAACGGATGTGAAAAGAAAGAGACTTTCAACAACATTGACCAAGATGATTTGTTAGTTCAACCACATTTCTCCTCTCACAGAAATTCAAATTCTCTCTGAATTCTTTTTCTTCAGGACCCACCTGCCCCCTTAACTCTCACTACGAACTCTGTGGAATTAGCTGCCCTTCCAACTGCAACGACCTGTGGGCTCTAGATCGGTGTGACAAACCCTGTGCTGAAGGATGTTTCTGTGATGCTGGATTCACCCTGAGTGGTGACAAGTGCATCCCTGTCGCACAGTGTGGCTGTGTGCACCAGGCCATGTATTACAAGAAGGGAGAGGAGTTCTTCCCCAGCGCCTCCTGCCAGGAACGCTGCCTTTGCAAAGACAAAGGGGTCGTTGCGTGCCAGAAGGCCTCCTGTGGAGCCAATGAGGAGTGCAGGGTGGAGAATGGAATCCTGGGCTGCCATGCCACGGGCTATGGAACATGCGTCGCATCTGGCGGACCTCACTACATCTCCTTTGACGGACGGGCCTTTGACTTCCAGGGCTCCTGCACTTACACCTTAGCCAAGGTCTGCAGCAGAGACTCTGGACTGGAGAACTTCTCCGTGGTGGTGGAGAATGAGATCCCTGGTGGTGGCCACATGGCTGTGATGAGAACAGTGGTGGTGTCCCTGCATGGTTACACCATCGCCATGGAGAGGGGGAGAAAGTGGAAGATTGCGGTAAGTCCCTGTTTGCGATTAGACTTACATAGCACTAATGGTGTGTGTGTGTGTGTGTGTGTGTGTGTGTAAAACACTAGGACATTGCTAAGTCTCCACCAATGATGGGTGAATTTCTCTCTTATTGGCACAGATGGGTGGTGAGCTCTACACTCTCCCACTGGCTACGGACGATGGAAAACTTTGGATCAACCAAGAGGGGAACAACATCATTGTCCAATCAGCCTCTGGCCTCAAAGTCTTTTACGACACTGCCTCCTACCTCCTACTGTCCATCCCCAGCACCTATAAGGGACATGTGTGCGGCTTGTGTGGCAACTTTAACGATGACAAGAACGATGATCTCCTGCTGCCTGGTGTGAAGAATACCCAGAAGGTGGATGAATTTGTCGCCTCCTGGAAGGTGCCTGTTGATGGTGCCACATGCTCTGATGGCTGTGGTGAGAAGTGCCCCATCTGTGATGCAGCCCAGACAGCGCCGTACCAGACTGAGAGCTCCTGTGGGCTGATCCCGGCCACCTCAGGTCCCTTCAGAGACTGTCACTCAATAATCAATCCTGTTGAGTATTTCAACCACTGTCTCTATGACATGTGTGCCACCAACGGAAGGGGAGAGACTCTCTGCCAGAGCCTGCAGGCCTATGTGGCTGCGTGCCAGGCAGCTGGGGCCAACATCGAGACCTGGAGAACGGCCTCCTTCTGCCGTAAGTCTATAGGACAATCTACAATCTGTACTTCATTAACCCATAGCTGCTGTGGTTCTTGTGCTATCCAACCTCCACAATGCATCTCAGACTTCTAGGCTAAGTAGGAGCTTCTATTTATTTAGGTGGGAGACCTCACCTTAACTTGGCTTTCTGTCTGTGATGGTTGTAATTTTTCTTCTGTCCCTCCAGCCCTTGCCTGCCCGGCTAACAGCCACTATGCGCTGTGTACCAGATCCTGCGATTTCACCTGTGCCAGCTTGTTTGCCCCTGCCCAATGCACCGGGAAGTGCTTTGAAGGCTGCTGGTGTGATCCAGAATACGTGTCCGATGGGGAGGCATGCGTCTCCATGGACAGGTGTGGCTGTGTGCACAATGGACGCTACATCAAGGTGGGTGCTGGGTTATTGGTCCGTCTGTTCTCCCCGATTCCACCATTCTCCTCTGGCAATGGGATTCCCAATGGGGGTTAGAGTGACTATAGAGTGGCATGTCCTGTATCCTACTATGCGGCTATACCTAAAACCTAGAGCCAAATCTTGCCCTCAGGGTCACCCATGCGGCTTCCACTGCAGTCAATGGCAGCTGTGCATACAAAACGTGGGGCCCATCATTTCTATTACAGGGATCATAGAATCATAGAATATCAGGGTTGGAAGAGACCTCAGGAGCTCATCAAGTCCAACCCCCTGCTCAAAGCAGGACCAACACCAGTTAATCTTCCTAGTCAGGGCTTTGTCAAGCCAGGCCTTAAAAACCTCTAAGGATGGAGATTCCACCACCTCCCTAGGTAACCCATTCCAGTGCTTCACCACCCTCCTAGTGAAATAGTTTTTCCTAATAGCCAACCTAGACCTCCCGCACTGCAACTTGAAACCATTGCTTCTTGTTCTGTCATCTGCCACCACTGAGAACAAGGATGGTCTTCTATATTCCAGGACAGGCCTTTGGAATAACCAAAGCAAAAGCTGCTCCCAGAAGATCCTTTCCTGGTTTTACACCAAGCTCAGAGCATCCCGTGGGCGTGTCAGGTCTTTGGGAGTCTCATTGGTTCTGTGTAGTTGTCCATGCAGGACAAACTTGATCAACGATGCTTACAGTTTATGGACCTCACTAAGCAGCCTCGGTGGCTTGATCTAAGGAACTGACCAGTAACCTGGGATGTAACGTGACTCCCAGAAAGTTCTGAGCATGGGCTCAGATCAGACAGGTATCCAGATAGCCAGGTATTGAGATGAAGTTTGTTTGCAGGAGATTGTAAAACAGAGCTGGAAGGAAATACCATGAGGAAATGAAACTGTCTAGCATGTTGGAGACTGAGCAAGTGTAAAATAGGGAAGTGTCTAGGGAATGGGAAACGGGCCATTCCCCTCCAGGGGGTCTAACCCTGATCCAGACCCAGGCTAGGGGGACTGACTGGCTTAGGGGTACAGGGGATGGGACACAGGGCCTTGCTCTTCTAGGGGTGCCAGCTCTGAACCAGGCCCAGGTCAGAGGGACTGCCTGGCTTAGTGGGTTGGGGAAATGGGACACAGGTCTTTTCTCCTCTAGGGGCATCTGACTCTGATCCAGCCCAGGGTGGGAGGATTGGTTGGCTTAGGTGGGTGGGGAATGCGAGATGGGGCTTTTCCTCTCCAGGGGACCAGCTCCGATCCAGCCTTAGTTCAGGGGGGCAGCGAGTGGAATATGAGGCTCTTCCCCTCCAGTCTGGCTCCTGGGAAACAAGAGCATTGACTGTGTGTAAAGAAAAGTGTTGGTGGGACTAAGCCTAATTTCTGGTTGGCAAATCTGCCTTTCACATGAAAATCAACACTGCGGCCATCCCCCTTGTTGTCAGACCTTGGGCAGGGGATGTTGCTAGGTGTTGGGGCTTGATGTTATTAGACCTCAGTAAGGTCAATCCCATACCTTGCTTTCTTTATCGCTGCTGTATCCACCTGCTCTTTCTCTCTGTGATCAGTCTTGCTAAGCTATTGCTTCTGGAAGGTCCTTGATGTCTTCTCTCTATTGATCCTCTCACAGCGGGGCTTTCCTATAGCTCTATATATTGCTGCTTCCAGTCCCTCCTGCCGAGGTGTGATTCCCTTTGTGTTCACTTAACAAAGTTGTTTGTCTGGGTATTTCCCTGAAGGCCGGGGAGAGCCTTGTGTCCAGCAACTGCTCCGAGAAATGCACCTGCCACGCTTCAGGCGAGGTCATCTGTGAGGAAACAAACTGTACCGAAGAGGAGAAATGCATGCTCAGGAATGGGGTGCGCAGCTGCGTGAAGCAGGTGGGCCGGTGCACGCTGGCCCCAGGAATATGGTTCACCTCCTTTGATGGTGTCGAGAGGGAAGTCCTCCTTGAAGGGGCCTACGAGGTGTCTTCCCTCTGCGAAGGGGTCGACCTCCCCTGGTTCCGGATGGTGGTCAGTGTGTTCAGAGAAGGTGGCTTGGCCGTTCCTGATGGCATCTCCGTTTTCTTTGAGGAGGGTCTTATCCATGTCAATAAGAAAAAGGAGATTTGGGTAAGAGGAGGCTGGGTTAGCACACCCTAAACCAAGGGGGAGGGGCAAAAATCTGGGGGAGGGAGTGAGTCACTATTAAGATCCCTGCTTTATTGAAGGGAAGTGATCTGCCCAAAGTCATACGGTGAGTCAGTGACTGAGTTGGGAATAGAGTGCAGGACTCCTGTTAGGACCCTGCTCTAACCTCTAGACCCAGGGATAGAACCCAGGAGTCCTGGCTCCCAGCTCAC
>NW_020664812.1:1230644-1235183 GCF_002925995.2 Terrapene triunguis | reverse complement strand
GAAAACCATTCCACCCCCCTCCAGCTCTAATCTGTGTATTTACAGACCTTAAAACAAACCTGCTTTGAGTTTGGTTCTAATGACTGAAGAAATATGTTCTGAGGGAGCTTGATATTCTCTGTACCAGTTATTATTATTATTTCTATTAAAGTAGGGGGGTGGGAAACTGGGAATCAGGACACCCAAGTATGGCAGCACAACGGGGCCCCAACTGTGATCAGGCCCCATTATGCCGGGTGCTGCCCAGACACACAGCAAGAGACAGTCCCTGCCCCCCTGAGATCAGGGCCCCTTTATGCAGGGTGCTGCCCAGACACACAGCAAGAGACCTGAGAGTCCCTACCCACCTGAGATCAGGGTCTCTATCACACAGAGCATACAACTAAATAGACACTTTCCTGAGAACCAGTCGAATACTTGTTCTGGGCTGGATCTCCCTGCCTCAGTTGACTGATGGCCCCAATTTACTGCCCTTCACAGTCAATATGATTAGATCTGACCCACATTTCTTCTGACTGAAAATGAAGCATTATGCTGTAAGCTCGTTGGGGTGAAGACTGTGCTTTTGGTCTGTGTTTGTACAGCACTTGGCACAAAGAGGTCCTGAACCACCCCTGGGATTCCGGGTGCTGTTGCAATAGAAATAATGCCACTAATTATGGAAACGTGAGCTAACGAAGACCTTGTTAGCGTAAGAAAAAAAGGAGAGATGATTCCCTTAGTCACACATGCAATGAGGAGAAGACGAATTGGAAAGAGATAGGCTCATCTCCCAGAGTGGAGGGGCAGAGCCTGCTCTCAGTTACATCAGTCTCAATCCAGAGTTACTCCCCTGACTGCAATGGATTTACTCGGGTTTTACACTTGTTTGAGAGCAAAATCTGACCCAGCGATTCCAGACCCCATTGCCTTGTACTGGGGTCCATAGACTATCTCTGTCTCACTACCTCCCATGGTGCCCAGCTTTTCTCTGACCTCCTTGTCTGTGCCTTCCAGGTGAGAGGGCACCAAAAGCAGCTCCCAGTGAAGGTATCCAGAACCTTGTCTGTAAGTGAGTCTCAGGGCACCATCATGATTGTCCAGGGCTCTAGAATAAAGATTCTGTTCAGCCTGAGCGGGGAGGTGACAGTGACAGTCAGCGAGAGCCTGGCTAACAAGCTGTGTGCACCTTGCGGGAACTTCAATGGCGACATCTCCGACGACCTGCGGCTGCCCAGCGGGCAGGTTGTGGGGAACATCACGGACATGTTTGAATCTTGGAGGGCACGAGACCTCTCAAGAAGGTAAGGGGCTTTCAAAGGGCTGCTCCTTCTAAGACAGCATGGCCATTCACTCCCCACAGGTGTGATCATGTGGTTGGCCTGGTTCATAGATTCCATATGTTCCAAGGCCAACAGGGGCCATTGTGACCTGCCTCGAAATAATTCCTGTTAGAGCAGATCTTTTAGAAAAGCATCCAGGCTTGATTACAGAATGCTCAGTGCTGGAAACCACAGGCCATGGCTACCTGCAGTGCCACTTTTGTTGGAGTAAAGACAATGGCTCTGATTCTGTTCTGTGCCACCTTTGCCCTGCTTCTGCTTCAGCCCCTGGCATATATTAGAGCAGCCACGGGCTGCTTTAGTTTATAACAGGGCTGCTTCACAGCCTGGATCAGCCCAGAATTGCTGCAGGGCCGCAGACTGTGAAGACTAGCCCTCTCGCCCTATGACCCATACCCTTGGGCTTATCAGGTGGACAGCACAGGTCTGCCCCTGTCAACCCTACACAGCTCCTTCCCTGGGGCAATTCTTCTTGTGTAACTTTTATGGCTCCAGAGTGAGGTGCGGGGCTGGGGTAGATGCTCTCAGTCATTGTAAGGACTCTAGGGTTCTTGATGACCCCAGTGTCAGTGGAGTGTGATGGGTTGGATCACAGAAAACCCCTTGGGAACTGCCAACTGATGTGCTGAGACTACTTCTAACCCGTTTTCCCTGCCAGCTTGGGACTCCAGAACCTTGCCAGATTGAGCCAGACATGCTAGCCTGTTACAAACCCAGACCCAAGTCTGAACCACATCCCCCAACAGCTGCAGGCTTAACTGAAAACAGCTCTAACACTCAGATGGCCAGCTCCCAATGGGGTCCAAACCCCAAATAAATCCGTTTTGCCCTGTATAAAGCTTTATACTGGGTAAACTCATAAATTGTTTGCCCTCTATAACACTGATAGAGAGATATGCACAGCTATTTGCCCCCCAGGTATTAATACATAATCTGGGTTAATTAATAAGTAAAAAGTGATTTTATTGACTACAAAAAGTAGGATTAAAGTGGTTCCAAGTAATAACAGACAGAACAAAGTAAATTACCAAACAAAATAAAATAAAACACGCAAGTCTAAACCTAATAAAGTAAGAAAGTGATTACAGATGAAACCTCACCCTCAGAGATGTTCCAGTAAGCTTCTTTTACAGACTAGCCTCCTTCTAGTCTGGGTCCAGCAATCACTCACACCCCCGTGGTTACTGTCCTTTGTTTCAGTATCCTTTGGGGGAGAGGCTATCTCTTGAGCCAGTTGAAGACAAAATGGAGGGGTTTCCAGGGGCTTAAATAGAATTCCTCTTGTGGTGGAGACCCCCTCCGGTCTCCTAAGCAAAATCCAGCTCCAAGATGGAGTTTTGGAGTCACATGGGCAAGTCACATGTCCATGCATGACTCAGTTTTTACAGGCAGCAGCCATTGCCCACATGCTATCTTAAATGTCTCCAGGAAGACTTCTTATGTGGATTGGAGTCTTCCAAGATCCATTGTCAATTAAGTGGTTTTTGATTGGGCACTTCATTTGCACATTCCTTTCTCAAGAAGCTGACCAAATGCTTTACTAAGGCTACTTAAACTCAAACAAGTTCCCAGCCAATATTCATAACTTCTAATACAAAAATGATACATGCATACAAATAGGATGAATATATTCAGTCGATTGTAACCTTTGCAGAGATATGTTACATGGCATATGTAGCAAAAAGCATATTCCAGTTATGTCATATTTACATTCATAAGCATATTTCCATAAAGCGTTATGGGGTGCAACGTCACATGGTGTTCACTGGATTTCATTCCAGTTTGCTGGAGGGAGTCTCATAAAATATTTTGAGGTGGTTGGATGAAAAGTGCTGTCAATCTCAATCCGCTCTGTGACCCAGCAGGAGGGATTAATTTTTGTCTTTCTCTTTCTCTCCTAGTGATGTTTAAAAGCCACCTGAGCTGCAATGGACCCCTGCCCCCTTTCCCTTCCCTGCATTGGACTGGGCTGGCTGGTTACTCAGTAACAGGTCATAGCTTAGCACACAAACGTGTGTTCCTTCACATAGGACTCTCCCTGCAGTGTGGATGAGTTTAGTGGTGCCGGGTGCGTGACAGAAAAATCTCATCTGGACTTGTCAATAGAGAAGTTTGCAAAGGTGTGTGTGAAGCAGCAGGTTCTGGCATGCCTCGGGAAATGGCTTTCGTGTTCCGCTTGGATCCCGTCACACCACCCTTTAAGGCCTCTTTATACTGCCAAAGTGGAATAAAGGAGCCTCAGCATAATGCGACTCAGGCTATTTGTCTCTCTTCTCAGCACTACAGTGGTGTAAAGAGGGCTGGGTAATTGGGAATTTGGGCCTAGGCCTACTGCTGATACACTGCAAGGACTATGGGCGAAGGTGCCTAACCACAATCTCCCTCTATGTCCGCACTGTGTGATAGGCGATGCCTTTCCTGACCAGCTCTTCCCCCGAGACCCACACGCAGGTCATGCCCACAAATCATCCCCATCACTGGCTTTCCTCACCAGGGAATTAACAGCACCGTCACAGAAAGGTCAGCCCGCGCCTTCTGATCGCTCTCCTTTACACTGGCATAATTCCAGGGTCATTCCTGATTTACACAGCGGTGAGGAGAGGAGAATCAGGCCCATTTTCCAGACTAAACAAACCCAATTATTTCAGTCTTCCCTCATAGGTCATGTTTTCTAGACCTTTAATCATTTTTGTTGCTCTTCTCTGGACTTTCTCCAATTTGTCCTCATCTTTCCTGAAATGTGGCACCCAGAACTGAACACAATACTTCAGTTGAGGCCTAATCAGTGCAGAGTAGAGCAGAAGAATTACTTCTCGTGCCTTGCTCACAACACTCCAGCTAATACATCCCACAATGATGTTAGCTTTTTTTGCAACAGTGTTACACTGTAAACACATATTTAGCTTGTGGTCCACTAATACTCCCAGGTTCCTTTCCACAGTACTCCTTACTAGGCAATCATTTTCCATTTTGTATGTGTGCAACTGATTGTTCCTTCCTAAGTGGAGTACTTTGCATTTGTCCTTATTGAATTTCATCCTATTTACTTCAGACCATTTCTCCAGCTTGTCCAGATCATTTTGAATTTTAATCCTATCCTCCAAAGCACTTGCAACCCCTCCTAGCTTGGTATCATCCGCAAACTTTATAAGTGTACTCTTTATGCCATTATCTAAGGGTATGTCTACACTACAGGATTAATCCGAATTTAGATAAT
>NW_020664812.1:1204861-1227644 GCF_002925995.2 Terrapene triunguis | reverse complement strand
AACGCTGCTAAATCCGAATTAATCCCGTAGTGTAGACCAGGCCTAAGTCATTGATGAAGATATTGAACAGAACCGGACCCAGAACTGATCCCTGCAGGACCCCACTCGTTATGTCCTTCTAGTATGACTGCAAACCACTGATAACTACTCTCTGGAAATGGTTTTCGAACTAGTTATGCACCCACCTTATAGTAGCTCCATCTAGGTTGCATTTCCCTAGTTTGTTTATGAGAAGTTTATACAAGACAGTATCAAAAGCTTTACTAAAGTCAAGAAATACCATGTCTACCACTTCCCCTATATCCACAAGGCTTGTTACCCTGTCAAAGAAAGCTATCAGGTTGATGTGACATGATTTGTTCTTTCTGTTTGATGGGTTCTGTAGGCCTGGTCACCTCTATAGTGTTAGGGCAACGCAAGACAGCTTACTTCAACCTAGCTATGGAAGTGTCCACACTTAAATTTCACTCCCGCTGATGTAACCACCCTGCTACACTGACTTAATAACGCCATCTCCACGAACGGCATAGATTCCAAATCGATGTAGTTCGTTCAATGCAGTGTCAGTATAGAGCCTGTGCTGCTTACATCAACCATTACTGGCTTTCAGAAGCTGTCCCACAATACTCCACACTATCAGTACAATCGGTACAAGCACTCCTAGGATGCACACCGCTGACACAAGGAACAAAGTATGGACATGCACAAGCGATGTAATAACTGCGGTGGCTGTATGCTGATGTAAGTTAGGTCAACTTCATTTTGTAGTGTAGACGTGGCCTTAGTTCCAGGGGTATATGGAATGCAAATGTTTGCTGTTACATTATAGCATGGGATACAACTGAGTGAGAACAATACATGTGGCGTCCTACAAGCATTTTATAAAACACTAAACACATTCTTATCAGCTAAACATTGAATATTCCTTTTGGCGATGCTAGCACACAAGTAGGCAAGACTAGTTTCCAGCTATGCATTTCTTAGTGTTCAGTCAGGCCAGGGGCCTTGGCATGGCCTGGCACCTGGTCTGCCAGCATCACACCTGAATGTAAGAGAATTACCAGGACGGGTCATGGATTTTAAGGTCAGATGGGATCATTGGGATCATCTGATCTGTCCTCCATAACACAGAATGTAAAGTTTCACCCACTGATTCCTGCAGCAAAACCTGTAACTTTTGGCTAAATTATAGGATCACTTTTATAGAAAGACAGCCTTGATTTAAAGGGACTGAGTTCCCTCATCATGTAAATGACCCTTAATGTAGATGGAGAATTTTCCACATCCCTCAGTAAGTTGTTCCAGTAGTTTATTACCCTCACTGTTATATATTTGCATCTTATTTCCTGATTTAAATTGCTGCCTTTAAACTTCCAGCCAGTCAAAGTGCTAGTAGAGCGCCCCCTCTTGGCCACTCCCCAGACTGCAGTAAGGGGATCCAGTGTGTTTTAAGAGTCCGGAGTCTGAATGGGCTCCAGGCACTGCTGCTAGTTTTGGATCCTCTAAGCACTCCCAGGGCACAGGCCGTAATTTAAATACACCCATCCATGTGATCATAGAATCATAGAATATCAGGGTTGAAAGGGACCTCAGGAGGTCACTAGTCCAACCCCCTGCTCAAAGCAGGACCAATCCCCAACTAAATCATCCCAGCCAGGGCTTTGTCAAGCCTGACCTTAAAAACCTACAAGGAAGGAGATTCCACCACCTCTTTAGGTAACCCATTCCAGTGCTTCACCCCCCTCCTAGTGAAAAAGTTTTTCCTAATATCCAACTTAAACCTCCCCCACTGCAGCTTGAGACAATTACTCCTTGTTCTGTCATCTGCTACCGCTGAGAACAGTCTAGATCCATCCTCTTTGGAACCCCCTTTCAGGTAGTTGAAAGCAGCTATCAAATCCCGCCTCATTCTTCTCTTCTGCAGACTAAATAATCCCAGTTCCCTCAGCCTCTCCTCATAAGTCATGTGCTCCAGCCCCCTAATCATTTTTGTTGCTCTCCGCTGGACTCTCTCCAATTTTTCCACATCCTTCTTGTAGTGTAGGGCCCAAAACTGGACACAGTACTCCAGATGAGGCCTCACCAATGTGGAATAGAGGGGAATGATCACGTCCCTTGATCTGCTGGCAATGCCCCTACTTATACAGCCCAAAATGCAGTTAGCCTTCTTGGCAACAAGGGCACATTCTTGACTCATATCCAGCTTCTCGTCCACTGTAACCCCTAGGTCCTTTTCTGCAGAACTGCTGCCTAGCCATTCGGTCCCTAGTCTGTAGCAGTGAATGGGATTCTTCCGTCCTAAGTGCAGGACTCTGCACTTGTCCTTGTTGAACCTCATCAGGTTTCTTTTGGCCCAATCCTCTAATTTGTCTAGGTCCCTCTGTATCCTATCCCTACCCTCCAGCGTATCTACCACTCCTCCCAGTTTAGTGTCATCTGCAAACTTGTTGAGGGTGCAGTCCACACCATCCTCCAGATCATGAATGATGTTCTAGGACCCCAGTTTACTGCTACAAGGGGCACGTGGTACATGTAACACAAAGCATATACAGAGAGACTTTGTACCGGATCTTAAAACGTCAGTGGTCTTTTCTTCTAAAAGCACAAGAAATATGTAGAGCTACACCAAGATAATAAACTCTCCACGCATTTTTCCGTGCCTCAGTTTCCTCACCAACCTGGAGCATTCTTTGGGCTGGGGTAAAAGTCCTCGGAGGCCATCCATAGTGTCATAGAGTCCCAGAGGTTCAGGCCTGAAGGGACCACTCGATCGTCCAGTCTGCCCTCCTGTATATTGCAGGCCACCACCACCCCCAGCCCCCGTGCATTAAACCCAACAAGCAAGTAGTCCAAAATATTCCAGCCTACAGGAGACTAGACTGTTGTGTGCCACAGGCAGAGAATAGGAGGCACCGAGGTTCACCAGTGCCCAAGGCCATTGCAATGGCAGGGAAACAATTAAGGAAGAGATACCCAGATAACCCCGGCAAGCGCAACCTTTGATTTACGTGTTCCCAATTAGTAGTTTAAAGATAATGGAATAAAACCAAACTGACTTCTTCAAGGGTCGAGTCTCTGGGTTGGTTACAGATAATTTAAATCAGGGGAGGATTGTGAAGGGCACAATGAGTGATGAAAGTACAGACTTGATTTATAGTAAAATAGTTAAAACAAACAGGCATCAGAGCACAATCGCACACTGCATTTACACTCCTATCCTAAGGTGGAGTGCGGCAGTTTGGAGTCATCGTTCCCTGGACAAGAAGAACGGGTATGTGCTCCTTTTTCTGATGTGCCTGGCTGGTGGATGGGTGTCCCAATCTAAAGTTACCATGCTACGTTTTATAGTCACTTAGAATAACACCCCATCATTAATTAGCATTAAGCCTGTCTTTTAACATATATATATTTCCGCCACCATAATTAAAATACCTTCTACTCCTTCATTGGCTAGTTAATATTAAAAATCACATTTAATTAACAGCTGTGTAAAAGCAATCCCAATAACTATCACTATAGATAGCAGTCTTCCAAAACATTCACAACCCTCATTAAAACCAGTTAGAGCCACACATGTTCCCAGCATAACCTGGGGTGATGTCCTGACTTCTCTCTCCTTTGCCTCTGAGCTCTCTTATTTCACTTCACATATATTTTACCAGCTCTCGCCTTATTATTGTCAAGCCTATTTTTAGGAAATAGATTTTTGAGCCTACTTACATTGCTACACCTTTCTATACAACAGGGGTCGGCAACGTTCGGCACGCGGCTCGCCAGGGTAAGCACCCTGGCGGGCCGGGCCAGTTTTATTTACCTGCTGACGCGGCAGGTTCGGCCGATCGCGGCCCCCACTGGCCGCGGTTCGCTGTCCCAGGCCAATGGGGGCAGCGAGAAGCCGCGGCCAGCACATCGCTTGCCCGCGCCGCTTCCCGCCGCCCCCACTGGCCGCGGTTCGCCGTCCCGGGCCAATGGGGGCGGCGGGAAGCGGCGCGGGCAAGCGATGTGCTGGCCGCGGCTTCTCGCTGCCCCCATTGGCCTGGGACAGCGAACCGCGGCCAGTGGGGGCCGCGATCGGCCGAACCTGCCGCGTCAGCAGGTAAATAAAACTGGCCCGGCCCGCCAGGGTGCTTACCCTGGCGAGCCGCGTGCCGAACGTTGCCGACCCCTGCTATACAACATAGGCAAGCATCATCGCTATAGGCTACACAAGTGACCCACACCCACTATAGGCTACCTGCCATGGGCTACACACGTGACCTGCACCCACATGCTGCAGAGGAAGGCCAAAGCCACCCCAACAAGGTCCCTGCCAATCTGACGTGGGGGCAAATTCCTTCCTGACCCCATATCTGGCAATCAGTTCGACCCTGAGCAGGTGCACCAGAACCAGCCAGCCAAGCACCTGCGAGAGCGGATGCTTGGTTTAGAGACCTCCTTGCAATTGACGACAGGTTATGCGTGGTGTGTGCAGGAAGGGGCCTCATTAAAGAGCCTCACAGATCAGTCTCCAACGCATGGAGAGAGGGAAAAGCAAGTTACTTATTCAGAGGCCATGGGAGGCCAATGAAGCTTGAGCTCAAGATAAACTCCAGCCCCTGTTTCAATGGCCCTTATGGGGCAGACTTGCCAGAAAGTCTTTGTGACTTTGTCTTGGGGCCATGCATAGCAGCATCCTGCGCTGAGGGCTTTCCCTGGTGTGTTCACACCTGCCTGATGGCTCCTTTACATCAGCCTAGCTGGCATAAGATGGGTGACAAGGCATCCCACAATACACAGCACCAGTTACCCACAAAGCCCCCATGCCTGAAGGCAGAGCCGAGGACATGGGCATGCCTACCCACAATGCACCATGGCTTTTAACCGCTGTCGTGTGGACAGGAGAGGCTGAGCGCAGACTCTGTCTGCCGAAGCAGTTTTGTTGGGGGTGCTATGAGGCCGGACCCTTGGTGATCAAACCGTCTAGTGCAGCTAAGCCCTGGAAGCCAAGTGCATTGAGTGGCTGTTTAGGAGATGGGAAGGGATTCGGATTGGAAACAGGTGTGGCTGCTTCATGACTGCCAGAGACGAGCATGGCTGAACAAAAGATCTCTCATGGCATAGCCCACCAGCCCTGCTACCGACCCAGGTCTTCTAGAGCGCTGCATTAACCAGCAGCAGAATGCTGGAGGATGGCTAAAAACAACTGTTGAAAAGCCATGAGGCAAAGGCCCTGGATTGGGAAGCCAGTGCTCCCTAGTGGGTAAAGGTTCCATGCCCCATTCCCCAACCCCCTGAGCCAGACAGGGGGCCAGATGGAAGTACGTGCCCCATAGAGGGCAAAGGTCCCATGCCCCTGTCAAAGCTGATTCCCCACTCTGGCACTTCGAGTGCAGAAGGTGGGGGCCTGCAAGGATTCTAAAAATTAATACTGGCCACTCCAGGCTTGTATTAAACACAGCTTTTCTCTGACCTTGGATTGGTAGATTCTGCCACCACTCAAGTGCAGAACCCCTTTGAGAGTCCAGGAAGGCACACTTGGGAATTCCTTCCTGTGGGGTACCCTCAAGCCCTTTCACCCCCCCTCCGGGGAAGAGCTGAGAAAGAAAAAAAACGCGAATTAAACATGTGCAGAAACTCTTAGGACACAAATATCCAATCCTATTCTTAAAAAAGGTAAATTTTATTTAAAAAAAAAGAAAAAAAGAAAAGAAAATACATCTGGAAAGTCAGACTATTGCTAGATTTTAAAAGAATAACTACAAGGATTAAGCACCAAGAATAGTTTTCTTGAGGTCTCGCTTAAAGGTTACAAGCAAAAAAAAAGCACCTGGGTTTAGCACAGAGGAGTCCACAAGCCATAAAGAAATAAACAGAGATAAACCTAATTGCGTCTTCTTAGACATTTCCTGATCTACTTACATATCTGGGGTTTCAATGAGTAGTTTCTAGGTATGATACTAAGGCAGGGGCTTTGGGGAAGGGGTGGAGTGGGAGTGGGGGTGGGAAGAGGCGGGGTGGGAGTGGAGCAGGGGTGGGAAGAGGCGGGGTGGAGGCGGAACAGGGGCGGGGGCAGCTTTCCTGGCCGGCTCAGCCTGCTGGGGGATCGGGCTGGCCGGGGCCCCTTCTGACTCTGGGCCTGGCTCCATGGTAAACCCGGTACTGTCTGTGGCGCCCTTTGGTGCCGGCTCCCCTGACTCTGGTGGGGTTGCAAGCACGGGCTCTAGTGCTGACTGCTCCGCCAGTTCCGGTTCTTTGGCTGGTTCTGGCTGGGTTCCTGTAGGAGGCTCGGGAATGGAGTTAGATGTGGAGGCCTGTTTAGCCTGGCTGCAGGTGACCAGCCCTTTTTGTTAGCCTCACATGGTTGGCTAAGTCTTCTCCCAGCAGCACGGAAGTGGGATAATCATCATAGACTGCAAAAGTCCATATTCCTGACCAGCCCTTGTACTGGACAGGCAACCTGGCTGTAGGCAAGTTAAAAGAGTTGGCCTTAAAGGGTTGCACCGTCACCTAGGCCAATGAATTTGGGGTCTACCAGGGATTCGTGGATAGCTGACACCTGTGCTCCAGTGTCTCTCCACACAGTAATCTTTCTCCTGCCCACACTCACAGTTTCCCTTCGCTCTGGGGTTATTTGCGAGACATCTGGGCCTGAAGGCTCTCAGTGGGACTCCGGGGTGATGAGTTGCAGTCTGTTGGTGCTCTGGGGCAGTTGGCCTTCACATGCCCCAGCTTATTACATTTGACGCATCGCCCAGCTGACTGTGGGCTGGGGTCAGGTGGATGGTTGGAGAGTGGGGTGGTGGGATGAGAGGGCAACTGGGGTCTCCCTGGCTGCGTGGAGGGTTCCTCCTTGCAAGGTGGGGCTCTGGGCTGCCCCTGGTGGTAGGGTGTTATCTCAGGTAGCTCCTTCTGATATCCACTCCAACTGCTACTAGCTTTCTTCTTTTCTGCCACCTCCACCCATTTGTTCCGATCTCCCCTGCCTCAGTTACAGTTTTGGGCTTCCCATCTAGGATGTACCTTTCTATTTCCTCAGGAACTGTTCCATTTGCATTAGGAGAGACAGATCTTCCAGAGATTTAACAGTTACTCCTGATATCCAGCCATCCCAATTTTTTACAATGTGGAAGGTGTGTCGGGAAAATGCAGTGTCTGGTTTCCACCTTAGGGCTCTGAACCAACGGGCATATCTGGTGTTAGCCCCATTCTAATTCTGGCCTTTTGTTTAAAAAGTTTATACTCATTCATGTGTTATACCTATCTATCTCATAGAGCTGGAAGGGACCCTGAAAGGTCATTAAGTCCAGCCCCCTGCCTTCACTAGCAGGACCAAGTACTGATTTTTGCCCCAGATCCCTAAGTGGCCCTCTTAAGGATTGAACTCACAACCCTGGGTTTAGCAGACCAATGTGCAAACCAGGCATTTCAGCTGCCACCTCTGCTAAGGGTCCACTGAGCTGTGGCATCAGCTCCACCATATACTGGTCTGTAGAGATGCTGTACCCAAGGCAGGCCCTTTCGAAATTTTCTAAGAAGGCCTCAGTATCATCGCCTACCTTGTATGTGGGGAATGTCTTGGAATGGGGAGCAGTACCTGGAGAAGGATTGTTAGGGCTACCTGACTGATCCAGCTTAGCCTTTTCCAGTTCTAAGCACTTCAGCTCCACTTCCAAGCACTTCGCCTCTCTCCTCTGTTCTGCTTCCGCCTCCAAGCACATCACCTGCATTTCCGCCTCCAAGTGCTTCGCCTGTCTCCTCCCCTCTGCTTCCAACTCCAAGCGCGTCATCTGTAGAAAGAAATCCCTGTCTTACGCAGTCAGAACTCGGGCTGGGTTAAGGGCATCCCTCCATCCTGGCACCTGAATCTCGGGTGGGGGAGGGCTGACCCTTCCCTTCTGCAAAGCTCCTGGACCCCCATCCTTTCCCTGCATTTCTGTCATGGAGCTGGATATCTGGGCTTGATCTGGGTCTGTCTCCTCCGTGGCGTGCCGCTTTGGGAAAACTGGTTTCTCTAGGGTTTTGGTGCCTAACCTCAACCTCATGCGCAGGCTGCCCTGCTCTAGCCTAACTATTTCATTGCAACAAAGCTAGAAAAGAAAAAATATAAACTGCTTGTTGGACTCCCTGGCTTTGCAGGCTAATCCTTTGGCGTGCCTGTTCCCCCTCAGGCAGCAAAGAAAAGAAAAGAAAGAAAGAAAAAAACCCTCCCTGTCTTTCAAGCAGCCAAAAGGAAAAATGTGACCTTTTAAAACCCCGAGGTCTGTGCTTCTGGTTCAAAATGATCCCACCACCATGTCAAGGCTGATTCCCCTCTCTGGCACTTCGAAGTGGGGCCCGCAAGAATTCTAAAAATTAATACTGGCCACTCCAGGCTTGTATTAAACTCCCATGGGTACAGCTTTTCTCTGACCTTGGCTTGGTAAACGCTGCCACCACCCAAATGCAGAAAAAAAAAAAAAAACAACCCTTGGACCCAGGAAGGAGCACTTGGAAATTCCTCCCTGTGGGGTATCCTCAGCCCTTTCACCCCCCGTCCGGGGAAGAGCTGAGAAAGAAAACAAAGGAAATTAGCAGTTGCCACCAGTTAATTAAACAACATGTGCACAAACCTCTTAGGATACCAAAAATCCAATCCTGTTCTTAAAAAAGGTAAATTTTATTAAAAATAAAAAGAAAGAAAATACATCTGGAACTTAGGCATTTGCTCGATTTTAAAAGATCAATTCCAAAAATTAAGCACCCAAAATAGCTTCTTGGGGTTCAGCTTAAAGGTTACAAGCAAACAAAAGCATCAGGGGTTAGTACAGAGGAGATCCACAAGCCAAAATAAAGAAATATCCTAATCGTGTCTACCTAAACATTCCCTATCCCAATGAGTCCTGCTAGGTATGGAAAATAATTTTTCGTACCTGGTTCAAACCTTACACAGCATTCCTGCTTATAGCATTGCTACTCCGTGTCCCTGCAGCCCAGAGAGAACAACAGACAAATGGAAAAGTTTCTTTCCCCATTTAAAAAAGTTCTAGCCTTCCCATTGGCTCTTTTGGTCAGGTGCCCACTTTTTTTCTTTACCTGGGGGACTTTTTAACCCTTTCCAGGTAAAGCAAGTAAAGAACAGCTACCAAGAGGGATTTTACAGCTAACTGGCTGGCTGGGTGTCCATCAAAGGGAGCTACCCCCCCACACTTTATTTATCACAGCCTGAGATATCAAAATGCTAGAAACATGATTAAATTAAAAGCCCACACAGACGGAAACCCTGGAGGGAAGGAAAAGCCAGTGACTAATTACATGGGAGAGAGTCAAAGGACACCATGGGTAATGAACAAACTAACCTCAAACTAGAATATCTGAACAGAGGGCGTTCTGAACTTATCAAGCTCAGTCTTGAAGCCAGTTCGGTTTTTTGCCCCCACTGCTCCCCTTGGGAGGCTGTTCCAGAACTTCTCTCTTCTGATGGTTAGACTCCGTCGTCTAATTTTGAGCCTAAACTTGCTGATGGCCAGTTTATATCCCTTTGTTCTTCTTCGAGTGATTGCTCATGTGTATTCCACTATAGGTGTGCGTGCTCGCCACGTGCATCAGTACTGGAAGTTTTTCCCTTAGCAGTATCCGTAGTGGGGGAGCACCGCTGCGACCCCTGGAGTGGCGCCGATATATCGTGCCATAAAGGGGACTTCGTGTTCCCCCCACCCTCAGTTCCTTCTTGCCGCCAGTGAAGGTAGTCGGAACTTGCTCCAGCCTTGGCTGCAGCGTTTATAGCCCTAGTGGTATCCAGTTTCACTGAACTTTTCTTCGTCAGTGCCTGGCTCGGGGCATGCCCTGTGGCCCAGGCTTCAAGTCATGCGACTCCTGTCGCAACTCTATGCCCATAAGCGATCCACACTCTCAGTGTCTTCGCTGTCTGGGCGAGGCTCACGTTAGTGAGCATTGTAAGATTTGCCATTCTTTCAAACTTTCATAAGGACAAGGTTCAGCTCCGGCCTCACCCTGCCTTTTTGCCGAAGGTAGTCTCGGCTTTCCACATGGATCAGGATATTTTCCTCCCGATCCTCTGTCCTAAGCCCCATTCCTCTAATGAGGAACGCCGCCTGCACATGTTAGACGTGCACAGAGCGCTGGCCTTTTACTTAGACAGAACCAGGCCATTTAGGAGGTCCCCCCAGCTTTTTATTGCCTCGGCCGAGCGCATGAGGGGGCGACCGGTCTCCACCCAGCGGATCTCCCGCTGGATCACCTTGTGCATTCGCACCTGTTACAACCTGGCAGGGGTTCCCCCACCTCCTATTGTGAAGGCTCATTCGACAAGAGCCCAGGCCTCGTCTGCGGCCTATGTGGCTCATGTCCCTATCTAGGACATCTGTAGGGCTGCTATGTGGTCCTCTGTCCACACTTTCTCATCGCACTATGCGATCGTCTCCCAATCACGGGATGACGCTGGTTTTGGTAGGGCGGTGCTCCGCCCGGGTAACCCTTGACATTTCATACTTACACTCCTACCCGCCTCCATCAGGAATAGCTTGGAGTCACCTATAGTGAAATACATATGAGCAGTCACTCGAAGAAGAAAGGACAGTTACATGTTCCGTAACTGGCATTCTTCGAGATATGTTGCTCATGTGTATTGCACGTCCCACTCCCCTTCCCCACTGTCGGAGTTGTCTGGCAAGAAGGAACTGAGGGTGGGGGGAGCACGCAGTCCCCTTTATGGCGCGATATATCGGCGCCACTCCAGGGGTCGCAGCGGTGCTCCCCCACTATGGATACTGCTAAGGGACAAACTTCCGGTACCGATGCACGTGGCAAGCACGCACACCTATAGTGGAATACACCTGAACAACACATCTCGAAGAACACCAGTTACAGAACAGGTAACTGTCCTTTCTTGTGTCCACCTTTGCCCAAAATTATATTAGGCACCCAACACAACCAGGTGTGGGGACATGCTTCCCAGTGGCTCCTTTGCAAATTCTACTCTCAACGGTTGAAATGCTCTTTTCTCGTCATCCATTTCCAGCCAGCCCTGCTGATTTGGGGATAAAGCAATAAATGTTTTTACAAACTTTTACCACTGTTTTACCACTCCCAGTTTGAGTGGAGTAGGGGCAAGCTGGGGCTTGGGGCTTTAACTATGCGGGAAGCACTGGGGCTGAAACTAGCTCTCCCATCATAGCTAAAGTCCCAAGCTCCAATGCCCCCAAAGGGACTGAAGCTGGGAATGGAGCTGCGGGGCTGACGCCCCAAGGCCAGAGCCTCCTGTGGGGCTGAAGCTGGGAACAGAGCCAGGCTGAAGCTCCGAGGCCTGGCACCCCCCAGGAGGCTAAAACCTGGAGCAGAGCCACGAGGCTGAAGCCCTGAGCCCCAGCGCACCTTCCTGACCTCCCGAGGGTCAGAAGCCTAGACGCTTCTAACTACTGAAGGAGAACATTTAAAAGGTATGGATTGTGAGGCTATCATTAGCGCGTTTGCGGAGCAAAAATCAAGGGAGAAACGTGCATGTGCAGTAAAGTAGCACCTATCTGCTACCTATCTGATTGCTTTAATTACATGTTGTAATGATGCAGCCTCTGGCAAGACACAACTGAGAGTATCAGTTTAGGATAAATTGCTTAGAGCAGGGCAGTTACAGCCCAAGGCTGGGGCTCCTTTACCATTAAGGCACAGCAAACCAGCCAAACAGACAGGACTTCGGTTTTACCCCACTGGCTAACCAGAAGTCATACAAGCAATTCCCTCAGACACTCCAGTTTCCCAGTATCACCACCAGCGCCACTCCTTATGGGGATGATTGGTTATGAAAACCAACACCCCAGTAAAAGAAAAAAGATTCTCCCGATCCCAAAGGACCAAGCCCCAGACCCAGGTCAATATACCAGTCAAATCTTACCCACAAATCACGCTGTTGCCAATCCTTTAGAATCTAAAATCTAAAGGTTTATTCATAAAAGAAAGGAATATAGATGAGAGTTAAAATTGGTTAAATGGAATCAATTACATACAGTAATGGCAAGTTCTTGGTTCAGGCTTGTAGCAGTGATAGAATAAACTGCAGGTTTAAATCAAGTCTCTGGAACATCCACAGCTTGGATGGGTCATTCAGTCCTTTGTTCAGAGCTTCAGTGTAGCAAAGTTCCTCCAGAAGTAAGAAGCAGGATTGAAGACAAGATGGAGGGATTCCAGGGCCTTTTATATTCTCTGCTATGTGGAAGGACACCCCTTTGTTCTTACTGTGGAAAATCACAGCAGCAAGATGGAGTTTGGCATCACATGGGCAAGTCACATGTCCATGCACGACTAGGTTCTTTTACACGGAGAGCAGCCATTGCTCACATGCTACCTTGAACGTTCCCAGGAAGACTTCTCATGTGGATTGGAATTTCCCAAGGTCCATTGTAAGTTAAGTATTTCTTGACTGGGCACTTAATCTGCAAATTCCTTTCTCAAGAAGCTGACCAAATGCTTCACTAATGCTACTTAGAATCAAACACCTTGAGCTACAAGTACATAGCCAATATTCATAATTTCAACTACAAAATGATACACACATACAGCTAGCATCATCATAACCAGCAAATCAGAACCTTTTCATATACACCTCACACGACAACCTTTGTACAATATTTGCTGCAAATATAGAACAGTGGTTGCAACAATGATTTATACGGTCACAGTTGATGTCAATAACGTCACACGTGTATTTTTTGTTATTGTACTGAATAAATATTTAAATGATCATTTATATTCCTTTTCGTTTCATATTTTACAGAAAACACGAAGGTCAGCTGTAGGTGGGGGAGGGTGCTGAAGATGCTGTGCCCAGTGGTGCGTAAGGTGTAAATCTGGCCCTGCTTGTAGTGTGACCTATCTGTTGCTGACGCCTCCCAGCTGTCAATGTCTCAGTCTCACTGGTTCACGTCATGCTTCAGTGTGTCCTTGAAGCGGGTCTTCTGGCCCCCTCGTGTGCGTGTTTCCCTCTTTCAGGTTGCCATGCGGCAGCTGTTTTGGCATTCTGGTGTTGTCCATCCTCAACACATGACCAGCCCAGCGTGACTGCAATGCGCAGGGCCAGATTAACCATTAGGCTAATAAGGCTATAGCCTTAGGCCCTCCTATTTTTTAGGCCCTACTGGTCAGGCAGGGGGCGCGGCCAGGCACGGCCAGGGCCGGGTGATGGCGGGGAGCGAGCTTGCTCACGTGGCCCTGCTGGAGCGCTCCTGCCAGCAGGAAAGGCAAAGCAGCCGCCTGTGGCTTGGCAGGAGCTCAGCCGGCTGCCTGCTGCAGGAACACAGTGCCAGGGATCCGGTTAGCTCTGGTGACCGGACACTAAAAATCCGGTTACCATGGGAACCCGTGCCAGCCGTGGGTGTCGTTTGAGCAGGCATTCCCCCCCCCCGCTCACCCCCCCCCTCTGATTTCTCCAGAGCTGACAGGGAGGGAAGAGGCTCCCTCTGTCCTTCTCCTCCACTGAGGCTGGCAAGCAGCTCCAGGACGCTGCCTTCTGGGTCCTAGTGCCCGTCACGATCATCTTCTAAGTGTGCTGGGTCCCGTTTCTGGACAACTGGTGAGTGCCTAAAAATAAATAATAAAATAAATTAATGGAGATATCCTATCTCCTAGAACAGACCTTGAAAGGTCATCGAGTCCAGCCCCCTGCCTTCCCTAGCAGGACCAAGTACTGGTTTTGCCCCAGATCCCTAAGTGGCCCCCTCAAGGATTGAACTCACAACTCTGGGTTTAGCAGGCCAATGCTCAAACCACTGAGCTATCCCTCAGTGAGGGAAAGGGGGGGGGGGGGAAGCTTGCACAGAACCTGCACACACACTATCCAGCTCCAGCCAGAACGATTTCCCCTCCCATGTATAAGGAACGAATTCCCACACATTTGTAGGGAAAACAAAACAAAACATCCCATTCTGGATACCAGTCCTTTAACTTTTACAGAACCTTCCAGCGAGGGGCTTCAGAGTTCTGCTGCACCGTGTTCAATACTGCATTAAACTCTACTAAAAATCAAAGAAATCCAATGTTTTCCTTTGATGTGTTTTTTTGTACTGGGATGCACAAGCAACCAAGTTCTTTCCTTGTGCTCGGCCTAGTTCCACAGGCCAACGCATCTTTGTACTTTTAAGGGGTTGCAAAAGCACTGGAGGAAGCTCAACTAGGGTGACCAGACAGCAAATATGAAAAATTGGGACAGGGGGTTGGAGATAATAGGAGCCTGTATAAGAAAAAGACCCAAAAATCGGGACTGTCCCTATAAAATTGGGACATCTGGTCACCCTAAGCTCAACACACAATATTGCAGGTTTCTCCCTCCCCTCTCCCTCAAGGATTTTAAATCCACTTCTTAGCAGGCTATGATAGAAACTCTGGCTGAATAGGCTAAAAGCAGGTTCTGTCCATTTGCTGGTTCTCTAACATTGGTTCAATCCATCATAAAAGTACCTCACATTTGATTTCTTTTGAGTTTCATTCCAAAAACTTAAAGCTAAATAAACCTGAAGTTAGTCCTCATTTTTTTGCCCCAACTCAAACTAACTTCTTTCCCAAGTGGGAAATGTTGGGTAAGCATGGGATGTGATTCGAGAAGGGAATGAGAACAGAGGCCAGTTCCTGCTGACAGTTACACCTGAGTAGCCTTATTGACTTCAGGGAGAACAGATTTTTGCACAAGAATAGATTTTGGTCCCTTCTGCTTTTTCAGATCTCGTGTAAGCAGAATCTCATTCACTTTCCTCCCCTAAACTCTGAGCAGGGCCGGCTCCAGGCACCAGCAGATGAAGCATGTGCCTGGGGCAGCACACGCTAAGGGGCGGCACAGTCCGGGTTTTTTGTTTTTTTTTTCCTTTGGGTAGTTCAGACGGCAGAGTCCGAGCGCCTTTTTTTTTTTAGCTTCGGCAGTTCGGGCGGCAGTCCGAGCGTTTTTGTTTTTGTTTTTGTTTTTTTTTGCTTGGGGTGGCAAAAATGGCAGAGCCGGCCCTGACTCTGAGCACTTTAAGGAAAAAATACAAGCAAGGTCTGCTTGATTTACACATGCACATGAAACAGGAACACCAGCCTTAAACAAACACCAGTCCTGATGTAACCAGGGTGTCACTACAGCAGCCATGGTTGGACTGTTCTTTTGAAGGATTCTTAATGGTTCTTTTAAGATGCTGATTTTCAGTGAAGTCTTTTTGTTCAGGGGGGCAGAGAGCACAACAGGGAATAGCTCTGTTTTGTCAACTCCTAGTCATTCAAAAGCTGAAAGGTTTTATATTAAGTTTGTTTAATGTTCGTACAGTGATTTTGTAGAGCTAACATAGTACAGAAATGCATAATATTATGACTGGGCAACTATCTAAAGATCTGTGTCCCTTCTAGCTGTTACCTTTTCTTACAGAAAATTTAAAACAAACAAATGCAAACCATAGGGGGCTGGTGCACACAGAACTCATGCTTACAAAACCTCATGTCAGAGCTGCTGATCACACAGTCTAGAATAGATAATACTTAGTCCTGCCATGAGTGCAGGGGACCGGACTAGCTGACCTCTCAGGGTCCCTTCCAGTCCTATGATTCTAGTCTATGATTCTAACTGTGGAAGAGCTTGGTGACAGGATGGCCTGATGTGGTGAATCACTGGAGATTAACTACACAAACTGGGTATCATCCCACAACTATATTTGGGTTCAATGTGAAAACAGTAATTCATTGTCCTTGGCCAATGTAACACTGGGAGGCAGCTTTCAGAGCAAGACAGCCTAAAATACAATGCCACCCAATGTCATTTTCCCACTACTACTTCCTCTACTCCAGTGGATTTACACCTGAGTGGTTTTCTTTTACATAATAAAAGCTGGCTGCCTCCCAGACTGCAGTCAGAGTGAGACAGGGTATGTGGTGTAGAGGCCATAGCTTGGGGGAAACACCTGCAGGGCTTGGCTTTGCACTGTGCCAGGGGAGAGCTGAGGGTAGAAGCACAAGGCTGAAAGAGGTGAGCAGGATGGGGGATGGTGCAGTGTTTATCCTCAGACAGACAAGCACTCCACTACCTAGGAGGAAGGAGGCCTAAGAGAAGGACAATTTAGCATCCCTCCTGCTACCTCTTACTCAGAAGTATCTGTTTGGAGAATTAAGTGTCACGAGTGTAGAATAAACTTGTTAATTTTACATAAATAAATAATATGTAAATATGTGTGTGAGAAACGTTTGATGACTTCAGCATTTTTTTGCAATATGTCATTCATACTTAGGCCCTTCCCTCCCATTAACCTTAGGCTCCTCATAACCGTAATCCGGCCCTGGCGATGGGATAAGCGTGGTTTCAATCCCTGCGGAGTGACTACATTCCAGAACCTCGTTACTGGTAACTTTATCCGATGGTGTGATGCAGTGCATGGTGTGATGCTGTGTACCTTGGGGGAACACCCAGCACCCCCATGTTCATCCTTATAAAATGACTGTGTGGTATCCAGTGCAAAGTTTGTCATGTTGGGTGTCTTTGGAAGGCTCATAATGCTCCGAGCATGGTTGTTATAGTGATGTTATAGTAATTGTTACAGTAATGTTATAGTAAGGTTATAGGTTATAATTTCATGTATATAGTTATGAGGCTGAAAATGTATCCTCATGGCTTAAAGCAAGCAAAGTCTCTCCAAGAACAGAGAGGCAGTTCACACCTCGTCAGGGCATGGATGGGACAAACCCAGCCCAGCCTCACAGGAACAATGGACACTGGCTCGGGCAGCAACAGAAGAATCTGTTAGGGTATGTCTACACTACAGGATTAATCCGAATTTAGATAATTCGAATTTGGGAAACAGGTTGTATAAATTCGATTGTGCGCGGCCACACTAAGCATCTTAATTCGGTTTTAAACCACATTAATTCGGTGGTGTGCGGCCACACTACCCCATTAACTTAAACACAGTAATTCGGTGGTGTGCGTCCACACTAACCCTAATTCTAATTAACAAAATCGATTTAGGCTCTACTCCGTTCGTCGAGGTGGAGTACAGAAATCGATTTAAAGGGCCCTTTAATTCGAATTAACTGGCTCTGTAGTGTGGACGGGTGAAGGGTTAATTCGGATTAAGGCAGCTAAATCCGAATTAAAGTCCTAGTGTAGACCAGGCCTTAGAGTTAGACCCTCGAGGGATTCACCCCCCTTCCTTTGGTTAGTTTGGGACTGCGATGAGGCAATGCTCACCTGACTCTGAAGGGGGGTGGGGGCAAAGCCAGGAGGAAAGAAAGAACATGATAAAAGGGAGACACATTTTGCCACACTCTTCCTCTCTCTTCCACCTACATCTACAGACACTACACCAAGCGACTGAAGCGCTGATCAAAGGGGAGAGCCTGGCTGAAGGACAACATTCCAGAAGATTGGAAAAGGGCAAATATAGTGCCCATCTATAAAAAGAGAAATAAGGACAACCCGGGGAATTACAGACCAGTCATCTTAACTTCTGTACCCAGAAAGATAATGGAGCAAATAATTAGGCAATCAATTTGCGAACACCTAGAAGATAATGAGGTGATAAGTAACAGTCATCATGGATTTGTCAAGAACAAATAATGTGAAACCAACCTGATAGCTTCATTTGCCAGGGTAACAAGCCTTGTGGATGGGGGGAAGCAGTAGACGTGGTATATCTTGACTTTAGTAAAGACTTTGATAGTGTCTTGCATGATCTTCTCATAAACAAACTAGGGCAATGCAACCTAGATGGAGTTACTAAAAGATGGATGCAAAACTGGTTGGAAAACCATTCCCAGAGAGTAGTTATCAGTGGTTCACAGTCAGGCTGGAAGGGCATAACAAGTGGGGTCCTGCGGGGATCAGTTCTGGGTCCGGTTCTGTTCAATATCTTTATCAATGATTTAGACAATGGCATACAGAGTACTGTACACTTATAAAGTTTGTGGACGATATCAAGCTGGGAGGAGTTGCAAGTGCTTTGGAGGATATGATTAAAAATCAAAATGATCTAGACAAACTGGAGAAATGGTCTGAAGTAAATAGGATGAAATTCAATAAGGACAAACGCAAAGTACTCCACTTAGGAAGGAACAATCAGTTGCACACATACAAAATGGGAAATGACTGCCTAGGAAGGAGTACTGTAAAAAGGGATTTGGGGGTCATAGTGGATCACAAGCTAAATATGAATAAACAGTGTAATGTTGCAAAAAAGGCAAACATCAGTAGCAGGAGTATTGTAAGCAAGACACGAGAAGTAATTCTTCCGCTCTACTCCATGCTGATTAGTCCTCAACTGGCGTATTGTGTCCAGTTCTGGGCGCCATGTTTCAGGGAAGATGTGGACAAATTGAAGAAAGTCCAGAGAAGAGCAACAAAAATGATTAAATGTCTAGAAAACATGACCTATGCGGGAAGATTGAAAAAATTGGGTTTGTTTAGTCTGGAGAAGAGAAGACCGAGAGGGGACATGATAACAATTTTCAAATACATAAAAGGTTGTTACAAGAAGTAGAGAGAAAATTATTCTTCTTAACCTCTGAGTATAGGACAAGAAGCAATGGGCTTAAATTGAAGCAAGGGAGGTTTAGGTTAGCCATTAGGAAAAACTTCCTGTCAGAGTGGTTAAGCACTGGAATAAATTACCTAGAGAGGATGTGGAATCTCCATTATTGGGCATTTTTAAGAGCAGGTTGGACAAACACCTCTCAGGGATGGTCTAGATTATACTTAGTCCTGCCTGGAGTGCAGGGGACTGGACTACATGACCTCGCGAGGTCCCTTCCAGTTCTCTGATTCTCTGTTACAAGGCAGTGAGGTCCAGAGTCCATGGGTCATGTTGCAATGCAGTGGGGTCTGGAATCTGTGTGTCACATTAGAAGGCAGCATAACATTGAAATGACTTTATTGAAATGGCTCCTTTTTACTTTATTGCGTGACATTAATATAATATAATATACACCCACATCTTGACTATTGCATGTAGATCTGGTTGCCACATCTCAAAAATGATATATTAGAATTGGAAAAGGTACAGAGAAGGACAACAAAAATGATGAGGGGGATAGAACAGCTTCTACACAGGAAGATGAAAAAGACTGGGACTGTTCAGCTTGGAAAAGAGACGACTAAGGGGGGATATGATAGAGGTTTATAAAATCATGACTGGTGTGGAGAAAGTGAATAAGAAAGTGTTACTTACCTCTTCACATAACATAAATGTGATGGGATCCCTGGGGTGCAGCCTGGGACCATGGGACCACTATGCCCTGTGTAATCTCTCCAGCCTGGGCTGTCTCTCACAATGCCTTGCTAGTGAACCAGCAGCAAACCCCTCCAGGTGCTGGTATCACTCAGCACAACCGCATGTGGAGACCCCACACCCAGCTAGATTGCATGAATGTTCCCAGAGCCACTCATGAATCACACAGAGAAAGGCACCAGAGCCAAATCCCCCCAGCACGCAGCACTGTACCTCAGGAATATACTGTCTTGCACTGCTCAAGATGAGCAGTGCAAATTTATTAATTGGTTCACCACTTCATCAATGGAAAGTGGATATACACCAGCCTTTACAAAACCTGAGTACATTTGCCACATGCTTCATACAAACTCACTGGCAAAGATAAACAGTAAAACAAATTTATTGACTACAAAAGAGAGATTTTAAGTGATATTAGGTGTTAGGCAAAAAGTCAGAGTTAGTTACCAAAAGAAATAAAATATAACACGCAGTCTAAACTCTCAACCCTACTAGACTGGGCAGCAACTAGAGAAAGCAGTTTTTCTCACTGGATATTGCAGTCCGTAATATACAGATTTCACCCTTGAAATCTGGGCCAGTCCCCTCAGTTGGAATCTTCAGAGTGTCCTTGTTGCTTGCATCATAGGTGAATGAAGGAGAAAGGCCCAGCATGGAGCCCCCATGTTCTGTTTTATACCCTCAGTCCATGTGCTTGGAGAACACAAGTCCAGGCATGTCTGGGGAGCATTGCTGAGTCTCCAGGCAAGGTTGAGCAATTCCCCTGGTGTGGTCTCGTGGAGGTGAGTCATTGCATTGTAGCTCCCTTGCTGGACAATGGCTGTTGATGGGCTGTTTGACACCCCACCCGGGCGGTGGTTACTTTCCTTGCTGTTGCCTCTGGGGAGCTAATATCTGGCTGATTCCCCAACTTACAGCATGTTTCAGTGATCATACTACACAATTCTCATAACGTCACATGCATTAATGATACACATATATGGATAGAGAAATGAATTTCAGCAGAGCATAACCTTTCCCCTGATACCTTACAAGGCCTGCTTTATATGTAAGATCACAATTATATACAGATGAGGAATATGGGGGTTACCGGTTGCTCCCCCAAGGTACAGAACTAGGGTTCACCCAGTGAAATTAATAGGTAGGCAGTTTGAAACTCACAAAAGGAAGTATTTCTTCACACAATGCACAGTCAATCTGCAGAACTCGTTGCCAGGGGATGTTTTGAAGGCCAAAAGTATAACAGGGCTCAAAAAAGAGCTAGTTAAGTTCACAGAGGATAGGTCCATCAGTGGCTATTGACCAGGATGGTCAGGGATGCAACCCCATGCTCTGAGTGTCCCTAGCCTCTGTTTGCCAGAAGCTTGGAGTGTACAACAGGGGATGGATCACTCAATAATTGCCCTGTTCTGGTCATTCCCTCTGAAGCACCTGGCATTGGCCACTGTCAGAATACAGGATACTGGGATAGACAGATCACTGATCTGACATAGGGTCACCTACTTCTATGTAGGGCTTGGGAGACATTTAGGACCCAGAATGCGATGTCATTCACCTACCCTGCCCTCTTCCCCCATCTGTGATTGCAGAGCCATTGGCCATTATCTTTGAAAAGAGGCTGGGGATTAATCCTACTCTGAGCAGGGGATTGGACTAGATGACCTCCTGAGGTCCCTTCCAACCCTGATATTCTATGAGTTGGGATGGCGGGTACACCTGTAAACTAACCATGCTGCACTGAAGTGGCTTCACACAGTCAAAGAAACTAACAAAAAGCTTCTTTGGTGGAGTTTAGCTCTTCAAGACTTCAATTTTGAGATACAACAGATTTCAGGACACTCTACCAAAGTGGCTGATGCACTCTCCTGGGAAGGTTTCCCAGAATCAGCCGGGTAAAAATGTCCCTGCATTCTAAGTCATTGTAGTCCTTGAAATGTAAAAAGTACTGTTTAGTTCTTCATGTAATTATTAGTAAAATTAGACGTGCATGTATCTTATTAACTCTGTTTCCTAAACCTCCAGGAAGAAATCCCAGCCGGTGTGGACCCGACCTGAACCAGGCTGGCCCACACGTCTGTGATTTGGGGGGGCGTGTGATAAATAAAGTGTGTGTGTGAGGGTAGCTCCCTTTGATGGACACCCAGCCAGCCAGTTAGCTGTAAAATCCCTCTTGGTAGCTGTTCTTTACTTGCTTTACCTGGAAAGGGTTAAAAAGTCCCCCAGGTAAAGAAAAAAAGTGGGCACCTGACCAAAAGAGCCAATGGGAAGGCTAGAACTTTTTTAAATGGGGAAAGAAACTTTTCCATTTGTCTGTTGTTCTCTCTGGGCTGCAGGGACACGGAGTAGCAATGCTATAAGCAGGAATGCTGTGTAAGGTTTGAACCAGGTACGAAAAATTATTTTCCATACCTAGCAGGACTCATTGGAATGTTTAGGTAGACACGATCAGGTTATTTCTTTATTTTGGCTTGTGCACTCCTCTGTGCTAACTCAGATGCTTTTGTTTGCTTGTAACCTTTAAGCTGAACCTGAAGAAGCTATTTTAGGTGCTTAATTTTTGGAATTGCTCTTTTAAAATCTAGCAAAAGCCTAAGTTCCAAATGTATTTTCTTTACCTTTTTAAGAACTCCTGGGCTGTTCACGCACAGCTTCTGGCATGTAAGCTGCTCCCATCTACTTGCAACTGAATGACACTAACCAATATCTCCGGTCCCAGACACAACCCTAGGAACCTCCGTCTTGCAGTGTCCAGTTATGCCCGCTGGACGCTGAAAGCCCATATGAGTTCGTCAATTTAACAAACAAATTGATATGTACCAGGCTTGTTATCCCAAGGGGAATCTCTGACACACTTCAAACTAAACACACTGCTTCAGGTAGAACAGGGAACAGCAACCTTTGGCACGTGGCCCACCAGGGTAAGCCCCCTGGCGGGCCAGGCCGGTTTGTTTACCTGCCGTGTCCGCAGGTTTGGCCGATCATGGCTCCCACTGGCCGCAGTTTGCCGTCCCAGGCCAATGGGGCTGCAGGAAGCTGTGCGGGCCGAGGGATGTGCTGGCTGCCGCTTCCCGCCGCCCCCATTGGCCTGGAGCGGCAAAGCGCGGCCAGTGGGAGCCGCGATCGGCCGAACCTGCGGACGCGGCAGGTAAATAAACCGGCCCGGTCCGACAGGGGGCTTACCCTGGTGGGCCACGTGCCAAAGGTTGACGATCCCTGAGGTAGAATAAACAAACAGATTTATTAACTATAAAGAGAGGTTTTAAGTGATTAGAAATCAAATCATAATAAGTCAGAGTTAGTTACCCAAATAAAATCTAAGCATGCAGTCTAAACTCTCAACCCCATTAGACTGGGCAGCAACTAGATGAAGCAGTTTTTCTCACCACACTGGGTATTGCAGTCCTTAGTATACAGGTTTGTTCCTTAAACCTAGGCCAATTTCCTGTGTTGGAGTCTTGTCTTCTTCTCAGTGTCTTGGTTGCTTGCAGCATAGGTGGGGGCAGGAGAAGGGCCCAGTGTGTGTCCACTCTGTTTCCAATCTCCCTCCCTCTGTCTCTGCTTCTTTCCTTTATATCAAG
>NW_020664812.1:1173796-1204461 GCF_002925995.2 Terrapene triunguis | reverse complement strand
CTTGATATAAAGGAAAGAAGCAGAGACAGAGGGAGGGAGATTGGAAAAATCTCTCTCGCTGCTTCTCAGAGGTTAATTGGGAAGCACTGAGAGGCGGAAGATAAGAGATTTGGGGTTGTTCTCTGGCATTTCAGTACCTGCTGTTGTTTAATAGCTGGAGGAATGTACTTGTTTCACTGGATCAGAAACATGGTCCATAGAGGATAGTGGTGCCGCCAAGGTTCAGTCACCAGCGCTAATTCTTTCCGAGCCCCATCAGAGGACTCGCTCTGGCTGATCTAGTTTTGGGGCAGAGAGGAGATCTGCTCCATGATTTTTCCAGGGACTGAGGTGAGGCTGACTGGCCTGTAGTTCCCCGGATCCTCCTTCTTCCCTTTTTTAAAGATACTGTGACGGGTTGGATCACAGAAACCCCCTTGGGAGCTGCCAACTGATGTGCCAGGGCTACCTCTGCTCCTGTTTTTTCTGCCAGCTCAGGACTCCAGCACCCTGTTTTGCTGAGCCAGACACTCCCGTCTGCTGCAACACAGACCCAGGGTCTGAATTACTTGCCCCAAAGCTGCAGGTTTACCTGAAAACAGCTCACAGAAGTGTGCTTGGCTTTAGCACTCAGATGCCCAACTCCCAATGGGGTCTAAACCTAAATAAATCCGTTTTACCCTGTATAAAGCTTATGCAGGGCAAACTCATAAATTGTTCGCCCTCTATAACACTGATAGAGAGATATGCACAGTTGTTTGCTCCCCCAGGTATTAATACATACTCTGAGTTAATTAATAAGTAAAAAGTGATTTTATTAAATACAGAAAGTAGGATTTAAGTGATTCCACATAGTAACAGACAGAACAAAGTAAGTCACCAAGCAAAATCAAATAAAATGCACAAATCTATATCTAATCAAACTGAATGCAGAAAATCTCACCCTCAGAGATGCTTCAGTAAGTTTTTTCTCAGACTGGACACCTTCCAGGCCTTGGCACAATTCTTTCCCCTGGTACAGCTCTTGTTCCAGCTCAGGTGATAGCTAGGGGATTCTTCATGATGGCTCCTCTCCCTCTCTTCTCTATTCTCTTCCACCCCTTTATATATCTTTTGCATAAGTCAGGAACCCTTTGTCCCTCTGGGTTTCCACCCCCCTTCACTGGAAAAGCACCAGGTTAAAGATGGAATCCAGTTCATGTGACATGCTCACATGTCACTGCAAGACTTCATTACCCACTTGCCAGCACACACATATACAGGAAGACTCACAGGTAAGACACAGCCATCTGCAGTCAATGGTCCTGGTTAATGGGAGTCATCAACATTCCAAACCACCATTAATGGCCCACACTTTGCATAATTACAATAGGCCCTCAGAGTTATATTTTATATTTTTAGTTTTAGATACAAGAGTGGTACATTTATACAAATAGGATGATCACACTCAGTAGATTATAAGCTTTGTAATGATACCTTACAAGAGACCTTTTGCATGAAGCATATCCCAGTTACATTATATTCACTTATTATCATATTTTTATAAAACCATATAGACTGCACAACGTCACACCCTCCTCCTGAACTTACTGCTGGAGACTTGGACACTGACCATGGCGGAGGCAGTATACCTAAAATTTGGTTTTGGGCTCCCCTATGGGGCAGACACTCCTGTGTCCGCCAAAAGGGAAAGAGACCCTGATGCAGCTGTAGGTCACAGCTACCAGCAATGAGAGACCTTTCGCTGGCCAGCAAAATCCCCCCCCCCTTTCACTCAGGTTGGGTTTGCTTCCGTCTAGAGTCCTTGGGGTTTTTTCCCACCGCAGCAGGCACCAGGACCCCAACTTCCAGCTCCAGGATACATGTCTCTGTGCCCCTCTTGCACTCCATTACAGCCAGTTCATGCTTCTGGGTCTTAATTGCTTTGTCTCTTAAGTCCAGGCTGATGGACAGCCTTTTCTTTTTCCAGGGCAGCCTTTTTCCAGGCAAATTGTACATCAATTTCCATTTGTCTTCCCTTGAGACCATTACTTGATGAGCTGGGATACCACAGAGAACCCCCTCCTGCCAGAACAGGCACCCCTCCACTCCTGTCTTGCTAAGTTAGACACTTCAGTCAGCTTCAGCACAGACAGAGAGGTTGGGCCACACCCATCTGCAGTTCACTGAAACTGAGATGCACTCAGCTCAGGGGCTTCTTAGTTAACAGAGACTTTCCCAGCGCTCAGTGTTCAGTCTTTATGGGCAATTTGCAACTTGTGTAGTTTTAGCTTCTTTTGAACTTTATTCTTACTTATTTTGCTTCCTTTTCTGTCCCTACTTCCCTTTCCCGAAATAAGCAAACAGAAAATAACAAACTAGTAACCACTTTGTCTGTTCTCCAGCCACCACACTTAAAACTCACTTAAAATCACTACCAGTATCTCAAAGCAATCAGCTGTGCACAGGTCCTGCCGACTACGCCACTGTGACGGGTTGGATCACAGAAACCCCCTTGGGAGCTGCCAACTGATGTGCCAGGGCTACCTCTGCTCCTGTTTTTTCTGCCAGCTCAGAACTCCAGCACCCTGTTTTGCTGAGCCAGACACTCCCGTTTGCTGCAACACAGGCCCAGGGTCTGAATTACTTGCCCCAAAGCTGCAGGTTTACCAGAAAACAGCTCACAGAAGTGTGCTTGTCTTTAGCACTCAGATGCCCAACTCCCAATGGGGCCTAAACCCAAATAAATCCATTTTACCCTGTATAAAGCTTATACAGGGTAAACTCATAAATTGTTCACCCTCTATAACACTGATAGAGAGATATGCACAGTTGTTTGCTCCCCCAGATATTAATACATACTCTGAGTTAATTAATAAGTAAAAAGTGATTATATTAAATACAGAAAGTAGGATTTAAGTGATTCCAAGTAGTAACAGACAGAACAAAGTAAGTCACCAAGCAAAATCAAATAAAATGCACAAATCTATGCCTAATCAAACTGAATACAGATAATCTCACCCTCAGAGATGCTTCAGTAAGTTTTTTCTCAGACTGGACACCTTCCAGGCCTTGGCACAATTCTTTCCCCTGGTACAGCTCTTGTTCCAGTTCAGGTGATAGCTAGGAGATTCTTCATGATGGCTCCTCCCCTCCTCTGTTCTCTTCCACCCCTTTATATATCTTTTGCATAAGGCAGGAACCCTTTGTCCCTCTGGGTTTCCACCCCTCCTCACTGGAAAAGCACCAGGTTAAAGATGGAATCCAGTTCAGGTGACATGCTCACATGTCACTGCAAGACTTCATTACCCACTTGCCAGCACACACATATACAGGAAGACTCACAGGTAAAACACAGCCATCTGCAGTCAATGGTCCTGGTTAATGGGAGTCATCAACATTCCAAACCACCATTAATGGCCCACACGCTGCCAAGTCACTTATTATCATATTTTTATAAAACCATATAGACTGCACGTCACAGGCGCTACATTAGCCTTTTTCTAGTCATCCAGGACCTCCCCCGATTGCCATGAGTTTTCAAAGATTATGCCCAATGGCTCTGCAATCACATCCGCCAACTCCTTTACACCCTCGGATGCAGTGCATCCGGCCCCATGGACTTGTGCTCATCCAACTTTTCTAAATAGTCCTGAACCACTTCTTTCTCCAAAGAGGGCCGCTCACCTCCTCCCCATGCTGTGCTGCCCAGTGTAGTAGTCTGGGAGCTGACCTTGTTCGTGAAGACAGAGGCAAAAAAAGCATTGAGTACATTAGCTTTTCCACATCCTCTGTCACTGGTTGCCTCCCTCAATCAGTAAGGGTCCAACACTTTCCCCAACCTTCTTCTTGTTGCTAACATACCTGTAGAAACCCTTCTTGTTACTCTTAACATCCCTTGCTAGCTGCAACTCCAAGTGTGATTTGGCCTTCCTGATTTCACTCCTGCATGCCTGAGCAATATTTTTATACTCCTCCCTGGTCATTTGTCCAAGCTTCCACTTCTTGTAAGCTTCTTTTTTGTGTTTAAGATCAGCAAGGATTTCACTGTTAAGCCAAGCTGGTCGCCTGCCATATTTACTATTCTTTCTACACATCGGGATGGTTTGCTCCCGCAACCTCAATAAGGATTCTCTAAAATACAGCCAGTTCTCCTGGATTCCTTTCCGCCTCATGTTATTCTCCCAGGGGAACCTGCCCATCAGTTCCCTGAGGGAGTCAAAGTCTGCTTTTCTGAAGTCCAGGGTCCATATTCCGCTGCTCTCCTTTCTTCCTCGTGTCAGTATCCTGAACTCGACCATCTCATGGTCACTGCCTCCCAGGTTCCCATCCACTTTTGCTTCCCCTACTAATTCTTCCCTGTTTGTGAGCAGCAGGTCAAGAAGAGCTCTGCCCCTAGTTGGTTCCTCCAACACTTGCACCAGGAAATTGTCCCCTCCATTTTCCAAAAACTTCCTGGATTGTCTGTGCACTGCTGTATTGCTCTCCCAGCAGATATCGAGGTGATTGAAGTCCTCCATGAGAACCAGGGCCTGTGCTCTAATAACTTCTGTTAGTTGCCTGAAGAAAGCCTTGTCCACCTCATCCCCCTGGTCTGGTGTTCTATAGCAGTCTCTCACCACGACATCACCCTTGTTGCTCACACTTCTAAACTTAATCCAGAGAGACTCAGGTTTTTCTGCAGTTTTATACTGGAGCTCTGAGCAGTCATACTGCTCTCTTACACACAGTGCAACTCCCCCACCTTTTCTGCCCCGCCTGTCCTTCCTGAACAGTTTACATCCATCCATGACAGTACTCCAGTCATGTGAGTTATCCCACCAAGTCTCTGTTATTCCAATCACATCATAATTTCTTGACTGTGCCAGGACTTCCAGTTCTCCCTGCTTGTTTCCCAGGCTTCTTGCATTTCTGTATAGGCACTTAAGATAACTCGCTGATCATCCCGCTTTCTCAGTATGAGGCAGGAGTCCTCCCCTCTTGCGCTCTCCTGCTCGTGCTTCCTCCTGCTATCCCACTTCCCCACTTACCTCAGGGCTTTGGTCTCCTTCCCCCAGTGAATCTAGTTTAAAGCCCTCCTCACTAGGTTAGCCAGCCTGCTTGCGAAGATGCTCTTCCCTCTCTTTGTTAGGTGGACTCCGTCTCTGCCTAGCACTCCTTCTTCTTGGAACACCATCCCATGGTCAAAGAATCCAAAGCCTTCTCTCCGACACCACCTGCATAGCTATTCATTGACTTCCATGAGTCGATGGTCTCTATCTGGGCCTTTTCCTTCCACAGAGAACACCACTTGCACCTCAAACTCCTTTATCCTTCTTCCCAGAGCCATGTAGTCTGCCGTGATCCGCTCAAGGTCATTCTTGGCAGTATTACTGGTGCCCACAGGGAGAAGGAGGGGTAGTGATCCGAGGGCTTGATGAGTCTCGGCAGTCTCTCCCCCACATTGTGAATCCTAGCTCCTGGCAAGCAGCACACTTCTCGGTTTTCCCGGTCGGGGCGGCAGATAGATGACTCAGTCCCCCTGAGGAGGGAGTCCCCGACCACCACCACCCGCCTCCTTCTCTTGGGAGCGGTGGTCGTGGAACCCCCATGCCTAGGACAGTGCATCTCATGCCTTACAATTGGTGGAGTCTCTGCATTAGTACCTGTGGAGAGAAGATGAAATCGGTTGCTCACCTGTATCTGCATTGCTGGTTCATGAATGCTCCTCTTTCTTCTTCTGGAGGTCACATGTTGCCATATTTCTTCACTGTCCCTCTGTCTCCTCTGCACATCCTGCTCCGATTCTTCAGAACATTGTGCCCGCAGAAGCATATCCTGACGTCTGTCCAGGAAATCTTCATTTTCTCTTACGCAACGCAGGGTTGATACTTGTTTCTCCAGACCTTGAACCTTCTCTTTCAATATGGAGACCAGCTTGAACTTTGTACAGACAAAGTCGCTTCTGTCCTGTGGTAGAAAGACAAACATGGCACATCCTATGCAGGTCACAACAGCTGATCGCTCACCATCCATATTACCTTCCTTCTAAGAGCTTCCTCAGCTGCTGCAGCAACTACTCAGAGGAGCCTGCAAGATGAAAGCCTCAGTGGGCTCTCCCCAGGCGCTCTCCCTCTGTTAGCCACTCAGCTGGTTCGCAACTGGCTGCCTTTTTATAGGCTGCTGGCTCGAAGCAGTTGTCACGGCTCAAAGCTTTACCCTCCGCTCAGTCGATCAGGCCCACTCAAGGCCCACCTGGAACAAAGCACTCCCAATTCACACTTTTCAAACAATCAAGGACATGGTCAAATTGACAAACTGTCCCTGCAACAGACACTCAGATACTCACCCCCCAGCTCCCAAAACAGGCCCCCTAATGCAGCACTTAACGTGGCTCCTCTCGGGCAGATCCCAGTCAAACTCCGTCTGTTAGCCTCTCCACTGCTCGCCGCTCAGCTGGTTCGCAACTGGCTGGTCTCAGTCTGTCAAGTTTTACCCAGCATAGTGCACGGCACCCTCTAAATCTTTAGGGGATCCAAACTGAGAATGGTATTTAAGATAATGTACATTTTTACAGTGTGCATGTGCTGGTACAGAAAACCAGCTAGCATGTTTCCATACCCTCCATTTTTATGCTTTAAGTCTCAACTCTTGTAAGTGTTCTACAATCTGAATGGTGACTTGGATTGCTTTGAAATTTGGTGCACCTCATGGAGATACAGGGCAGCATTAGTGATCCAAATTTGGGGTCATTTGACCAAGGGCTTCCTGAGTTACTGCTCCCCACATAAACCTGTTTTTCTTCTGCTGCCTTGTACTGTTAAACTGAGAGGTACTAATGACTGGATCAGTGGTGCCCAAACTTTTCCTCTTGTGCCCCCCCCTTCCAGTAATGGAATGTGTCTTCAACCCCCAGGCCTGGAGCAGAGTCGTGGCCACAGCCAGTGCTGGGAGCAGAGCCATGGCTGGGGGCCAGGGCCTGAGCCGTGGCTGGGTGCTGGGAGTGGAACTGGAACTGCCTAGCACTCCTTCTTCTTGGAACACCATCCCATGGTCAAAGAATCCAAAGCCTTCTCTCCGACACCACCTGGCATGAACGCCTTCCCTCTGCCTACAGCACAGCAGTTGATGCAGCCCCAGGAGGGGTCGGGGTGCCAGCTCTAGGTGCATTGCCAGGTAGTCCTGATATGTGCTGTTGGGCAATGGGATTATGGCTTCAAGAGCTGAAGAGGGCAGTCAGACCCCACTCCGTTAGCCAGCATGTAAATGGAACAGCTCAGAGGATGTGGAGCTCGTATGCCCCTGATCAGAATCAGAGAGGAGATCCAGGTACCTCCCCAGCCTATGAAACCAAACCCCTGAGACTGAGGAAAGGCAGCAGGGGGAGGAAACAGCCTCCTCCGTGGGAGCAAGAAGTCTTACTGACTGGAAGGGAAGCTTCTCTGAGTCCTGATACCCAGGCCAGGGAAATGGTCTCTCTGCCCTCCCATGCCTGGGCCCAGAGGCAGGAGAGGTGGGTTAGACACGCACTGGGCACGACTGGTCAGGATAACACTTAGCCTTGCCTCATGGCTGAGGGCTGGTGTAGGTCTGTTAAGCTCCCTTCCAGGCCTGCATTTCTGTGGGTCTGTGGTGATGGCAGTGTGGGGACATGAGGCAGCTGCAGGGCCCTGCCCAATCCCTGGCACCCAGCCAAGGGTGGGAAATGTCCAGTCGAAGAGCAGGGTACCCGCTTGGCAGAGGTAACTACAGCCAGGAAAGAAGGGGGACTTCTCCCCACAGTCTAAGCCTGCCTGATGGCCTGTGAAAATGTGAAGGATCCTGAGCTGGGTGGGGCAAAGCAATACCTGCCTGACCATGCTGGAGCCAACCAGTATGGCTCTAAGTGCCCCTGGGTTTAGCCTGTTTGGAAGCCTCTTGATCAAATGCTTATGTAAGCAGAGTCTAGATGAGCTCTCCCCTGACATCTAGTGGTGAGCTGTGGAAAAAGACTTCAGAAGCTGATCTCGTTTGCATGGACACACCCACCCTACCCAGGTGCTCAGCATGATGGGACTGCTTGCTGAAATGATCACTTGTGGCTGGTGTTGGATCCCCTGACTCCTTGTTATTGGGGCAGGAGTAATAAAGGGTTGCTATCCTTGTTGTGTGAACCGAGGGCAGCAGCACTGTACCTGGCATAGCCCAATGGAGGGACTCACCCTCAACTCAACAGCAGCGGTGGCTCCAGGCACTAGCGCTCCAAGTATGTGTCTGGGGTGGTGAGCTGTGGGGGATACCCTGCTAATCCTTGTGAGGGCAGCAGTCAGACAGCCTTTGGTGGCATGCCTGTGGGAGGTCTGCAGGTCCTGTAGATTCAGCGGCAATTTGGCAGCGGGTACGCCGAAACCGCGGGACCGGGGACCTCCTGCAGGTGCACTGCTGAAAGCTGCCTGCCTGCCGTGCTTGGGGTGGCAAAAAAGCTAGAGCCGCCCCTGCTCAACAGCCCTCACTATGCAGGGGAAATGGATTCCAAAGCCCAATGAGTGGAGTGAGGGTGGGTGGGTGTAGGCAGAGGCATATGGTGGGGTGGAGCCTGTTTAAGGGTCCTAGACACCATTTGACCCCTTCTTTCTTAATGGCATCATAAAAGCTAATTTAGACTTAATTGAGAGTCTTGTTGCATGCTGCAGAGTTGAAATTGCAGATACCTAGATCTAAGTATTAGATCTACTTTGGGGCAGTGTCTCTATTGCAAGAGACTGCCCAGTGTGCACCAGCAGTGAGGTCCCCCACTAACGGCTGAAATCACTGAGAGCTGTGTTATGTGTGTGTCGGGGGGGGCCCTGAAGACATCTTGGTGAGTGGGCAGCTGGTGGAGAGGTGTGGCAAGTGGCTGGCAGGGAGGCTGGTGGAGAGGTGTGGCAAGTGTCCAGCAGAGAAGCTAGTGGAGAGGGCCAGAGCAGAGGCCCGCAGAGGCGTTGGGGCAATGAGCGAGTGCCCGAGCAGTGCAGCATGTAAGGTGCCTCCTTACTGCCCCCTGCCTTCCACACAGGGTGGGAGGTGAACTCTGTGGATGAACCGCTGAACTCTGGGGCTGCACTGGCCAAGGACAGCAATTGTGAGTGGGATACAGAGAAGTGAGGGGCACATTAAAAGGCTTTTTGGGTAGCTAGACTTAAGACCCTGAGGGAAAAAGGACACTGTCCAACTTACTTGGGGATGGGTCTTTTGCTCATGGTTTGTGTTTATGAGCCCTAGTTGCAGTGTTTTCCCAAATTAATGCTGAGTTAATTCTCTCCTTTTATTAAAAGTTTTTGCTACACTCAGACTCTGTGCTTGCGAGGGGGGAAGTATTGCCTCTTAGAGGCGCTCAGGGGGGTGGTGTGTAACAGTCCCAGGTCACTGGGTGGGGGCTCAAGCCAGTTTTGTGTTGTATTGTTGAAAAGGAACCCTAGATACTGAATCCGGCCCTTGTTACTGCTGGCTCCACCTGGCAGTAGGGTTACACTTAAAAATGTTTTGTTACTGTTTGGGTGGGGTGGGTCTTTTGGTGGAAGGTTGCAACGTAACACAACTTTCTCTCTTAGAATTCAGAATGATAGCAGACAAGAAATCATGGAGCAGGTCCTCAAGGAATCAATTCTGAAGCACTTAGAGGAGAGGAAAGTGATCAGGAACAGTCAGCATGGATTCACCAAGGGCAAGTCATGCCTGACTAACCTAATTGCCTTCTATGAGGAGATAACTGGCTCTGTGGATGAGGGGAAAGCAGTGGATGTGTTATTCCTTGACTTTAGCAAAGCTTTTGATACGGTCTCCCACAGTATTCTTGCCGGCAAGTTAAAGAAGTATGGGCTGGATGAATGGACTATAAGGTGGATAGAAAGCTGGCTAGATCGTCGGGTTCAACGGGTAGTGAACAATGGCTCCATGTCTAGTTGGCAGCCGGTTTCAAGCGGAGTGCCCCAAGGGTCGGTCCTGGGGCCGGTTTTGTTCAATATCTTCATTAATGATCTGGAGGATGGTGTGGACTGCACTCTCAGCAAGTTTGCAGATGACACTAAACTGGGAGGAGTGGTAGATACGCTGGAGGGTAGGGATAGGATACAGAGGGACCTAGACAAATTATAGAGGATTGGGCCAAAAGAAACCTGATGAGGTTCAACAAGGACAAGTGCAGAGTCCTGCACTTAGGACGGAAGAATCCCATGCACTGTTACAGACTAGAGACCGAATGGCTAGGAAGCAGTTCTGCAGAAAAGGACCTAGGGGTTACAGTGGACGGGAAGCTGGATATGAGTCAACAGTGTGCTCTTGTTGCCAAGAAGGCTAACGGCATTTTGGGCTGTATAAGTAGGGGCATTGCCAGCAGATCGAGGGATGTGATCATTCCCCTCTATTCGACATTGGTGAGGCCTCATCTGGAGTACTGTGTCCAGTTTTGGGCCCCACACTACAAGAAGGATGTGGAAAAATTGGAAAGAGTCCAGCGGAGGGCAACAAAAATGATTAGGGGTCTGGAGCACATGACTTATGAGGAGAGGCTGAGGGAACTGGGATTGTTTAGTCTGCAGAAGAGAAGAATGAGGGGGATTTGATAGCTGCTTTCAACTACCTGAAAGGGGGTTCCAAAGAGGATGGATCTAGACTGTTCTCAGTGGTACCAGATGACAGAACAAGGAGGAATGGTCTCAAGTTGCAGTTGGGGAGGTTTAGGTTGGATATTAGGAAAAACTTTTTCACTAGGAGGGTGGTGAAGCACTGGAATGGGTTCCCTAGGGAGGTGGTGGAATCTCCTTCCTTGTAGGTTTTTAAGGTCAGGCTTGACGAAGCCCTGGCTGGGATGATGTAGTTGGGAATTGGTCCTGGTCTGAGCAGGGGGTTGGACTAGATGACCTCCTGAGGTCCCTTCCAACCCTGATATTCTATGATTCTATGATTTTATGATCAACATCAGAGAGAGAAAAAGCAGGCTGTCCCCCTAAAGCAGACAGGCCCAGTTCCCCACACCTTCCTATAAGCTGTCTGTGCAGAGACTGATTGCTGCTCCCAGGCACTTCAGAGCCCCATACCCTGCAAGTGGCACAAGGAAAGTGAGAGTTTGCAGTCCCACCACTGTCCTCCACCCCCACACTGACGAATGGATGTTGCCCAATAGGACCTTCCCCATAACCTTCGAGATAAGAGTTGATACCAGCGATGACAGTGCAGAGTTTTGAGATATTGATTCCACCTGTCACATTGTTTGGATCTTGGATGTTAGGAGCTCAAACTTTGGTCAGTGGGAGTCTTGCCAGTGAGTTCTGTGGAACTGGGGCTTGTCAATTGCTCTCTGTATAAAGAGAAGAGGCAGAGACGGTGAAAGGCAGAGAGAGGGAGATGCAGCAGACAAATCTCTCTCTTGCTGCTTCTCAGAGATAAATCAGCAGCACTGAGGGGGGCTGAAGGTAAGAGATTTTGGGCTGTTCTCTAGTGTTTCAATAGCTGCTGCTTATTTAAACGAGGAATTTAGGGGGGGCAAGGGGGCTCCGTCGTCCCGGGCCGGCTGACCAAACCCGCCGGGTTGAATCTCTGGGCAGACTGCGCGGACCCCACCCGTTTACCTCTTAACGGTTTCACGCCCTCTTGAACTCTCTGTTCAAAGTTCTTTTCAACTTTCCCTTACGGTACTTGTTGACTGTCGGTTTCGTGCTAGTATTTAGCCTTAGGTGGAGTTTACCACCAGCTTTGGGCTGCATTCCCAAGCAACCCGACTCCAAGAAGACCCAGTCCCGGTGCGCCGGGGGCCGCTACCGGCCTCACACTGTCCACGGGCTGTGCCTCGATCAGAAGGACTTGGGCCCCCGAGAGCGGCACCGGGGAGTGGGTCTTCTGTACGCCACATTTCCCGCGCCCCACCACGGGACAGGGATTCGGCGCTGGGCTCTTCCCTGTTCACTCGCCATTACTGAGGGAATCCTGGTAAGTTTCTTTTCCTCCGCTGACTAATATGCTTAAATTCAGCGGGTCGCCATGTCTCATCTGAGGTCGCAGTCGGATGGGGACCCGGGGGTGGGGGGGCACAGCGGACACCCACCGTCCCCCACCGCGGAAGCACTTTGGCCCTGGAGGAGGCCCGATCCAACCAGCTTGAGGAAGAATGGCCCAGCGCAGGAGCGAGAGAGAGCATGGAGAGGTGCCGAGACGGGCACGGGCACCGGGGCGAGCGGAGGGGGGCTGATGGCGCCAGGAGTGCGTGCGAGGGGCGCCGTTGGCCAGGGAGAGGGGAAACGACCGGCAGAGGTGGCGGACGGAGGAGCTTGGGGGGGAGTTCGAAACCTGGGCCCCCTCACGAACCCCTCCTCCTCTCTCCACCGTCACGCGTGCGTGCTTCCTGCCCCTTCTCTCCCTGACTTTCCGACACCCTCCTCCTCCTGGCGAGTCTCGCCCTCACCCTGACTGCACCCCGGTCCCAGGCACCGTCGTAACCCGGGGAAGAGGAGGGGACCAGGACCCCGCGGGCAGCCGGGTCACCACAGACAGCCGCGCGGGGCAGGCCCGTCTCCCCTCGGGACCCGGGAGCCGGCACCCACAGCCGACCCGGTTCCCCGACCCCCCCAACGCAACGTCCCCCGGAAACTCCACCCTGTCCCGCTGCACGAGCGGGGCACAGGGGGGGTGTGCAACGGGAGCGTGGGCAACGGGGCACATGGGACCGGCTGTCGTGACGCTGCTCCTCCGCCAACGGGATGAGCTCCCCGAAGCGGGTGCTCCGGGGCATCGGGTCTGAACTTAGGGGGACGAAGGTGTTGGGGAGAGCCACGGGCTCCCCTTCCTGAGGACGGGAAGGGGGCGATGGACTGACCCCAGTGCCTGCGACACCCCAGCCGCGCCTCCTAGGAAGGGCGGCGGCGGGGTCGCTCATGGCCCTCCACCACCAGGGGAGGAGGGCGGCGTCCCGCCGCCACCGGATCCGCAGGGACAATTGACCTTCAAGCAACGCTCAGACAGGCGTAGCCCCGGGAGGAACCCGGGGCCGCAAGTGCATTCGAAGTGTCGATGATCAATGTGTCCTGCAATTCACATTAATTCTCGCAGCTAGCTGTGTTCTTCATCGACTCACCAGCCAAGTGATCCACCACTAACAGTTGTCACGAGGCTTTTATTTTTGGGAGGCTCGCGCCTTTTTCCCCCACGCGGCCAAAGCTGTGCCGGCGGGGGTGTTCCTTGTCCGCACCGGTCGAGTCCCCGGCCTGCTGTCCCCGAAGGGGACCTCGGGCGGGTTTTGGGGCGGGAGCGGGGGGGGGCCGCAGGTCCCTCTTTCTCTCGCCGCTTCAGCCCGCCCGTCCGTCCCCCGGGACGTCCCGCCCGTCCGGGGCAGCCCTCCTCGGTGCCCGCCCTTTGGACGTTACGGTCACAAGTAAAGGTTTAACAAAAGAGCCCGAAGGCTCGGGTTTGGTCCAGACACTTGGCTCGAAGGGGCCAGGCGGCCGCGGCCACGTGCAGACCAACCCCCCCGCCCCAGCCCTTTCGGCCCTCCCCTCACAGAGCGTGGGGTGGGAGTCTGGGTGGAGGGGGAAAAGGCAGACGGGCCCCGGCCTTTCGGCCCCAATGCAGAGAGGAAGGCAGGGTAGCCCCTCTCCATCTTGGGCTTCCTGTGGACTGGGGGGGCTGGGGTGGGCGGCATGGAGGTACCGAGGGGGGCATGGGCATCCTCGGACGTCCTTCCCTCCTCGGCGGTCCCCCTTCCGCCCTCCCCGGGGCCCCCTCGTGGGCGTTCACGGGCCACCTCAGGCCGCACAAGTCTTTGAACCACCACCTTCCCCGGGCCACGAGGCTCGTGGAGAGCGCTAGGTACCTGGCTCCTGGGTGAAGGAAATGGTTCCAATCCCTCTGGATGTTATTATCGGGCTGTATGATTATGAACTTTTCTTTGTTATAACTGGTTCACATGTAATAAATAAGATCCATAAAAGAAAAGTAACAGCGTTAACGCTTAATAGACTACGAAAGTGATGACGTCATACTCCAAGTGGGTAACAGTGAGGAAGGGGATTACTTTCCAAACAACCGGTGTCAGATTATAACGTAGAAAAAGGTCATTTTGTTTCTGTGTAAATGCTGTAACTAACTGTTTTAATAGGTAAGTGAGTGTATGTTACTAATGATTGAATCTTTAAGCAGTGAAAAGACGTGTTGGGATGACTGCAATGTGGTTTAAATCATCAACCATGTGGTGGGTGTGTCAGCCATCCTTAACGCTATAGTGCTTCCAGTCGGGAGCACAGTTAGTACATAACAATATTCAAATGCCCAATGTCAGAAAGAGGAAAAAGAAAACCCTCAGAAGCTGAGTATCGTAAACAAAAGGCTGAGAAGGAAAAGGACCAAGCAAAACAGCAGGGATCCTTCCTGAAATATCTTCTCTTTAATCCAAATAAAGATGGAAGCAGTTCACAGCATCAAGATGAAGGAATTTTACTTGGAGAGGAGGTTAGCTCACATCAACATGGAAGCAGTTTGGAACATCAAGATGAAGGTATATTACTTCGAGATGAGGGTAGCTCACATCCACAAAAAAGCAGTTTGGAAACACAAGATAATGGAAACTTACTTCTAGATGAAGGCAGCTCACAGCATCAGACTGATATGGAAGTGGAGAAAATTTATTAACCTTCAGAGACACATGCAGAAATGGAAGTAAATGAAGTAGAAGGAAGAAAGGATGAGGAAGTTACAAACAAGTTAAAGTATGAGGACCCTGCTTCATGGCCCAAATGTGATGACAGTGTGCGGCAAATTCTCGTGGAACATGGACCCAAACAAGTTCATGAATTTCCCTTCCCTAAGGATGGAAATAAAAGAAAATTCTCTGCTCATCATTACAAGAGGAAACTCATTAATGGGGAAGAAATTCATCGAAACTGGTTACAATATTCAGTGTCGAAGGACTCTGTGTTTTGCTTTTGCTGCAAGTTGTTTAGAAATCAAGCAATTGGTATATCACTTACTGAAAATGGTTCGAAGGACTGGAAAAACATATCTTCAATTCTCTCTTCACATGAAAGAAGTACAGAACATTTGGAATGTTTTCAAAATTGGAAAGAACTTCAATTATGGTTGAAAAAAGGAAAAACTATCCATCAAGAAAATTTACATGTGATCAAGGAAAAAAAAGATTGTTGGCAACAAATATTAGAGCATCTGATTGCTTTAGTGAGAGTTCTCAGTGAGCAAAATTTAGCATTCCACGGCCATGGTAGAAATGAAATGTTATACACTCCAGGTAATGGAAACTTTTTAAAATTTGTTGAATACCTAGCTTTGTTTGATCCAGTCATGAAGGAGCATCTACATAAAATAACTGATCATGAAATACAGGTTCATTACTTAGGAAAAAATATGCAGAATGAACTGATTCAAATCCCAGCAAATGCCATTAAAAAGAAAATTGTAGATGCTGCCCATTCTGCCAAATACTTTTCAATAATACTGGACTGTACACCAGATGTGAGTCATGTTGAACAAATGACGATGATCATTTGTTTTGTGGATATGGAAAAGTCTGCAGATGAAGATAATGTTGAAGTGCTCATAAAGGAACATTTTTTGGGTTTCGTACCACTGAAGGAGACGACTGGAGCATTTATGACTGAAACTATTCTACAAGAGCTTGAAACAATGTCATTATCTGTTGAAAACTTACGTGGCCAAGGCTAGGATAATGGGAGTAATATGAAGGGTAAAGACAATGGCAAAGGAGAATGATGGAAATCAATCCTAGGGCCTTTTTCGTTCCTTGCAGTGCGCATTCTCTGAATTTGGTTGTCAATGATGCTGCTAGATGCTGTTTTGAGGCAAGCAGTTTCTTTGACCTGGTGCAACGTGTTTATGTGTTTTTCTCAGGCTCAACACGCTCTTGGGAGAGTCTGACTCGCCATGTGAATTCTCTAACTGTGAAACCACTTAGTGATGGGAGAGTTGCATTGATGCTTTAAAGTCTCTTGGCTATGAACTTGGAAACATTTATGATGCCCTAATTGAAATTTCTAATGGTACTACCTTTACTGGATCATCTGGCAATACGGCACATTCAGATGCAGAAGCTCTTGCAAATTGCCTTTCCAAGTTCAAATTTGTGACTTCCCTCGTTTTGTGGTATAATATCCTTTTCGAGATTAACCCCACTAGTAAGCAGCTTCAGGAAAAGAACTTGAACATACATTCTGCTATTCAAAAACTTCAGCAAACTAAAAATATTCTAGAGGAATTCAGAAGTGATGAAGGGTTTGAAAGAACACTGGTAGATTCTCCCAAGCTCGCTGAAGAAATAGACTTTCCGACAGAATTTGAACCAGAGTCAGTTTGCATTCGGCAAAAGAAACAGCAGGTTTCGTATGAAGGACGAAACACACCCATTCAGAACCCAAAACAAAGGTTCAAAGTGAATTGATACTGCTATTCACTCGGTTGACGAAAGATTTCAACAGATGCAGCAGCTAGTCAATATTTAGCTTTCTATATGATATCCACAGCTTGCAAAAGAAAACAGCAAAACAGATAAGAGAATTTTGTATAAAACTGGAGTCAATGTTGACTCATGAAAATTCAAAAGACATTGATGCTACAGATTTGTGTAGTGAGCTCCAGGCTTTTTTAAGACGACTTAAGAAACATTCCACTCCTGAAGAAGTACTGAAGTTTGTTTGTGAAAATAAACTCACAGACAGTTTCCAAACATTTTTATAGCTCTACGCATTCTTTTAACTTTGCCCGTTTCCGTATCTAGTGGGGAACATAGCATCTCAAAGTTAAAATTGATAAAAACATATCTGAGTTCAACAATGGTGCAAGAGAGACTTGTTGGACTTGCCACAATGTCAATAGAGCATGAAATAGCTGGAAAACTGGATCTAAAAAAACTGGTGAGTGAACTTTCAAAACTTAAAGCAAGAAAAGCCTAGGGCGCCAGTTGCTGGCAGCTAGTCTAGGGCCGCCCCTGGGACACACCAACTCAACGTGGCACCAGACCCTGCCAGAATAACAGATGTGAAACCTGCAGACATATCTCCACTACTACAATGATCAATAGAGCCCTGCAAATCCATGTGCATGGGATTCTTCCATCCTAAGTGCAGGACTCTGCACTTGTCCTTGTTGAACCTCATCAGATTTCTTTTGGCCCAATCCTCTAATTTGTCTAGGTCACTCTGGATCCTATCCCTACCCTCTGGTGTATCTACCTCTCCCCCCAGCTTAGTGTCATCTGTGAACTTGCTGAGGGTGCAATTCATCCCATCATCCAGATCATTGATAAAGATATTGAACAAACTGGACCCAGGACTGACCCTTTGGGTACTCCGCTTGATACTGCCTGCCAACTAGTCATCGAGCCATTGATCACTACCCGTTGAGCCCGACAATCTAGCCAGCTTTCTATCCACCTTATAGTCCATTCATCCAATCCATACTTTTTTAACTTGCTGGCAAGAATACTGTGGGAGACCGTATCAAAAGCTTTGCTAAAGTCAAGATATATAACATCCATCACTTTCCCCATATCGACAGAGCCAGTTATCTCATCATAGAAGGCAATCAGGTTGGTCAGGCATGACTTGCCCTTGGTGAATCCATGCTGACTGTTCCTGATCACCTTTCTCTCCTCCAAATGCTTCAAAATGGATTTTTTGAGGATCTGTTCCATGATTTTGCCAGGGACTGAAGTGAGGCTGACCGGTTTATAGTTCCTCGGGTTCTCTTTCTTCCCTTTTTAAAATATGGGCACTATATTTACCTTTTTACAGTAGTCTGGGACCTACAAATTTTCAAAGATAATGGCCAATGGCTATGCAATCACATCATCCAACTCCCTCAGCATCCTTGTATGCATTAGATCTGGACCCGTGGAATTGTGCACGTCCAGCTTTTCTAAATGGTCCTTAATCTGTTCTTTCACCACTGAGGGCTGCTCACCTCCTCCCCACATTGTGTTGCCCAGTGCAGCAGTCTGGGAGCTGACCTTGTTTGTGAAGACCGAGGCAAAAAAAGCATTGAGTACATTAGCTTTTTCCACATCCTCTGTCACTAGGTTGCCTCCCCGATTCAGTAAGGGACCCCCACTTTCCATGACCTTCTTCTTGTTGCTAACAAGAAGCAACAAGAAACCCTTCTTGTAACATAGAATCATAAAATATCAGGGTTGGAAGGGACTTCAGGAGGTCATCTAGCCCAACCCCCTGCTCAAAGCAGGACCAATCCCCAACTAAATTATCCCAGCCAGGGCTTTGTCAAGCTTGACCTTAAAAACCTCTAAGGAAGGAGATTCCACCACCTCCCTAGGTAACCCATTCCAGTGCTTCACCACCCTTCTAGTGAAATAGTATTTCCTAATATCCAACCTAGACCTTCCCCACTGCAACTTGAGGTCATTACTAGTCCTTCTGTCATCTGCTATCACTGAGAACAGTCTAGATCCATCCTCTTTGGAACCCCCTTTCAGGTAGTTGAAAGCAGCTGTCAACTCCCTCCTCATTCTTCTCTTCTGCAGACTAAATAATCCCAGTTCCCTCAGCCTCTCCTCATAAGTCATGTGCTCCTTCCCCCTAATCATTTTTGTTGCTCTCCGCCGGACTCTTTCCAATTTTTCCACATCCTTCTTGTAGTGTGGGGCCCAAAACTGGACACAGTACTCCAGATGAGGCCTCACCAATGCCGAATAGAGGGGAATGATCATGTCCCTCGATCTGCTGGCAATGCTCCTACTTATACAGCCCAAAATGCCGTTAGCCTTCTTGGCAACAAGGGCACACTGTTGACTAATATCCAACTTCTCATCCACTGTAACCCCTAGGTCTTTTTCTGCAGCACTGCTGCCTCGCCATTCGGTCCCTAGTCTGTAGCAGTGCATGGGATTCTTCCGTCCTAAGTGCAGGACTCTGCACTTGTCCTTGTTGAACCTCATCAGATTTCTTTTGGCCCAATCCTCTATAATTTGTCTAGGTCCCGCTGTATCCTATCCCTACCCTCCAGCGTATCTACCACTCCTCCCAGTTTAGTGTCATCTTCAAACTTGCTGAGGGTGCAGTCCATGCCATCCTCCAGATCATTAATAAAGATATTGAACAAAACTGGGCCCAGGACCGACCATTGGGGCACTCCACTTGAAACCAGCTGCCAACTAGACATGGAACTACCCGTTGAACCCGATGATCTAGCCAGCTTTCTATCCACCTTATAGTCCATTTATTCAGCCCATACTTCTTTAAGTTGCTGGCAAGAATATTGTGGGAGACCGTTGTGACAGCGTACCCCATAAGGCTACATGGGGGGGTGTTTATAAATGTATGTATGATATAACTGGAATATGTTTTGTGCTGCCTGTACCATGTAACATATCTCCGTAAAGGTTATGGTCTACTATATCTATTCATCCTATTTGTACATATATATCATTTTCTACTTGAGGTTAAGAATATGGGCTGTATGCTTGCTTGGTTTCTAAGTAAGCTTTGTGAGGCATTTGGTCAGCTTCTTTAGGAAGGAATTCGCCAGGTTAAGTACCTGATCAGGAAACACTTGGGGAACAATGCATCTTGGAATGCTCCAATCCACATAAGAAGTCTTCCTGGAGACGTGCAAGATACCATGTAGACAGTGGCTTCGGCCTGTAAAGACTGAGTCATGCAGGGGCATGTGACTTGCCCAGGTGACTCCAAAACTCCATCTTGGAGCTGGACTTTGCATAGGAGGGAGGACTCCGCCCACAAGAGAGAGTCTATTTAAACCCGTGGGAGACCCCTCCATTTTGTCTTGAGCTGGCTAAGGAAGGAGCCTCTCCACCCCGCCAGGATACTTGAAGGGAACTGGATCAAACGACAGTAACTACAGGGGGTGTGAGTGATTGCTGGACCCAGGCTAAAAGGAGATTAGCCTGTAAAAGGGAGCATTCTGGAACTGGTGAGGAACTTATCTGTATTTAGTTTGATTAAACATAGATTTGCACATTTTATTTTATTTTGCTTGGTGACTTACTTTGTTCTGTCTGTTACTACTTGGAATCACTTAAATCCTACTGTCTGTATTTAATAAAATCACTTTTTATTTAGTAATTTACTCAGAGTATGTATTAATACCTGGGGGAGCAAACAACTGTGCATATCTCTCTATCAGTGTTATAGAGGGCGAACAATTTATGAGTTTGCCCTGCATAAGCTTTATGCAGGGTAAAACGGATTTATTTGGGTTTAGACCCCATTGGGAGTTGGGCATCTGAGTGCTAAAGACAAGCACACTTCTGTAAACTGTTTTCAGGTAAACTTGCAGCTTTGGGACAAGTGATTCAGACCCTGGGTCTGTGTTGGAGCAGACTGGAGTGTCTGGCTCAGCAAGACAGGGTGCTGGAGTCCTGAGCTGGCAGGGAAAACAGGAATGGGGTAGTCTTGGTACATCGGGTGGCAGCTCCCAAGGGGGTTTCTGTGATCCAACCCGTCACAACCGTATCAAAAGCTTTGCTAAAGTCAAGAAATAACACGTCCACTGCTTCCCCTCATCCACAGAGCCAGTTATCTCATCATCTTACCCTTCATGTCCCTTGCTAGCTGCAACTCCAATTGTGCCTTGGCCTTCCTGATTACACCCCTGCATGCTCTAGCCATGTTTTTATACTCCTCCCTAGTCATCTGTACAAATTTCCACTTCTTCTAAGCTTCCTTTTTGAGTTTAAGCTCACCGAAGATTTCACTGTTAAGCCAAGCTGGTCGCCTGCCATATTTGCTATTCTTTCTGCACTTTGGGATGGTTTGTTCCTGCGCCCTCAATAAGGCTTCTATAAAATACAGCCAGCTCTCCTGGACTCCTTGCCCCCTCATATTACCTTCCCAGGGGATCCTGCCCATCAGTTCCCTAAGGGAGTCTAAGTCTGCTTTTCTGAAGTCCAGGGTCCATATTTTGCTACTCTCCTTTCTCCCTTTTGTGAGGATCCTGAACTCAACCATCTCATGGTCACTGCTGCCTAGATTGCCACCTACTTCTACTTCCCGTACCAATTATTCCAATTTTGTAAGCAGCAGGTCAAGAGGAGCATGGTCCCTAGTCAGTTGCTCCAGCACTTGTACCAGGTAGTTGTTCCCAACACTCTTCAAAACCTTCCTGGATTGTCTGTGCACCGCTGTATTGCTCTCCCAGGAGATGTCAGGGTGATTGAAGTCTCCCATTAGTACGAGGGCCTGTGATCTGGAAACGTCAGTTAGTTGTCTGAAGAAAGCCTTGGCTACCTCATCCTTCTTATCCGGTGGTCTATAGCACACGCCCACCACGACATCACCCTTGTTGCTCTAGCCTATAAACTTAACCCAAAGACTCTCGACAGGCTTTTCTCCAGTTTCAAATTGGAGCTATGAGCAGTCATACTGCTCTCTTACATACAGTGCAACTCCTCCACATTTCCTCCCATACTGTCCTTCCTGAACAGTTTATACCCATCCATGACAGGACAGTGCTCCAGTGATGTGAACTGCCCCACCAAGTTTCTGTTATTCCAATCATGTCATAGTTCTTTGTGCCAGGACTTCCAATTCTTCCTGCTTGTTTCCCAGGCTTCTTGGATTCATGTACATGCACCTAAGATAACTAGCTGATTGCTCTACTTTCTTAATATGAATCAGGAGGCTTCCCGTCTTGCACCCTCCTCCTTGTGTTTCCTCCAGGTATCCCACTCCTCCACTTACCTCTGGGTTTAGGTCACCATCCCCCGGTGAACCTAGTTTTAAGCCCTCCTCACTAGGTTAGCAATCCTGCCTGCGAAGATGCTCTTCCCTCTCTTCGTTACATGGATCCCATCTCTTCCTAGCAATCCTTCTTCCTGGAACAACATCCCATGGTTGAAGAATCCAAAGCCCTCTCTCCGACACACCACCTGCGTAACCATGCATTCACCTGCACAATTCGACTGTCCCTACCTGGGCCTTTTCCTTCAACAGGGAGGATGGACGAGAACACAACTTGCGCCTCAAACTCCTATATCCTTCTTCCCAGAGCCACGTAGTCTGCAGTGGATGTGGATAGCCACGGACCATTTTTGTGGATAGTGGCTCGGATGGATATGCCACCATGCAGGGCTCTACTCACCAGCAGTGCCTGGCCCGTGGCATCCAGCTCGGGCCGCCCGGGGGGCGCAGTACACTCGGGGCCGGCAGCAGCAGCCAGTGGCTGGGGCTGGGCGGCAGGTCGGAGTTGGGGCTGTTCAGCACCCGCTTGCAGCACTGCTTCCTGTCCAGCAGCTCGGGCCCTCAGGCAGCACCAGCATCCCCACCATGGCCCGGCCAGCAGCACTGGCCCCACTCCCAGTCCCAGGTCTGGCCACCGGCTCCTGAGCAGTAAGGCCAGCCCCCGGCCATGGGAATTGGAGTGGGCGGGGTCCTGGTGCCCCACCCCTCCGCCCCACTGTGATGCAACATGCACTGCTGCTGCGTATATTATTATTATTATTATTATTATTGCCGTGTGCCATCACTTGCGAGCCCCCGGGAGCAGCATGTGATGCAACTCCCCTTCCCCCAAGTTCCCCCTCCATGCCGCCCCTTCTCCTCGAGACTCTGCCCCCGCACTGCCCCTTACCCCTAATCCCTACCCTCGTGCTGCCTCTTCCCTGCAAGACCCCCCCCACTCGCTCCCTTCCCTCCTCTCCTCCCCCCCACCCCGTCACTAGCCCTTGTGAGACGGCTTGCTGCTGTGGGTGCGGATGCAGATACAGGTAGAAGACGGCTAGCAGATCGCAGGTCAGATTGTGGGTTGATCCTGGTGGATGGAGATCGGATGCGGATCCACATTTTTGTATCCGTGCAGGCCTCTAATGATCAACACCCCGCACAACATACTTTTCAATTTTCATGGATCCTACACATGACTATCACAACCTGTGCTGTACCCAGAGGTGGATTAAAATTTATTGGGGTCCTGGGCACAAAGAACATTTGGGCCCCCCACCCCACTCCCACACCATGAGGCCCCGCCCCTTGTCTCACCCGTACTTCCCCAAAGCCCCGCCCCCTGGCCTGGCCAGAAGCCGGGCCACTCTGGAGAATTCTGGACCCTCCACTTTCCCTGGGTGGCACAGTCTAGAGGGCAGGGACATGGGCTGGGGGCAGGTCTTGGGCACCCTGGTCCCCCACCCAGGGCAGATGGTGGGTCCAGGGCTCCCCACAGCTGCTGGGCTCCCTGGGTGGCTCTTACTACAGCCTAGAGTGACTATACATCCGGTTTTGGCTGGGACAGTCCCCTTTTTAAGCCCTTCCCCAGACGTCCTGACTTTTTTTTGGGTAAAACTTGGCATGTGTCCCATTTGCTTTTGCCAATTGATCATCAGTTGGCAAGAGCAAATGGGACAAGTGCCCAGTTTTGCCAAAAGGGGGCTGGTGGGGTGAGCAGGGGGAGGGCCTGGGCCTCGGGTGAGCAGCTGGGCCTTGGTCAGTCCCGTGTGGGAGTAGAGGGGGGCTTGGGCCAGCTTTGCGTGGGGGAGGGAAGAAGGGCTCAGGCCAGCTCCAGGGGGTGGGGAAGAGGGGCTTGGGCTAGCTCCATGGGGGGCGGAAAGAGGGGCTCGGGCCAGCTCCATGGTGTGGGAAGAGGGGCTCGAGCCAGCTCCTGGGGGGGAGAGGGGCTTGGGCCAGCTCTGTGGGGGGAGGAAGAGGAGGGAGGGCCAGCTCCATGGTGGGGAGGGAAGAAGGGCTCGGGCCAGTGGCTTGCCCAGCTCCATGCAGGGGGATGGTGGGAGAATATAGTCACTGGGCTCCAGCTTTCAGACTGGCCAAGGGGCAGGGCCTCGGGGGAAGAGGATTTGCAGGGCGGCAGGGCCCTGACAGGAAAGGAGGAGCAGGGGGTGGAGCCCTGGGGGAAGAGGAGAATCAGGGCAGCGGGGCCCCGGGGGGAAAGGAGGAGCAAGGGGTGGAGCCCCCAAACATAGTATGGGATTGTTATAAGCACCTTGACTCTAAAGTACATGTAGATGTATCTTAATATTCAGTAAAGGTGCAAACAAGTTTGTAACGACCTAATAAAACAGTTATAAGAATGTTATGAATATCTGTTATTCAATATTGAGGTCTCTCCTCTACACCACTAACCTACACTATTGCGGCTGGTTGAAATTATTTTTAAATTCCAAATGTTTATGTATTTCATGGGGGGTTTTTTCCAACCAATTTCAATGATTAGAATGTTATAGTTATGAACGAGCCGGTGAAAGATTTACTCACTCAGAGAGTCACTATGCTGCACTCTTTGTATATAATGCACAGGCCTGGAAACTTCTGTTCACATTTCACAAAGATACACAAAATGTAGCTGTGTTCTTAATTAATTTCAGATGTATTTTTGTTCTGTTTTTAGCCATGGGGTTCGCAAATATCATCCTGCACCTCTGGGCCTGGATATTCATGCTATGGAGTGAGTATTCAACAATATCACAGACATTTCTATGTCTTTCCATATAAACCATCTCTGCATGAAGCTCAGCCTTTCCATGTCATTTATCCCCCCTGAGTTTTGTGGTGAAGCAGCTGGAACTAGTAATGAACCCAAATCTTAAACCAAAGCTCATCCAGAGCCATAGATTTTGCCTTGTCTCTTTCCACATATCATCACAAATTGGCTAAAACCTCATAGAAATTCATCACAGATATGACTAGACATAAGACCAGCCATACTGGGTTAGATCAATGGTCCCCCTAGCCCGGTATCCTCTCTTCTGACAGTAGCCAGTGCCAGATGCTTCAGAGGGAGTAAACAGAACAGGGCAATTTTTATTGAGTGATCCATCCCCTGTCATTCAATCCCAGCTCCTGGCAGTCAGAGGTTTAGGGACACCCAGAGCACACGGTTGTGTCCCTGACCATCTTGGCCAGTAGGCATTGAGGGACCTGTCCTCCATGAACTTATCTAGTTCTTTATTGAGCCCTGTTATACTTTTAGCCTTCACAGCATCCCCTGGCAACAAGTTCCACAGGTTGACTGTGCATTGTGTGAAAAAGTACTTCCTTATGTCTGTCTTAAACCCACTGCCTATTAATTTCATTGGGTCACTTCTGGTTTGTGTATTTTATGAAAGGGTCAATAACACTTCCTCCTTCACTTTCTCCACACCATTCATGATTTTATAGACCTCTATCATATCACCCCCTTAGTCATCGCTTTTCCAAGCTGAAAAGTCCCAGTTTTTTACTCTCTCCTCATATGGAAGTTGTTCCATACACCTCATCATTTTTGTTGCCCTTCTCTGTACTTTTACCAATTCTCATATACCATTTTTGGAATGGGATGACCAGAACTGCACACAGTATGCAAGGTGTGGGCATACCATGGCTTTATATAGTGGCATTATGTTATTTTCTGTCTTACTATCTATCCCTTTCCTAATGGCTCCTAACCTTCTGTTAGCTTTTTTGACTGCTGCTGCACATTGACTAGATGTTTTCAGAGAATTATTTCCAATGACTCCAAGATCTCTTTCTTGAGTGGTAATAGCTAATTTAGCTAATGTTGAACAGCACAATAGAGATCCATGGGGAACCCCGCTATTCACCTCTCTCCACTATTAAAACTGTTTTTTCCTACCCTTTGTTTCCTATCTTTTAACCAGTTCCTGATCCATGAGAGGACCTTCCCTTTTATCTCATGACTGCTTACTTTGCTTAAGAGCTTTTCGTGAGAGACCTTGTCAAAGGCTTTCTGAATGTCCAAATACACTATATCCACTGGATCACCCTTGTCCACATGTTTGTTGACCCCCTCAAAGAATTTTAATAGAATGATGAGGCATGATTTCCTTTGTAAAAAGCTGTGTCACTCTTCCCCAACATATAATGTTCATCTATGTATCTGATAATTCTGTTCTTTACTATAGTTTCAACCAATTTTCCCAGTACTGAAGCTAGGCTTACCAGCCTGTAATTGCCAGGGCTGCCTTTGGAGGCCTTCTAAAAAATTGGCCTCACATTGGCTATCTGCCAGTAATCTTGTACAGAGGCTGATTTAAGCTATAGGTTACATACAACGGTTAGTAGTTCTGCAGTTTCATATTTAAGTTCCTTCAGAACTCTTGGATGAATACCATCTGGTCCTGGTGACTTATTACTGTTTGATTTATCAGTTTGTTCCAAAACCTCTGTAACCCACACACCTCCTGGGTGTGGCGTTATGTCCCATCTACTGGCACTGAGACTACTTAGAGATTAAGGAGTCTGCTTTGCAGCCTGAGCTAAGAGTCCAGTGGCTTTTAGCTCATGCAGTAGAGGCTCGTGTCTTTAGCTCCAGAGGTCCCAGGTTCAATCTCACCCGCCGACAACCAGGGTCTGTGAACGTTACACCTTCTCTAGTGACACCTCAATCTTGGAGAGTTCCTCAGATTTGTCACCTAAAAAGAATGGCTCATGTGTGGGAATCTCCCGAACCCTCTGCAGTGAAGACTGATGTAAATAATTTATTTAGCTTCTCTACAATAACCTAGTCTTCCTTGAGTGCTCCTTTAGCACCTTGATCGTCCACTGATTGTTTGGCAGGCTTCATGCTTCTGATGTACTTAAACATTTTTTTGCTGCTAGTTTTTGTCGTGTGCTAGCTGTTCTTCAAATTCTTTTTTGGCCTATCTAATTATACTTTTACACTTGACTTGCCAGAGTCTATGCTCTTTTCTATTTTCCTCAGTAGGATTCAACTTCCAATTTTTAAAGGATGTCTTTTTGTCTCTAACTGCCTCTTTCACTCTGCTGTATAGCCATGGTGGCATTTTTGGTCCTCTTGCTGTTTTTTTATTAGGGGTATACATATAGTTTTTGCCTCTATAATGGTGTTTTTAAAAAGTTTGCAAGCAGCTTGCAGGCATTTCACTCCTGTGATGGTTCCTTTTAACTTCATTTTAACTAACCGCCTCATTTTTATGTTGTTTCTCTTTTTGACATTAAATGCTACTGTGGTGGGTTTCTTTGGTATTTTACCCCCCAGAAGGATGTTAAATTTAATTTAGATACTGTTGCTATTGTCAAGCAGTTCAGCTACAGTCACCTTTTGGACCAGATCCTATGCACCACTTAGGACTAACTCAAGAATTGCCTCTCCCCTTGTGGATTACACGACTAGCTGCCCTAAGGAGCGGTCATTAATGGTGTCTAAACATTTTATCTCTGCTTCTCGTCCTGAGGAGACATGTACCCAGTCAGTATGAGGAGAGTTGAAATCTCCCATTTTTATTTGTTTTTCTGTTTTTGTAGCTTCTCTAATCTCCCTGAGCATTTCACAATCACCATCACCAGGTACTTGGTAGTGTATTCCTACTCCTATTATTCAAGCATGGAATTTCTCTCCATCGAGATTCTGTGATACTGTTTGATTTATTTAAGATTTTTACTCTATTTGACTCTATGCTTTTTTTTACATGTAGTGCCACTCCCCCACCAGCGTGACCTACTCTGCCATGCCTATAATTTTTGTAACCTAGTAAAACTGTGTCCTCTTGATTATCATCATTCCACCATGTTTCTGTGATGCTTATTATATCAACATCCTCATTTAATACCACACACTCAAATTCACTCATCTTAGTATTTAGACTTCTGGCATTTGTATATAAGCACTTATAAATTTTGTCAGTGTTTAGTTGCCTGGCATTATGTGATGTAATTGAATGGAACTCTTTTTCGTTTGACTCTTTCTCTTCAGTTCCTACCTGTCCTTTATCAACATCTATCCTCTCCTCTTTATTAGGATATAGAGAATCCCTGTTAATAGTTCCTCCCCTAAGGGATGTCTCTGTCCAAACTGTGTGCTCCTCAGTACCTGTCAGCTTTCTCCCACCCCTCAGTTTAAAAACTCCTCTATGACCTTTTTAATTTCGCATGCCAGCAATCTGGTTCCATTTTGGTTTAAACAGTGCCCATCCTTCCTGATTAGGCTCCCTCTTTCCCAAAAGGTTCCCCAGTTCCTAATAAACCTAAATCCCTCCTCCCTACATGGTCTCATCCATGCATTGAGACCCTGCAGTTCTTCCTGTCTAACTGGCCCTGCAAGTGGAACTGGAAACATATCAGAGAATGCTATCCTGTAAATCCCAGATTTAAATCTCTTTCCTAGCAGCCCAAATTTGGCCTCTAGGATGTCTCTCCTACCTTTCTTTATTGGAGATATTTGCTGCTAGTGTAACGCCGGCAGACCCCAGTGGTCGGCGGGCAGGATCGAGCTTAGTGCTTGAGCCTCTACAGCATGAGCTAAAAGTCAACTGGCTGTTAGCTAAGGCTGTAGAGCCAACTCATTTTATCGCTCTCTAAGTGGTCTCAGTGCTATGAGATGGGACAGAACACCCCACCCTGGAGGTGTGTGGGTTATATACTTCCCCTAGCTGAGGAAATGAGTCCCGAGCTTCAGAGACTTCCCAGGTGAAATCCTGGATGAGCCCTCACTTGTAATGCCAACAGACCCCAGTTGTTGGGGGGTGGGATCAAACTGGGGACCTCTGGAGCTTAGTGCGTGAGCCTCTACAGCAGGGGTGGGCAAACTACAGCCTGCAGGTCACATCTGGCCCATGAGCCATTTTAAGTCAGCCCATGAGCTCCCGCTGAGGCGCGGGCTCCGGTGCTCCAGCGTGGGCACTGGGTCAGAGGCCGCACCACAGAGCTTGGCCCCGCTCCAGTGCTCCAGCTGGGGTGCTGGGTTGGTGGCCGCGCCACACAGCTCCTGGAAGCAGCCGCATGGCCCCACTCTGGTGCTCTAGCAGGGTCGGGGGCTGCTCCATGCGTAGGAGCCAGAGAAGGGACATGCCACTGCTTCCAGGAGCCGCTTGAGGTAAGCACCGCTCAGAGCCTGCACCCCAGGCCTCTCCCCATGCCCCAACCCCCTGCCCTGATCCCCCTCCTGCTCTCCAAACCCCTTGATCCCAGCATGGAGCACCCTCCTGCACCCCAAACCTATCGTTCCTAGCCCCACCCCAGAGCCCGCATCCCCAGCCGGAACCTGCACCCCTTCCCGCACCCCTGCCCCATCCCTGATCCCCCTCCCGCCCTCCAAACCCCTCAGTCCCAGCCCAGAGCACCCTCCTACACCCCAAACTCCTCATCCCCAGCCCACCCCAGAGCCTGAACCCCCAACCAGAGCCCTCACTCCCTCCCGCACCCCAACCCTAATTTTGTTAGCATTCATGGTCCACCATACAATTTTTATTCCCCGATGTGGCCCTCAGGCCAAAACGTTTGTCCACCCCTGCTCTACAGCATGAGCTAAAAGCCAACTGGCTGTTAGCTAGGGCTGTAAAGCAGTCTCTCTCTCTCTCTCAGTGGTCTCGGTGCCACTAGATGGGACAGAACACCACACCCAGGTGGTGTGTGGGTTACACTAGCAGTTCCAGATCGGTTACATGCCATTGTAGGCAGACCCATCATACCATCCCCTCCATCAACTTATCAAATTCAGTCTTGAAGCCAGTTGGGAGTTTTGAGAGCTTCCAAGGGGAGCAGTGGGGGCAAAACACCTATTTGCTGCTCGTGCTCGCTAATTCTAGTCCACTGACTCTGCTTTAGCAATAGTATGAGAACATCCTGCTTTGAGTGCCCTCTAGTGGTGGTCCTCATTATAATGCTTCTTAGCACAGGAAATCACCAGTTGGACTGCATTGCCCAGAATCTAGAACGGGATGCTGGGTGCATCTGTGTTTGAAGAGATGGGGAGGAGAAAAGGCTGAAAGCAAGAGACCTCTAGGCCTCTGTGCAAAATAATAAATCTTGATGTGTGCACCACACGCCATGAATCCAGTGTCCCTGCCAATTTGTCTCTCTCCTAATATATAGAGAGACCCCCTTTCTGTGACATAAGAATGGCCATAGTGGATCAGACCAAAGGACCATTTAGCCCAGTATGCTGTCTTCTGACTGTGGCCAATGCCAGGTGCTTCCAAGGGAATGAACAGAACAGGTAATCATCAAGTGATCCATCCCCATTCCATCTGCCTGTGCCACTGACCTAGTGGGTGATCCTGGCCAAGGCACTGCCTCAGTTTCCCTCTCCATACAGGGAGATGCTAATACTTCCCTATGTTACAGGAAGGGGGTGGCATCTTGGTGAATGAATGTTTGTAAAGTCCTTTGAGATCCTCAGAGAGAAGCTGCTAGAGAAGGAGCAAGTTTATTCTCAGAGCTATGCTGGAACCAGAACATTCAAAGCTGGATATAAACTTTCTCAAGGCTTTGGGAGTGTATGTGTTGAGGGGAGGGTTGGTTTGGGTCCTTCTCTGTTATTAAATTTAATGAATGCTTGAGTGAGTGTGGAATTGCATGAACATGTTGGCAGTGATGGAGGGCGGGGAGGCAGAGTGGGAAGACTGTTAAAGAGTTTGATTGATGCTGTGTTTGGTTGAAGGAAATGGTAGGACGTCCATAAGGGACTGTAGGACAGAGACACAAGGTTGGGGAGAAGGTGAAGAGTTCAAGGGGGTAGAAGTAGATATGAGAGTCATCAACACAGCAGGGACAGGAAAGACCATGGGAGCAGAGGATATCACCCAAGGGTGTGCCTATTTTCTCAGACACCATGGCAGTGCTCTGAGGCCTTGGTGACAGGCATTCGTATAGTCACCTTGACCCAGATTTGTAAGGGTATTTAGGTGTTGCTGCACTCAGCATTGCAACACCTAACTTTGTTAGGAGCCTAAATCTCATTTTCTAAAGTGACTTGGGCACTGAGTGGGCCAAAATCCCATTGACAGTTGATGGGTTCCTAAGTCCTTAGATCTCTAG
>NW_020664812.1:1171123-1173786 GCF_002925995.2 Terrapene triunguis | reverse complement strand
CACACCTCTGGGGAGCAGCAACAGAGAAGCGGAGGGAAGTGGTAAATAATCCATTGAAGATAATGCCTGATGGAGTGGCCCTCAAGGAAGGAAACGAGGAAAGGGCAAAATGAGAATGAGAAGGTCTCAGGAAGAAGTATGTGGGGGAACCTGTCGCTTGTTGTCAGCTGCTGATTAAAGAACTGCTGTGTACATTTCCTTTTGTTACACGTAGAGGGGATTTGACCTAATCCTTTCAAGGCGGACTTAGACTAGCCTTGCTGCCGAGAGAAGGAAGAGTGATTGTAGATGATCTGATAGAGGACGCTTGTGAAAAAGGCAAAATTGAGAAAATAGGGATAGTGACTCTGATGGGGGTAGGGACAAAATGGGACCCAGTTGGGGCCACCACTCCACACAGCACCCCCTGGGCCCAGAATTGTGCAGAAGAGAAACCCCTTCCCAGTCTGAGGGCAGTAGATGGTGCCTCCTTTCCCCCCTTGCCCGAATTGCCAGAGACTCCAGCTGGTAGGAGCAGCTGCAGAACTAGACAAAGAAGGAACCTTGGGCCAGTAGCTTTGCAGGTGATTGGCTCTGTTCCCAGAGTTGTCACTGACTGTCTGAGTGATCATAGATAAGATACTGAGGTCAACATTTCAGGGGCTAATGGAATGGGATACTGGGCCTCTCGCTTCTAGGGTGCTGGTTCTAACTTGGCCCCAGATTGGGAGGTGGGATTAGCTGGCTCAGAGAATGGAATATAGGGACTTTCACCTCGAGGGCAAAATTTTAAGTCTGGCCCAGGTTCAGGGGATTGGCTGGATCAGAGACAGGATAAAGGGACTTTCACCTTTCTTGGGCACCATTTCAAATCTAGCCTCTTGTGTGTGTGTAGGGGGCTGACTGGCTCAGAGGGGTAAGGGAATGGGACTTGGGCAAATAACAGCAGCCACATATGCAAGTAGTTGATGGAGGGGATCAAACCTTAGACCTTCAGCTAGGGTAGCCACTGAGCATCCCCAGAATAACAAACATTCTGGTACTTCCAGGAATGACATGGGCCCGCTGCCATGACTTGTCATGCATGGTGCATGCGAGGTCACGCTGGCAGGGATGGACTGGTGTGCTCTTCAAAATGGCATCCCCAGTCTGTGATACTGGACAAGACCATACCCGGTTTTGCCTCAGTACCGGACAGAGGACAAGCCCCAGAGAAACAGAACTGTCTGGCTTAAAACCAGACAAATGGCCTGCTTACCTTCAGTACCAAGAGCACAGGCCTGTACCACTTGAACTCCTTTAGCTGTGAGACAGTAACAGGTCCTGTAGCCTCTGTGACACTAGAGAGAGTCATGAGCACGCATGTTAGGCCAGTCTTATTCTACTCAACTTTGTGAGACATTGGAAATTTGTGAACATTCTTATGAATGCGAGGTAGTCATCTGAATACTCAGGAAAAGGAACAATGTTAATGGACTGAGTAGGGCAGAGAGAATGTGATACTTTTAGTCATGGAAATATCCATGAGTCAGATTGTTTCATTTTCAACCTGCTCTAGCCCCTATCGACACGCCCATGCAGAAGAGTATTTGACAGGTTTCTAAAGACCCAGCAACTGAAATCAGTGAATTATAGGAGAATCTCAGCTTCCATTTAAAAAAAGTGGTTGTGAATAAAATATTGGAAAAAGTGTGACCTCATGTTCAGAAAACAGAAGGCAGAGAAACAGCACTGAAATTATTTAAAAACAAACCAAGTAAGGATTTGAAGCCAAATCTCATGTTTTTTTGGAAGATGACTCATGATTTTTTCATGTTTGGGGTTGGAATACTGCGCTAATAAAGTCTCCATAATAAAATTGATACTGAATAAAAACAGGGTGTCTCATAAGGTGGGAGTGGACAGAATTGGGGCAGGGTTTTATGCCTATCTCCGTCTTTCTGTCTCTACAGATGTTGCTAATATCTCCATCGCAGTGTCATCTGTAGAAATTCCAGATCCCTCTTGCTCAGGCCCCCAAGGGACAGAATTTATCACAGTCTTCATGCAGAATCACTTCCCAAGTTATGGCGGTAAAGACTTCAGGTTGTTCATCACTGGCTACATCTCTGGGACGTTCGTCACCGTGTCAGTAAATAAAGCAGATTTTTCGGTCAATATCACTGCAAATCCCGAACAGACAGTATCTGTGATGATCCCAGCGTTTGTGGAGCTGGCTGGAAGCAACACATTTGACCACACTGTCATTGTCCAGGCTGACCATGAGATCTCCATCCTCGCTCTGAACTATAAGCGCTATACAGCTGATACCACTGTAGTGTACCCTATGCAGAGGCTCGGGACAGAGTACTATGTGGTGACTCCACTGGGGAATCCAGATGGTCTCGATAAGCAATTTGCTGTAGTAGCCTGGAAGGATCCCACCATTGTTGAAGTTTACCTCAAAGGGGCTGTCACTTTCCAAAGAAAAGCCTACAGAGCAGGGACAAAACTGGTCATCTCACTTGGAGCTTACCAGGCTGTCCAGCTGCAAAGCCATGATGACTTATCCGGCACCAGGATCGTGTCCCAGAATCCTGTGGCCGTCTATAGCGGACACATATGTGTTGCAAAGCACACCAAATGTGACTACGTGAATGAGCAGCTCCTGCCGGTGTCTGGCTGGGGCACCACATTCATCGTAC
>NW_020664812.1:1136459-1171113 GCF_002925995.2 Terrapene triunguis | reverse complement strand
GTATGTGGCTGCTTCCCAACACACTCGCATTGATTATCAGTCTGGGAGGGTGAGAGCCACTAAGGACCTGGTTGCTGGGCAGGTTGTGACATTTGAAATCAAATTCCCTAATCCCTTGTACATCTCTGCTAGTGCTGGGATCCAAGTCGTCTTCTTCTGTGCTGGTGGGAGCAAAGGGAAAATGGTGTATGATCCCTTCCTCCTGATGATCCCAGATGTCTCTGGCTATTGCCAGACCTACAACATACATGGACAGGACCAGTATGATAACTATGCAATGATAACAGCCAAAACATCAGAATCTGGTGGCATCACCATTGATAAGGAACCCTTGGGAAACATTGCATGGAGGCCAATTCCAGGCACAGGGTTCTCTTGGGCTGAATACAACCTTGGCAACGGGTTTAAGAGAGAAACCATGGAGCACCCCACAACTCCTTTTGGGCTTCTGAGCATTGGAATTGCATCCAGATCTGGGTATGGCTCACCAGCTATTGGTGCAAGCAGTGAGTAAAGTAGTTTTAGTTATGCCTTTTCCCACTTCTCAGTCTCTCAACACCTTTATTTAGCCTTGAACCCCAACCCATAATATTACAGAATTTCAGTTTGAAAGATGAAAAGACTTGTTGGGTCAGAGTCTCTGCACTGTTGAGTAGGGCTACCATATGTCCGGATTTCCCCAGACATGTCCGGCTTTTCGGTCTATAAATAGCCATCCAGGGGGGATTTCTAAAAATCTAAAAATGTCTGGGATTTCCCCCATCGGCTATTTATAGATCGAAAAGCAGCGGCCAAGCGCCGCTCGGCAGCCAAAGCCCCTTCCCAGCTCCCCCCATCCCCTGCAGCCTTAGCACGCCCCCGGCCCCGCAGCTGTCTTTCCCCTCCTCCCTTCCCCTGAATGCTCCGCCCCCTGCTCCTCCCCCTCCCCTGAACGCTCCGCCCCCTGCTCCTCCCCCTCCCCTGAATGCTCCGTCCCCCTGCTCCTCCCCCTCCCCTGCTTCCCACGAATCAGATGTTCGCGGGAAGTCTGAAAACAAGCAGGGGCAGACGGGCAGCAGCAGGTAAGCTGGCAGGGAGGATGCGAGGAGGAGGGCTCCAGGGAGGCGCGGCGCAGCCCAGTCCGGCCCCGGCCGAGCGGCTCCCTCCGGCCCCGGCTGGCCCCAGCGGCTCAGGCCCGGGCCCCAGCCCTGGTTCCAGCCGAGCGGCGTCGGCCGAGCACCCCCGGCTCCGACCCCGGCCCCAGTGGCTCCGGCCCTGGCCCCGGCCCCAGCAGTTCTGGCCCGGCTCGGCTCGGGCCCCTGGGCACTGGCCCCGGTTCCGGCCGAGCGGCGCTGGCCGAGCACCCCCGGCCCCGGCCCCAGCGGCTCCGGCCCAGCTCGGCTCGGGCCCCCGGGCACCAGCCCCGGTTCCGGCCAAGGGGCGCCGGCCGAGCACCCCCGGCCCTGGCCTCAGCGGCTCTGGCCCTGACCCCAACGGCTCCGGCCCGGCCGAGCACTCCCAGCCCTGGCCCCAGCGGCTTCGGCCCTGGCCCCAGCGGTTCCGGCCCGGCTCGGCTCGGGACCTGGGGCGCCAGCCCCGGTTCTGGCCAAGCGCGCTGGCCCCGGCCCCAGCGGCTCCGGCCCAGCTTGGCCCCAGGGCGGCGGCCCCAGTTCCGGCCAAGCACCTCCGGCCCGGCCCCAAGCCCCGTGACCCCGGCCGGAGCGCAGCCCGATTCCTGGGCTCTTGATAAAGCCAGCCCTGGTCAGGGGACAGGGAGGTGGGGTTGGATGGGTCGGGAGTTCGGGGGGGCTGGCAGGGGTGTGGAGAGGGATTGGGACAGTCAGGGACAGGGAGCAGGGGGGATTAGATGGGTCAGGGGTTCTGGGGGGGCTGTCAGGGGGGCAGGGTGTGAAGAGGGGTCAAGGCAGGCAGGGAGCAGAGGGGGTTGGATGGGTCGGGAGTTCTGGGGGTCCTGTCAGGGGGCAGGGAGCAGTTGGATAGGGCGTGGAAGTCCCGGGGATCTGTCTGGGGGAGGGGGTGTGGATATGGGGCAGGGGTGTGGAGAGGGGTCGAGGCAGGCAGGGAGCAGAGGGGGTTGGAGTTCTGGGGGTCCTGTCAGGGGGCGGGGAGCAGTTGGATAGGGCATGGGAGTCCCGGGGGTCTGTCTGGGGGCGGGGTGTGAATATGGGGTGGGGGTGTGGATAAGGGTCGGGGCAGTCAGGGGACAGGTAGGGTCCTAGGGGGGCAGTTAGGGTGGGGGGTTCTCAGGAGGGGGCAGTCAGGGGACAAGAAGCAGGGAGGCTTAGATAGGGGGTGGGGTTCTAGGGGGCAGTTAGTGGCAGGGGTCCCAGGAGGGGGCAGTCAGGGGACAAGGAGCGGGGGGTTGGGAGTTCTGAGGGGGGCAGTCAGGGGGTGGGAAGTGGGAGGGAGTGGATGGCGGCGGGACAGGGCAGGGGCGGGGCTAGAGCGGGGCTCCTCCCCCCCCGTGTCCTCTTTTTTGATTGTGGAAATATGGTAACCCTATTGTTGAGCTTCAGTTGTGAATAGCAGAACAGGGTGGCTGTTATGTCTTTAGTTGTCCCCTGTACTTAATTGAGCTTCCGGACCTTGTGGATTCTCCCCTTAGGCTGGGGGAGGTGCTTTAGTAGTGGGTGGTCTCCGCCCACCCATCTCCAGGATCTCAACAGACTGAGGCTGATCTACCTGCCTTCTACTCTTTTGAGGCTGTCCTGCTGGCCGGTTGCCCCCCGGCTGCTACTGCTACTGTGGAGAGGACCCTGCTGGTTTGACCCTCAGAGACGAGTGCAAGGCCCACTTTATCCATCATTTTTGGGGCCTCTCCTGGCTGGGTTGCTGCTGCCCTTGCTGCTGGAGAGCCTGTTGCTGCTGCTGGAGCTGAGGAGGGAGTGGAGGAGGCCCTGCTTTGTGGAGGGGGTTTGTAACATCCTTGCTTCTGTGGTGGGAGGTGCCGTTGTAGTGGGGAGCTGGGGGAGTGGCGTGGAGCCCTCCCACTGGTCTGTCCACTCCCCTACTGCCACCACTACCCCTCCACTTTCCTAATCACCATCTGGCTCTGTTCTCCACTCCCCAGCCCAGCAGTTTGCTCTGTCATTTTTCCCATCTTGGGACAGTATCAGCAGCGAGGGGGCACTTGTTTTTCGGGCGCCCGTGGATGCGCATGGCCTCTTCCCTCCCTTGGACTTGCCCTCCCTCCCCTGCTGCATTTGGCTGGTGGGCTCCCTTTCCCGCTGCTTCGCCCTCTGCCCTGTCCTTGCAGCTGTTTGCCCCCTTTCCCTTTGCTGCCTGCCCCACCCGTTCCACTTCTAGCCATCCTGTTTGCTCTGTTTTGCCCTGCCCTGCTTTTTGTGGAGCTTTTTTCTTTGTTGTCCTTGGTTGGTTGGTTTGCCCTGCCCCTGTCCCAGGGTGCAGGCCTTGATGCCCGCCCCTTCTCCTTTTTTTTTTTTTTTTTTGGTTTGGTTGCTTTTGAGCCCACCCTGTTTTTTGTTCCTTGCCTCTGGCATACTCGTCCTCCCCCACCCTTCATTCTAGTCCCTTGCTGTTCGCCCCCCCCTCCCGGTTTAACCTCTTGCCTGCGTGCCCACTTTCTATTTTCGGCACTTGGGATTCCCCTTCCCTCTTCAGTTATTCCCTTCACTGATGCACACTCCTTCATGATGCTTTAGTTTTTCCCCCTTTTCCTTCGTGCAGCTGGGGGAGCTGGTTTCTTCATCCTGTGCTGGGAGTTGTGTTCCTTGTTTTTCTGCGTCCCTTTCTGTTGGTGCCCTCCTGCCCTGCTTTCAGCCTAGCAGGGGTGTGTGGTAGCCGTTCCCCCCTCCCTCTCTCCCTCTCACCCCTTCCTTCCCTTCGTTCCCTTTGTTTCCTGCCTTAAGTGGCTGTCCCTATCCCTCCTTTACCGTGGTGGGTGATTCGGGGGATGGGACTTCCCTGGTCACCCCTGCGACTTCCCTTTAGTCTCCCTTCCCACCTTCCCTTGTGATGGCTGCCTCGACTGCCGCTGCCGGGTTGCCTGCCATCGCTGCCACTTAGGCACTGACGGCGGTGGGCTCGGATAGGGACTCCATTGCTGCTGCTGCGACCTCTGCCGCCTCCGCTTCTGAGACCACTCCCTTGGCCGGTGGGAAGGGCTGGGAGACGAAGAAGGGCAAGGGCTGTGCCCAGAAGGCGAACTCACCCATGGCAGTGGTTCCTTTTCCCGCTGTGATCCCGTCAACGGCCGCAGGCCCCCTTTTCCCCCGACGCGTTGTTCCTTCCACCAGCCCTGGAGGTGCCGCTTCCTCGGCCCCCAGGGCGTACGCCCAAGTTGCTGCAACCCCCTCCGCTCACCGCCTCGCCATCTGCTCCAGCCGTCTCCCGGAATACCATTCCTGGCGGCCGGGGCCTCTTTCCCACCCTCACTAGGGAGCACAGGGTGTGTTGCCTCCTGGTGTTAGCCTTGTCCCACGTAGAAACCTACATGCGGGCATTGGCACGGGTGGTGGGGCCCCCAGGCATGGTAGCGGCCTCTAAGATGTTTGGGAAGGTGGTGTTCTTCCTGGCGGCGGAGGCTGCTGCCCAGGAGGCAGTGGAGAGGGGCTTGGCGGTGGGGGGCGTTCATGTCCCCCTTGAGCCTTTGGAGGCTCTGGGTGTACGGGTGGTTTTCTCCTCTGTTCCTCCCTTCCTCCCCAATGCCGCCCTTTTGCCATTCCTCTCCACCCTGGGGAAGCCCCTGTCCGTCCTCAGCCCCCTTCCGTTGGGCTGTAAGGACCTCGCCCTCTGCCATGTTTTATCGTTCCACCTGTAGGTGCAGGTTCAAGTGCCACTGGCAGGACGTGACGGAGGGGCTCTGGCGGGGTCCTTTCTGGTGCCCCATCGAGGGGCCCAGTACCTGGTCTACTATTCTTCGGGGGAGGCCCAGTGCTTTCTCTGCTGGGTGGTGGGGCACGTCTGGAGGGACTGCCCCCTGGCCCGGCTTGGAGGGGCATCTGGGACTCCCGATACCCGGAAGGGCGTCGGCTTGACCATTGCCAGCGGCCCTGATCGCCCGGTCCCTGGGGTCACCCCTCCTCCATCCGTGACCGTTGTTAACTCTACTCGGGTCTCGGGGGAGGCCCCCCCTCCAACGTGCCCAGATCAGTGTGCAGGAATGGTATTAGTAGACCAGGGCCCGCAGAAGAGTGAGTGGCAGGGCCGGTAGCTGAAATCGAGCGGGGCTTGCCTCAGGGGGAGTCTGTCCCTTGCCCTGCTGTCCTGCCCTCGTCTTCCCTTACCCTCCCATCATTGCCCTCGCTCCCTGGCTCTGACCCGGCTGGCCAGCCCCCCTCTTCGGGGATCTGGGAGCTCGTGCGAGGGAGGCGCCGTAAAGCAGGGAATGCAGGCCCAGCACCCCCCCCATTGGCAAGGGGGAAGGGACCCCCTGTAAAACTATGAAGGGGGTTACTGGCGCTGGGTTTTCCGCTGTCTCCCCTGCTGATGCTCACTTGTTGGAGTTGGCAGAGGTCACTGCAGCCACCGAGGTGGGTAGTACCACCTCTCTCATGGAGTCCCTCCCTGAGGGGGTTACGGAAGGTGTCCCCCCTGCCTCTTTGCCATCTGTGCCCCCTGTAGGCGCCGAAGTGGCTACTGCCCCGGCTGCTGTTGAGGGCGACCTCATAGAGGCGGGTGGGGACTTTGCCTCTATTTTTGACAAGATCGAGGCCCTGGGCTTGACCACAACCACTGAGGAAGTGGACGCTTCCCTGCTAGAGGGCCTCGGTCAGGGCGCTTGCAATCTGTCGCCCCTCCCTCCCCCTTTTCCCCTATCTCAGGTGGTTGCCCCTGTTTTGGCCTCTGCAATGCCCTGGGACCTGACCATCTGCCCGGCTGCGATTGGTAATCCCGCTGCTGCCACCGTGCCCAGTGAAGTGATGGCTGACGCCGAGTGGCTGGGCTCTGAGCCCCTGGGTACCCTTCCCTATGATGCGGGGTGGCAGCCCTTGCCCCCCCCCAGTGCTGTAATTGTGGGTGCCTCGTTTAGTGGGGCACCTGAGCCTAGAGCTGTGGGGGTGCCCCAATCCCTTGCTGCCCCTTTGACGACCACGCCGGGGTGAGAGGTGCTGTGTCCCGGTGGTCTTGCGACTTGGGCCCCAGAATTTGTCCCTGTCCCCTGCCCTGATCCTGTTCCTGTCCTAGGTCTGTGTCCTGGCCCTTTCCCTGACCCTGTTCCAGCCCCTGCTACTGTCCTTACCCTTTCTTCCTTCCCTCCTCCTGTTGCTGCCGCCCCCAGGGTTGCCTCATTTTCCTTTTATGAGGGCTCCAGGGAGGCGGTTTTTGTTTTTCCCTCTCCTGACCCATCTGGGGCTGCAGTTCTCCCTTCGCCATTGTGGCGAAATGGGGGATAAAGCGTCGTAAGTACCCCACGACTCTCAAAAATGCCCGGACTTGTTTCTTGCGAACCGGTTGGGGCCAGTTTTGGATGGCCTCTAGTTTATTAAGCTGGGGTTTCACGATGCCTCACCCCACAATGTAGCCCAGATATTTAGCCTCTGTTAACCCTATGGCGCACTTGGCAGGATTTGCGGTAAGGCCAGCGCGCCTTATGGTATCTAGGACAGCTTCCACCTTTTCCAGGAGGGATTCCCAGTCCAAGGTATGAATAATCACATTGTCCAGGTAGGCGGCCGCATAACTGGTATGGGGGTGCAATAGCTTATCCATGAGGCGCTGAAAGGTAGCTGGGGCCCTATGGAGACTGAACGGAAGGACTGTATATTGAAAAAGGCCCTCTGGCATGGAGAAAGTGGTCTTCTCCTTTGCGTCTTCAGCAAGGGGAATCTGCCAATACCCTTTAGTTAAGTCTAGAGTGGTCAGGAACCGGGCATTTCCCAATCGGTCCACTAACTCGTCTATGCGGGGTATAGGATATGCGTTGAACTGGGACACCTCATTCAGCTGACAGAAGTCATTGCAGAATCTTGTGGATCCATCTGGTTTGGGTACTAGCATGATCAGGCACTGACTGTGGGACTCTTCGATTACTCCTAACTCCAGCATTTTCTTTACTTCTGCTCTGATTTCTTCTCTTTTGGCCGCTGGCACCCAGGGTTTGTAATGATGTGATGGTATGTCTCAGTTGTTTGACCGGGCCGAGACGAGAATACGTCTTGGTTCCAGTTGATCATCTCAGACACCTCTTCTCTTTGGGCTGATGTTAAATCGGGAGACACCCTCACCTGCTCAGGGGTTTTGTTTTCCTGAGGTGGGTCCTTTCGGGCAACTACACACACTTCTTGAGTACGCCAAGGCTTTAGAAGATTGACGTGGTACACTTGTTCTTGTTTTCTAAGTCCCGGTTGTCACACCTTGTAATTCACCTCTCCTATAGGTTCAACTACTTCATAGGGCCCCTGCCACTGGGTTTACTCTCTGCCGTGGGTACTAACACCATTATTCGGTCTCCTAGTTGGAACTGCCGTACCTTTGCTTGGCGGTTGTAGTGAGTTTGCTGAGCTTTTTCGGCCTTCTCTAGGTGCTCCCGCACTATGCGGGGTGACCCGGTTTATAGGGTCTCTCATTTGCAATACATGCTCAACTATATTCTTTCCCGTATTGGGCTCCTCTTTCCAAATCTCCCTGGCTATATCTAGTATGCCCCGGGGGTGGCGGCAAAGGGAGAGAATCCAGTGGAGGCTTGGGGAACTTCACGGATGGTGAACATAAGGTAGGGCAACAGGGTATCACAGTCTTTTCCATCCCTACTTACCACCTTTTTTATCATGGCCTTGAGGGTTTGATTGAATCTCTCTACCAGTCTGTTGGTCTGTGGGTGGTAAACTGAGGTTCGCAGAGTCTGGACATGGAGCGTAGAGCAGAGGTCCTTCATCAGCTTAGACATGAAAGGCGTTCCTTGGTCCGTTAGAATCTCTTTCAGTAGCCCTACTCGGGCAAAAATTTCCACCAGCGCCTTCGCTATGGACTTGGAGGCCGTATTTCATAGGGGAATGGCCTCTGGATACCTGGTTGCACAGTCCAAGACGACAAGCACATATTGGTGACCTCGAGTTGTCTTCTCTAGAGGCCCCACCAGGTCCATGGCTATTCGCTCAAAAGGGATCTCGATGATTGGTAGGGGTATTAAAGGGGCCCTTAGATGTGGGCAAGGGCTGTGCAACTGACATTCAGGGCAGGAGGCGCAGTACCACCGGATATCCTCATGTACTCCCAGCCAGAAGAATCTGCGCAAGATCCATGCTTGGATCTTCTCTACCCCCAAGTGTCCCCCAAAGAGGTGACTGTGGGCGAGACTTAATATTGCCCTCTGATGTTTTTGGGGTGCCAGGAGCTGGTTTACCACTTGGTCCTGCATTTGTACCACCCGGTACAGGAGGTTTTTCTTAATCATGAAATAGGGCGCTGGCCCTCGGGCCTTTCCCTCCCCAGGCACCCCATCTATCTCGGCCACCTCTTTTCTGATATTATCATATCTGGGGTCTTCTGCCTGGTCTCGCCCAAAGGTCTCTCTTCCGGGACCTATTGACTCGAACTCCGAGGAACTGGCCTCCACCTCCTCGGTCAATTTGGTGGCATTGGGGATGGGACTAGACTCTGTTTCCTCCTCCTCCCCTCCGGGGGTTTCTTCCTCAGTTCCCCATGCCCGTAGGCCTGCCTGGGCCATGCTCTGGCCCTGAAGCAGAATCCAGGTGCCCAAAGACTTCGCCGCCCTCCTCTCCCTCTTGGTTTTTCTGCCTTTGCCAGGGGCGGGGAACAACTCTTGAGATATTTCAGCAGAGAAGGGGAGGGGGGTGACTTTCTGTTAGGGATGACTCCTTAACTTCGGGGTCCTCTCCTCTCTCCCACCCCTCTGGCAGGAGCAAATTTCCAAATCCCTGGAAATCCCTTCCAATGAGCACAGGGTATGGAAGTTTAGGGACCATCCCCGCTTTTACCCCGGTGATATTTCCCAGGATTTCGATCCTCACCAGGATGACAGGATAATAACTAACAGTCCCATGTACACATGTTACTCCCGTAGCTTAACCTGTATTAACTGGCTGTGTTTCACTAGTTTCCCTGAAATCAGGATGACAGCACTGCCAGAGTCCACAAGTGCCACGGTCTCTACCCCATTCAGTTTCACTGGTTTTCTATATTGGTGTGGGGTAACTGTGACCCCCACGAGGTTGATTAGGTTGCATGGGTCTGCCCAATCCCCCAGGTTACACTGTATGGGCTCCTCAATATTGGGACATTGTGTCGCTAGGTGTCCCCATTCTCCACATGCGTAACACCTATAAGAGGCTCTAGGTGCTCCTCTGTCTCTTGGGTTAGGGGTCTTTGCCCTGTGGTTCCCCCCGCTCAGGCTATTCCCCCCACTTCTGGGTTCCCGGCTGCTCTGTGGCCACTACCCTCTTCCACCTGGGGCTCCCCGGATGCTTGGTTGTCTGACCTTCCAGGGTTGGGGCCGGGTACTTGTTTCCGGAGAAGACTTCTCTGGGTAGTCGGGACAGCTCTCGGGCTGCCATAGTCTCTCCACCAAGGTGATCACACCATCATCACAATGGATAGATACAGAGAGGGTGACAGAAAGATATAGTAAGTGATGTGGTGAGATAGCTGGACAGATAGCTATAGAGGAGACACTAGATATTTAGATAGATAGTTGAGGGAGGATAGATAGATGTGTGGGTGGGGAATAGATACATAGTGTGATACAGCATGGCCAGAGGGCAGCAGGAGAGGGTTAGAAGGGAGCCTTATTCCCTGTAGAGGGAAGAAAGTTTGCTATAGATTAATTAGAGCACCTGAAGCCAATTAGAGCCCCTGAAGTCAGTCACCTGATAAAAAACCCCTGCTTCAATCAGACAGGGGAAGGAATTGGAGCAGAGAGGATTGGTGTTGGAGCAGAGAGCAGTTTGGAGGGAAGCAGAGGACAGGTTGGAGAAGTGCTGCGGTGGGCTAAGAAGACCAAGACCCTAGGTAAAGGGGTACCTGGCTTGTGCAAAGGGAGGGCAGGAAGCCCCCCACAAGCTGAAAGGCAGGAGAGGGAAGTAGCGCAGGGGAAGGAATCACTAGTTCAAGTGGTTTACCACTATCCCTATGGCCCCTGGCCTGGGACCCGGAGTAGAGGGCAGGCCCGGGTCCCTCCCTCTCCACTCCCCTCCTCTAGGACACTAGTGGGGCAGTTAACATTCCAGTTCAGGGGCAAGAAATGGTGCTCTGAACCCCCACCCCCAAGAAGAGAAAGCGCGAGACCCATCATAGTAGTGCCAGCAATTTGCCACAATAGATATAGAGGGCGGAAGTGGGGATAGAGGGGAGTGTGGGGGATAGATAGATTGCATTTTCACTCCACAACTGCCCCTCTTACCCTCTTCATCCCAGCCCTGTCCCCTTCATCGCTTTCTCTTCACTTTTCATACAGCTGAAACCTCCTAAGTAAACCCACTCAAATAAAATAATAATTAATAACAATCATGGCCCTGACATGCTGACTGTTATCATCTTATTCACTCTGCTTGTACATTACCTACCCAGTGTCTATCTCAAATGTAAGCCCCTTTGGGCAGGGACTGTCTGCTAATAATAGAATATCAGGGTTGGAAGGGTCCTCAGGAGGTCATCTAGTCCAATCCCCTGCTTAAAGCAGGACCAATCCCCAGACAGATTTTTGCCCCAGATCCCTAAATGGCCCCTTAAGGATTGAATTTACAACCCTGGGTTTAGCAGGCCAATGCTCAAACCACTGAGCTATCCCTCCCCTAGATTTACACAGCACCTAGCACAGTGGGGTCCCATTCTCAGATGGGCCTTAGGCACTACCCTAATAACCATGATTAATTTAAAAAAAAAGGAAGGTAAGAATGATCGATCATCTTGTCCATTTCACAGACAGGCTATGGGATTCTGTTGAGACTCAATTTAATTCAGATTTTTTCCACCATCCCTCAGCCCTTCTCTGCTTCTAAATATAACTGATTAGTCTGTTGTTTCTTGTCTTTCAAGTGTCTTTCTGGATAGATATTCCGACGCCATCCTGCAGTGTGGTCCTCTGCAAGGAAGGAACAGTTTGTAAGATGGTAGATGGGGAGCCAGAGTGCTTGCCAGTTTCTGCGGCCACGTGCTGGGCTGGGGGTTACTTGCATTACCACACATTTGATGGACGGCCGTATGACATCCATGGCGCCTGCACCTACACCGTGGCCAAGACCTGCGGGTGTGACTGCGACCCACACTCCTTTGACATCACGGCTGAGAGTGGAAACAGGGGGAACACGCAGGTCTCATACATTGGGTCGGTGACCATCCAGGTGGATGGCATTACCATCACAGTGGCCAGGGCAGAGGTCGGCTTTGTGAGGGTGAGTACTGGGTGCACCTCTCCACCCCGCTGCTATGCACAATTCCCCAGTGTGGCACTAGCGGGTGCTGTGTGGCAGGGAGTGGCGTGGGGGAGGGGTCAGTCGGGGGCACTGTACTCTCAGAGTTGCACTGACCCATGATACCACAAGGTGCTGCGCTGAGAGGAGAGGAGTGGGTGACTTGGTGTGGGGAGGTGTCTTCTCTGTCACAAGCACATGGGATCTGCTGTACTACGCCAGATAAATAGTAGACCTGAGGACTTTGGGCATTACATCTCCCTTGGCGCGTCATGCAGGTGCAGGGCCAGTACCCCAGCTATTGTGGGCAAATCCCAGCTCCGCTGAGTCCATTCTTCTGCAAGTTCCCTGGTAATTTCTAATGTAACAGGGATCCCTCTGAGACCCCACCTGAGGAGAATCCCCACTCCTGGATCCAGGAGGATGTTGCCTCAGCTCTAAGATATGGGGAAACTGAGGCACATCTAGGCAGGTAAGGGGCTCTGCTTTACAAAGCCTGCTCTAACTGAGGTGCCTCAGGGGCCCTGGAACATTCTAGACATCTCCTTGAGACCTCTTGCCCCTCAAGTGCTGCTCCTAATGGCTCCAACTGACATGGCCCCCTCCCCCACAGGAGGTGCTCCATAACGGCTGTAACTGACACAGCCCCCTCCCCTGATGGAGCCGCATGCTAACAGCTTTAACCAACATGGCTCCCTCCCCCACAGGAGCTGCTCCCCAATGGCTCTAACCGACATGGCTCCTTCCCCTGCAGGAGCTTCTCCCTTATGGCAATAACTGACACAGCCCCCCCGCCCCCCAGGATCTGCTCCCTAAGGCTCTAACTGACATGGCCTCCTCCCCACAGTAGCTGCACCCCAATGGCTCTAATCGACATGGCTCCCTCCCCTGCAGGAGTTGCTCCCTAACGGCTCTAACCAGTGCGACCCCCTCCCCTACAGGAGCTGCTCCCTAACAGCTGTAACTAATGCGGCCCCTCCCCCTCAGGAGCGGCTCCCTAATGGCTCTAGCTGACACAGGCCCAGCATTGCCAGTCTTGTGTTTTCTTCACAAGTGCCGGGGTTTCGCTGGGGGCCGGGGCTCGTCTGGTGATGGCACAAGAAGCTCCAGCCCTAGGGTTACCATATTCAAACATTTAAAAAAGAGGACACTCCATGGGGCCCCAGTCCTGCCCCCGGCCCTGCCCCAACTCCGCCCCTTCCCCGCCCCAACCCCACCCCTTCTCCGCCCCCATTCCAACCCCTTCCCCAAAGTCCCTGCCCCAACTCTGCCCCCTCCTCTGAGCACCCCGCATTCCCCCTCCTCCCTCCCGCTCTGATCTTGGTTGGGGGTTGCTAAGTGCTTCCCTGCTCCCTACTCGCCCCACAGCCCCTGCAGCCTCTATGCCCTTGCCTGCCCTGCTCCTCCTCACCCTGCAGCCTCTGCACCCCCCCCCTGCCCCTGCAGCCTCTGTGCCCCCTGCTCCCCACTCGCCCTGCAGCCTCTGTGCCCCCTGCTCCCCACTCGCCCTGCAGCCTCTGTGCCCCCTGCTCCCCACTCGCCCTGCAGCCTCTGCACCCCCTGCCTGCCCTGCCCCTGCAGCCTCTACACCCCCCCGCCCCTGCAGCCTCTGTGCCCCCTGCTCCCCACACACACACCCCCGCCGCCTGCCCTGCTCACCGGGCAGAGGGAGAAATGCGGGCTCCACGTGGACTCAAACACTTCCGAGCTGCTCTGTGGGGGAGGAGGGGGCGGGGGAGGGGGAGGGACTCTGGCTGCTAGAGGCCCTAGTGGCTGCGAGCGGCTTTCAATCAGGCCAGGCGTCCAATCAGCCGCGCCGCACTCCGCAGGAGGGGAAATCCCGGACATTTCTACTTCATTAGAAATCCCCCCCGGACGGCCATTTAAGGCTGAAAAAGCCGGACATGTCCGGGGAAACCCGGATGGATGGTAACCCTATCCAGCCCCCTGGCGAAGTCCAGCCCTGCTGGAAGCCAGCAAAGTTGCTCCTCTCCGCTCACCGCTCTGATTCGGGGGAGCAAAGAGCCCTGCTGCCCAGGGTGGTGCCGCTCCCTCCCTTCCCCTGTCCCATGAGCAACGGGACGGGACAGCTCCTATTCTCCTCCCCTCCTGCAGCATCCCAGAAGGAGCAGAGGAGAGGCTGGGGGGGGGGGGGGGCTGAATTGTGCAGGCAGGAGTCTGGGACTGATGAGGTGGGGGCGGGGGCTGGGCAGGGCTGGCTCTACCATTTTTGCTGCCTGAACTGCCACAGCAAAAAAGCTCAGACTCTGCCACCCCAAGAATGGACAGAATGTGCCCCTTAGCATGTGCTGCCCCAGGCACGTGCTTCCTCCGCTGGTGCCTGGAGCCGGCTGTGGGGCTGGGGCTGAACTGAGGGGGGACTGATGGAGATGGGGGCTCAGGTGCTGAACTTGGGGGATAGCTCAGTGGTTTGAGCATTGGCCTGCTAAACCCAGGGTTGTGAGTTCAATACTTGAGGGAGCCACTTAGGAATCTTGGGCAAAATCAGTACTTGGTCCTGCTAGTGAAGGCAAGGGGCTGGACTCCATGACCTTCCAGTTCTATGAGATAGGTATATCTCCATATATTTAAACATAGGGGAGCTGTACTGCTGGGGTGGAGAATGAGGAACTGAACTGGGGGTGTTGGACTGATGGGGATGTGGGGCAGGGGGCAGGACCAATGGGGAGGTTACTGAGGTCCCTGAACTGATAGGGTAGGGAATGGGTGCAGAGAGAACAGAAGGGAGGGACTGGGGGACAGGATTAATTACTGCACAGGGGACAGGCAAATGTGGGGGTGACAGCTCCTGCAACAGGGACCAAAATCCCCTTCCCCTATAAATTGAGGAGAGTGGGTAACATGAATTGTCACAGACACGCACTGAGGTGGGTGGAAGAGTTCTAACATCAAAAGACAGGCCGCAAATCACAGTGCAGTCCTTTTAAAAGAAGCTCTTTATTTCTTGGGGCCAATCTCATGAGTTTTAGGGTCTGACTCACGATTTTTGATCTCTTGAGATTGGCAATACCATAGACCCCTCCCCCACAGGGGTGGCTCCCTAACGGCTCTAACCAGAGCCGTCCCCCTCCCCCATGGTTGGCCTCACCAATTCCTAGTCTTAGTCCTTTTGAAATCCCAATGAAATAGTTTTCTTCAGTATTTGCCAATTTGTCACAGTCAAAAGGCTTTGAAGAGATGGTCCAATTTCAATGATGTTCTGATGGAAACCATGCAAATTCCAAAACCCACCTGGTTTTCTCCCAGATTGCTGACCTGGCTCTTTGGCATCTTGCCAGCAGGACTGCCTCAGAGCCAGATCTCCATTTCCCTTCAGAGAAAATTTTGCAATTGATTAGATTTATTCTTAATTGGGACGGAACCAATTTTCAAAATATTGAAATCCTCCACCATAAAGAATTACTTTTCTCCAGCCAGTTCTATCTAACATGATGCTATAAACTATTTCTGGCTCCGATTTGGGACCAGATTCAGTGAAAATTTTGGATGGGGCCCATTGCTAATCTGAGCAGAAGTCAGAATGAAATATAAATGACAGACTAAGGTATATCTCCATATATTAAATATTATATATCTCATAGAACTGGAAGGGACCCTAAAAGGTCATTGAGTCCAGCCCACTGCCTTCACTAGCAGGACCAAGTACTGATTTTGCCCCAGATCCCTAAGTGGCCCCCTCAAGGATTGAATCATAGAATATCAGGGTTGGAAGGGACCTCAGGAGGTCATCTAGTCCAACCCCCTGCTCAAAGCAGGACCAATTCCCAACTAAATCATCCCAGCCAGGGCTTTGTCAAGCCGGGCCTTAAAAACCTCCAAAGAAGGAGACTCCACCACCTCCCTAGGTAACGCATTCCACTGCTTCACCACCCTCCTAGTGAAAAAGTTTTTCCTAATATCCAACCTAGTCCTCCCCCACTGCAACTTGAGACCATTGCTCCTTGTTCTGTCATCTGCCACCACTGAGAACAGCTGAGCTCCATCCTCTTTGGAACCCCCCCTCAGGAAGTTGAAAGCAGCTATCAAATCCCCCCTCATTCTTCTCTTCTGGAGACTAAACAATCCCAGTTCCCTCAGCCTCTCCTCATAAGTCATGTGCTCCAGACCCCTAATCATTTTTGTTGCCCTCCGCTGGACTCTTTCCAATTTTTCCACATCCTTCTTGTAGTGTGGGGCCCAAAACTGGACACAGTATTCCAGATGAGGCCTCACCAACCCTGGGTTTAGCAGGCCAATGCTCAAACCACTGAGCTATCCCCCTCCCCCTGACTAGTGCCATTGATTGTGACCTTTGCCCTTTCTTTCTCACCATGAAGGTGAATAACACCAGGGCCCACTTACCCATCTCCCTCAACAATGGGGCCCTTCAGCTCTATCAGAGCGGCACCTCCCTCGTCCTCCGCACCGACTTCAACCTCAGAGTGTCCTATGACTGGAACAACCACCTGAGGGTCACCGTCCCTAATGACTTCTCTGAGAGCCTGTGCGGCCTGTGCGGCAACTATAATGGGAACCCTTCCGATGACTTCTGGACCCCAGCCAAGGATCAGGATCCCAGTGTCATTCTCCAGGAGCAAAGCTTGGCAGTGGAAGATGAGGATCAGTTTTGCTGGCACGATTGCATTGGAGGCTGCAGGCCCTGTGCCCCCAGCATAGCCAGAAAGTACAAGGAGGAGGCCTCGTGCGGCCTGATAATCAAGGTCTCAGATGGGCCCTTCAGCCAGTGCCACACCAAGGTGGATCCTACAGTCTACTTGGACAACTGCGTGTACGATCTGTGCCACAATGACGGCTACCGGAAGGCCCTGTGTGAGGCCCTGAAGGCCTATGCGGACGCCTGCCAGCTGGAGGGGGTCAAGATTGGGGAATGGAGGCAGCTGGCCAGATGTTGTGAGTACAGATTTGAATGCCAACATTATATAAATGGGTCTGGGGGTCAGCACTCCTGCATTCTATTCTTCTCCTTAGGAGGGAGTGTGGCCTAGTGCTTTGAACAGTGGTTGGGATATGAGGACTCTGGGTTGTACTGTACCTACAGTATCTCTGCCTGTCTGTCTATGGTATTTCTAAGGTGGCTTTCACTGTGAATATATAACATGGGAGTCTGCGATAAGATGATGCCAATTTTTAAGTCAATCATCCCTTTATGGGCATGATCCTTTAAGGTGCCAGGCACCTCCTGCAATGTGATGAGCATCATTGACTCTTCTTGAGGTGAGTGGGACTAGAGAGCTCTTTGTGCCCCATTAGATATGTCCCTTTCTCTATATTTTAAATACTGCTTTTGCTTGGAGAGAACTTGTTGCTAATTCTGTGGGTCCTTCACTCCCCAGCCATGGAGTGCCCCCTGGAGAACAGCAAGTACCAGCTCTGTGGAACAGCCTGCCCAGCCACGTGTGTGGACCAGTCAGCCCCCAGCAGCTGCCAAGACCCCTGCGTGGAAAGCTGCCAGTGCAAGGATGGTTTTGTGCTGAGCCAGGGCAAATGCATCCCCAAGAGCAGCTGTGGGTGCCTGTTCGAGGGGCGCCCCTATGCCCCCAACGAGAGCTTCTGGGTCGATGAGGCATGTGGGACACGGTGCATGTGCAACGCAGCCACTAGACAAGTCGAATGCGTGGCTGCTACATGCAAACGTTCAGAGAGGTGCGGGCTAGTGAACGGCGTACGGGGTTGTTACCCCTCCAGCTATGCCATCTGCTCTGTGACAAGAAATCTGCACTATGCCACCTTTGATGGACAGAGATACGACTTCCAAGGCACCTGCCGCTACCAGCTCACGGCTCTGTGCAAGAAGGCGGAGGGACTGGTGGACTTTGAGGTTTACTTCCAGGAAAGCAATACTGGTCCTGTGCAGATCAAGGTCTATGAGACTGACATCAGGGTCAGCAATCAATTCCCTGGCAAAAGCATGGTGAGTTTCAGAAATCGCGGAAAGTGCATGGAAGGATTTTAAAAAACAGGTCAAATATTAACTGGATTCTTATGTGAATGGGGAGCCAGAGGAGAAACTTAAGGGTTGGAGCGATGTGGTTACACTTCCTCTCTGTGAGAAGGTGTCAATAGCATCCAGCATATGTGGGAACTTGGAGAGCTGGGGCTCACAGAGGAGGGAACATCAATAGCCCGTGTCAGAAAAAAGGAAAGTCTGGTTGGAGGATCCTGCCCAGTCTGGGGAGCTGGACTCAGGCAGGCTGTAGGGAAGGGAGCAGGTCAGCCCGGATGAAGATTTCAGCAGCAGTAGATGGGCCAGAGCTCTGTGCTGGAGCCAGAGGTTCCACCAGAGCGAGCGATGTTTCATATCCCATGTGTCTTGCTTTTACAGGTGAATCGTTTCCTGATTACCCTTCCCTTCAACCTCAATGATACGAAAATCACTGTGTATAGAAAGGGCTGGGCCACAGTGATCCAGACAGACTTTGGTCTCACCGTTACCTATGCCGGGTGGTCAGGACGCACCACGATCACTCTGCCAGTCACCTACGCGGGAGCCGTGTGTGGTCTGTGTGGCAATTTTAACAGTGACAGGGATGATGACATGCTCATGAGGGATGGCACGCTGGCACCAAGCCCCGTCAGCTTTGGCCAGAGCTGGAAGCTGGGCGACCTCCCGGGATGCTCTGCTGTAATGATACCACCATGCGCAAGTGTAGAGGCTATTGAAAAACAACAACGAGGTAGCAGAGGGCAGTGTGGGCTCATCCTATACAAGAATGGCCCTTTCAGAGGATGTCACAGCAAAGTGGACCCCCATGGATACTTCGTAGACTGCGTGGATGGCTATTGCGTCCTCAGTGCGCGGGAGAGTAACGTCTGCCAGGCCGTTGCTGCCTATGCCGAGGCATGTCAGGAAGCTGGAGCTATGGTGCGTCCCTGGAGGACTACGCAATTCTGCTGTGAGTCCCCTGTGTTCACCACTGCCTGCCCCATGGGGATTGTTAATTCTTGTTGGCTGGTAGATGTGGATCTAAACACTGCAGAACATTTTTAACAGACAAAGGTCTCTCTCAGCAGGCTGGGTTCAGCACTCGTAGTGGCCTTGGCAATTGCACCATGGGCAAGGGAAACACTGCTAAGGATGTAGTGTGCTCTCCATGGCCAGTCCAATCCTTGCCTTCCCTTCTGAGACTGGGACATAATCAGAGCTGGGACTCAGGGTGGCTACTAATTGGGATGTTTGTTCATTAGGAACTGAGCTGGGAACCCACCAACTCATCCCACAGAAGCCATCAGTTGGTAATGAATTTTAACCAATACTGACCAGGATTCAAAACAAAAAGCTAGTAGTGAAACAATGAAACAATAAACCGAATTAGAAGCCATCATAGGAGAGAGATTGTCTGTATCCCATCTCCTGGCCTCTGTGAGGCAGCCAGTTCATCAGACCTGGGACCCCATTACAGAGAGTGCCTTTTATTAATAAACCAAACCAAGGAAATAGAAAAGTAGGAGCTTGAATTAAATTGCATGTTCTGTAATGGTTCATTGTGCACATTGCTAATGCACTATATGAGCTAACTCTTTGTTCTAATTACAGCTCCGTCCTGTCCCCCGAACAGTCACTATGAATTCTGCAGCAGCAGCTGCGATCTGACATGCAGCAACCTCTATGCCCCGGTGCAATGCACGACCCAGTGCAAGGAAGGCTGCGTGTGTGATGAGGGCTTTGTTCTCAGTGGCGACCGCTGCGTCCCCATTTCCCAGTGCGGATGCCTCCACAGAGGACTTTACTACCAGGCTGCAGAGAGCTTCCACCCGAGCGGTTCATGTGAGGAGCAGTGCATGTGTCAGGCTGGTGGGGAGGTTGTGTGTAAGGCATTCTCCTGCGGCGCTGGTGAGCAATGCGGGGTGGTGGATGGCGTCCAGAAATGCCACCCATTTGGATTTGCGACCTGTTCTGCCTCTGGCCATCCCCACTACCTCTCTTTCGACGGGGTCTCCTTTGACTTCCAAGGCACCTGCACCTACATCCTGGCCAAGACCTGCACTGATGCCAGCCACCTTACACCATTCACTATCAGCATAGAGAAAGAATCCTGGGGCAGCTGGAACATCTCCATGGCCAAGCTGGTGTCCATTCAGGTGTATGGGATCACACTCACTCTGCTGCAGAAAAAACAGGGGCTCATCATGGTAAGATCTTCTCCAGATCCTGCCCTCTACCTCATGGGGATAAGGCCAGATGACTAGTGTTGATATAGTTGGCTTTGTCTCAGGGACAGTATGGCCTAGTGGTCAGAGTCAATTCAGCTGCCCTTGTCTTCAGGGCTAGAAGACCTGATGGTAAAGGTCGATACGGATGCCCTGTCTCTCATGGCTGGCCAGCCCAATGGCCAGAGTCAGAGTGGTGCCCTCACTTGCGGGGCAATAAGGCCTTGTGGCCAGAGTCGGTAGGGTTGTCCTTACCCAAAGGACCGTAAGGCCTTGTGGCCAAAGCCAATGGGGTTGGCCTTATCCACAGCGCAGTAAGGACTAGTGGCCAGAGCCAATGGAGTTGTTCTTACCCGTGGGGCAGTGAGGCCTAGCAGCCAGAGCCAATGGGCAACCATCTGGAGGGGGAGGTGCCAAGGACGGGGACCCAGGCCCACCCTGCTCCACCTGATTCCAATGCAGGGCCCTAACAGGGCCACTGAGTCAGTGGGGCTCCAACTGAAACATGCCGACTTCCCACAGGATTACAGCTAGTCCCCGCTGGGATACTTCCTTCAATTTCTCTTGGAGCAGTAGTCAGGGCTTCTCGGCGCATGCAGTTCCCAGTGACTCCGATCCCTCTTGGGCGTTCGTAGGTATCCAGGCATCTGTCTGGGTCTTGGCACCTCTGGCTTCCACGGTCAGGGGCTCCAGCTGCTCCCAGACTGGAGCCTGAGAGGTGTGTCCTTCCTCCTCAGCGATCAGCCCAGACTGAGCTGCTCCCTTTTATACTAGTGCTGCACTTGGAGCATGCCCAGTAGGGACGTGGGGGCATGGTTTCTTTAGCCCACAATGAGGAGTTAACCCCAGTGCGGGATGAATGAACCCCATCACACAATGTCATAGGAATGCACTTTGTGACTTGCACTTTGAGCAGAAGGTTGTGGGCTTTGAGATGGTTCTTAATTCCTGTGGGTGTTTATTCTACAGGCTTCGGCTGGCCTCCAAGAAAGCTCTGTTCTTCTTCGAGTGCTTGCTCATGTCGATTCCAATTAGGTGTGCGTGCACCGCATGCACGATCGTCAGAAGATTTTTACCCTAGCAACACTCAGTGGGTCGGCTGAGGCGCCCCCTGGAGTGGCACGCTTATGGCGCCCGATATATGCCCCTGCCGACCCAGCGCCCCCTCAGTTCCCTCTTACCGCCCGTGACGGTCGTTGGAACTGTGGAGCGCAGCTAGCTCTTCTCCACTCTCTCTAGCATTCGTTTTCCTTACTTGCTAATAGTTCTCATTAGTGATAAGTAGTTGTGAATAGCTGTTTAACAGTTGTGGTAGTTAGATTAGATTAGTTTCTTTCTGAGAGGGAGCGGGGTCTTCCCCCCACACACACACTCTCCCCCGGCCCGGTGCCTAGGCCCATGCCGGGGTCTCTGGGTTTCAAACCCTGCTCGGCTTGCCTGAGGCCGATGCCAACGGGAGACCCCCATGACTCCTGCCTAAGGTGTCTGGGGGAATCCCACCAAGCGGACAAGTGCCGCATTTGCAAAAGCTTCAAGCCAAGGACCAGAAAGGAGCGGGACTCTAGATTGAAGCAGCTCCTCATGGAGGCGGCACTCGGTCCCTTCCACTTCGCGGGACCTGGCACCGTTATCGTCGGTGCGGAGTGCCCCTGCGGCACCGACTGGTCCGGCACCGCATTCGGACTCGTTGAAAGACATGCGCCATACCTCCACGGTGCCTCCACCACCACAACGCCGGTCCCTGTCTCCGGGTCAAAGGAAGAAGCAGCCCAAACAGGTGACGGCCGCTTCCACCTTGTCGGCTCACCAACCGCCGGCGCCTCCCGCACCGCTGCCAGAGCTGCGCCCATTACCGGAGCATGTGGGACAACTAGCGGCCCCGGCACCGTCAACTCCGGCACCGCAAGGGCCGTCGAGTCCGGCACCAGTGAGCTCCCCGGGGCGCACCGTGGTTGAGCTGGGACTGCCATCTACGCCGGAGACCTTCGCAACAGCGCGGAACTTGATCGCGCTCATGGAGCCGATTCTTCAACAGCCCCCGGAACCACCGGTGCAGACGCTCCAATCAAAAGGGAAGCCGTCCCTGATGCGACCGCCGTCGCCCAGCGAAGCAGGTCCCGGTCCCGATCGTGGTCCCGGCACCCATCTCGGCGCCGCTCGCAGTCCCGGCACCGATCTCGTTCTTGGCGCCAGTTGCACTCACGCCGCCGCTCTGGCTCCCGGAGGTCTGCATCGCGGCATGGTCAGTACCAATCGGACTCTCTGCACCGCTCCCGGTACAGGTCCTGGAGCCGATCTCGCGGCCGATCTCGTCGGAGATCTCCATCGAGATCTAGATCGGGCTCACGGTACCGCTATGACTGCAGGCACTGTTTGCCATCTCGGTACCGCTCCGCATCACGCCACCAGTCCCCGGCACTGAAGGACTGCCATCACGCTTTCAAGGTGGCTTCCATGCCCAGGACCAGGGCGAGGTCAATGTAGGCCAGTGGCTGGAAGAAGGCCAGGACCCAGGCCAGGAACCCCCACAGTGGTCCTTTTGGACCCCTTGGGCATACCATCAAGCCCAAGGGGCTCCTTGGAGGGCATCTTGTTCCACCCCTTCAGAGCCACGAGTACCAGAGGCCACAGCATCTCGCCCCCCCCGGGGGATGCTGAGACAACTGCTCCAGTGCCATTGCAGGCCCACCCTGCTAACATCACTGACCTTGACCAGCAAGACCCTCCACAGGAGGACCTCACCCAGGATCCCTTAGCCCCAGGGGTATCTTCCTCATCCTCGCCGGATGAGGCGGTGGCGGGTACTACTGTTATGGGTCCTCCCCCTATGGACCTCCGCGCCCACCAGGAACTGCTCCACAGAGTGGCGCGCAATATGAACCTCCAAGTGGAGGAAGTGGTGGAGGTAGAGGACCCTGTGGTGGACATTCTGTCGGCCGAGACACTGTCTCGAGTGGCCCTCCCCATCGTACAGACTATACAGGCCACTGCCAGGACAATCTGGCAGTCGCCATCCTCTATTCCACCGACGGCCAAGGGCGTGGAAAGGAAGTACTTTGTTCCTTCTCAGGAATACGGGTTCCTTTACACACACACCCAGCCGTGCTCCCTTGTCGTGGGTTCGGTCAACGAAAAGGAACGCCATGGCCAACAGGCCCCTGCGCCTAAGTCAAAGGACGCTAGGCGCCTAGACTTGTTTGGGCGCAAAGTTTACTCGGCGGCGGGCTTGCAGCTCAGGGTGGCCAACCAACAGGCACTCCTGAGCCGTTATGACTATAATTCGTGGATGTCTATGTCCAAGTTCAAAGAGTTGGTCCCACAGGAGTCCAGGGAAGAGTTAGGAGATCTAGTAGAGGAGGGCAAGAAGGTGGTCAGAACCTCCTTACAAGCCTCTCTGGATGCGGCGGACTTGGCGGCTAGGACCCTGGCCTCGGGCATGGCTGCAGGTCTCTGGATTATCACCAGAGTTGCAACAGATTCTCCAGGACCTACCCTTCGAGGGCCAGGGTCTGTTCTCTGAAAAGACAAACTCAAGGCTGCAGAGTCTGAAGGACAACCGGGCCATCATGCGTTCACTGGGCATGCATACACCGGTAACGCAGAGAAGACCCTTTAGGCCTCAGCCCCAGAGATTCTACCCTCCCCCTCGGCCAAGGCAGGACTTCTCAAGAAGACGTGGCCGGGGTGGTAGGAGGAGACAATCTGGCCCTCAGACGGGTCAGAATCAGGGCCCTCTCAAACCATCGGCGGGGCCCAAACAAAACTTTTGAAGGTGTGCCCGACGGCGGAGTACCAGTCTCCTTTCAGGATCCTTTTCCACCCTTCTCCAACCGGCTTTCCTATTTCCTCCCTGCGTGGTCCCACATAACATCAGACCGCTGGGTCCTACGCATGGTAGAAAGTGGATACCGACTCCAATTTGTTTTGTCCCCCCCCCCACCCTCCCATCCATCTTCAGGGACCCCTCTCTCGAGCAACTCCTTCTACAGGAGGTGCAGTCGCTCCTGGCTATCGGGGCGATAAAAGAGGTTCCAAGAGAAGTGTGGGGCAAGGGGTTTTATTCCCGTTACTTCCTAATCCCCAAAGCAAAAGGGGGGCTACGGCCCATCCTGGACCAGCACGGACTCAACAAATCCATGGTAAAGTTTAAGTTCTGCATGGTTTCCCTGGGGACTATTATCCCCTCCCTGGATCCTGGAGACTGCTATGCCGCCCTCAACATGAAGGACGCGTACTTCCACATAGCGATTTACCTGCCCCACAGGCATTTCCTCTGCTTTGTGGTCAACCAACAGCACTTCCAATTCACCGTCCTCCCTTTCGGCCTCTCCACGGCCCCCAGGGTGTTTACAAAGTGCATGGCTGTTGTAGCTCCTTCCCTTCGTCGGCAACGGATCCAAGTGTTCCCGTATCTCAACGACTGGCTCATTCGAGACCGCTCCAGAGATCAGGTGCAGTCTCATGTTCAGACCACCATGGCCATGTTCAATCGGCTAGGCCTACTGCTCAACGTCATGAAATCTACTCTGGTACCAACCCAGAGGATAGAATTCATAGGAGCAGTCTTAGATTCTGGCCTAGCCCGGGCACTTCTGCCGGACGCGCGCTTCCAGTCCATAGCGAACATCGTCCGCGGCCTGCAAACCTTCCCGACCTCAACCATGAAAACATGCCTATGCCCCCTGGGACACATGGCATCTTGCACGTATGTGACCAGACACACCAGGTTACGACTAGGCCCACTGCAGGCCTGGCTATCAACAGTTTACCGACAGCTTGCACACGATAGTTACCATTCTGCCAGATATATTAGCCTCTCTAGACTGGTGGCTGGACCACAAGGTAGTGTGCGAAGGGGTGCCATTTCATGCCCCACAGCCCTCCGTGTCCCTGGTCACGGACGCGTCATCCCTAGGATGGGGGGCCCACCTCGGGAATCTCCGTACACAGGGCCTATGGTCGGCAGCAGAGTTATCCCTACACATCAATGTCCGGGAGCTCAGAGCAGTGCGCCTGGCATGTCAAGCATTCCGACAGCACATTCAAGGCAGTTGCGTTGCAGTCTTCACAGACAACAAAATGGCCATTTTTATATCAACAAGCAAGGGGGAGCCTGGTCGTCCCCCCTCTGTCAGGAGGCCACTCGTCTATGGGAATTCTGCATAGCCCACTCGATCCATCTGGTGGCGTCATTTCTCCCGGGAGTCCAGAATACCTTAGCAGACCGCCTCAGCAGATCATTCCTGGCTCACAAGTGGTCGGTTTGCTCGGATGTTATCCATTCTGTCTTCCGGAGGTGGGGCTTTCCCCTGACAGACCTATTCGCCTCTCGCGACAATCAGAAATGCCAGATGTTCTGCTCTCTCCAAGGTTGCTCCCCGGGCTCTCTCTCGTATGCCTTCCTAATACAGTGGAAGCCTCACCTGTGCTATGCCTTTCCTCCATTCCCGCTAGTCCACAGGGTCCTGCTCAAACTCCGCAGGGACAGAGCCTGGCTGATCTTGATCGCCCCAGTGTGGCCCAGGCAGCACTGGTATACCACTCTCCTCGAGATGTCAGTGGACACTCCGATTCCACTCCCACTGTGGCCAGACCTGATCACTCAAGATCACGGACGGCTCCGCCATCCCAACCTGCAATCTCTCCACCTCACAGCGTGGATGCTGCATGGCTAAACCAATCTGAGCTGTGCTGCTCTCACTTGATTCAGCAGGTACTCTTGGGTAGCAGAAAGCCGTCTACCAGATCCACATACTTAGCCAAGTGGAAACGTTTTTCTTACTGGTGCGCCTGGAATCATAAGATCCCCCCCTACGGGCGTCAATTCCTGTCATCCTGGATTACCTCTTGTCCTTAAAACAACAGGGCTTAGCGATATCATCCATCCGAGTGCATCTGGCAGCTATTTCAGCGTTCCGCCTGGGTGAGAACGGGCGTTCTATCTTCTCCAATCCTGTGGTCACTAGATTTCTCAGGGGAATGGAGCGCTTGTTCCTACAAATTAGACAGCCAGCCCCTACGTGGGATCTTAACCTGGTACTCTCCAAGCTCATGGGTGCTCCCTTTGAGCCCTTGGCGACCTGCTTGCTCCTGTACCTTTCCTGGAAGACGGCCTTCCTCATAGCTATAACCTCGGCGAGACATGTATCGGAGCTTAGAGCTCTCACATCGGAACCACTGTATACGGTGTTCCTTAAGGATAAGGTACAGGTGCAACCACACCCCACCTTCCTTCCTAAGGTGGTGTCTTCCTTCCATGTCAACCAAGACATCTTCCTTCCAGTCTTTTATCCGAAGCCGTATGCCTCTCAATGGGAGCAACAGCTGCACTCCCTAGATGTTCGCAGGGCCCTCGCCTTTTACATCGAGTGAACGAAACCTTTTAGAAAGACGACCCAGTTGTTCGTAGCTGTGGCAGACCGGATGAAGGGCCTCCCGGTCTCCACCCAGTGCATCTCGTCCTGGATTACATCATGTATCCGTGCATGCTATGACTTAGCTGGTCTCCCAGCTACACACCTGACCGCCCACTCCACTTGGGCTCAAGCTTCGTACTCCGCCTTCCTGGCTCATGTGCCCATACAGGAGATCTGTAGGGCAGCGACTTGGTCATCTGTACATACCATCGCTTCCCACTATGCCATAGTGCAGCAGTCCAGGGATGATGCGGCATTTGGTTCAGCGGTTCTTCACTCCGCGTCATCTCACTCCGACCCCACCTCCTAGGTAAGGCTTGGGAGTTACCTAATTGGAATCGATATGAGCAAGCACTCAAAGAAGAAAAGACGGTTACTCACCTTTGTAACTGTTGTTCTTCGAGATGTGTTGCTTGTATCCATTCCAAACCCACCCTCCTTCCCCTCTGTCAGAGTAGCCGGCAAGAAGGAACTGAGGGGGCGCTGGGTCGGCAAGGGCATATATCGGGTGCCATAAGCACGCCACTCCAGGGGGTGCCTCAGCCGACCCACCGAGTGTTGCTAGGGTAAAAATCTTCCGATGATCATGCACGCGGCGCGCACATACCTAATTGGAATGGATATGAGCAACACATCTCGAAGAACAACAGTTACAAAGGTGAGTAACCGTCTTTTTCCTGCATAGGTAATCCTTACTCTTAATCATAGAAGTATTGGACTGGAAGAGACCTCAGTAGGTCATCTGGTCCAGTCCCCTGCCCTCAGGTCGGACTATGTAATAACTAGATCATTCCTGACAAGTGTTTGTCTAAGCTGTTCTTTAAAACCTCCAGTGTTGGAGATTTCATTACCTTCCTAGGCAATTTATTCAAGTGCTTAACCACCCTGAGAGCTAAGAAGTTTTTCTTAATGTCCAACTTAAACCTCCCATGCTGCAAATTAAGCCCATTGCTTCCTGTCCTCAGAGATTAAAGAGAACAATTTTCACCCTCCTCCTTGTAATAGCCATTTATGTACTTGAAAACTATTATCATGTCCCCTCTGTCTTCTTTTCTCCAGACTAAACAAACCCAATTTTTTCAATCTTTCCTCATAGATCATGTCTTCTAGACCTTTATTCATTGTTGTTGCTCTCCTCTGGGCTTTTTCCAGTTATTCACATCTTTCTTGAAATGTGCCCCCTCCCATGAACTGGACACAATATGCCACTTGAGACCTTATCTGTATGGAATAGAGCACAAGAATTACTCTTCATGTCTTGCTTACAACATTCCTGCTAACACACCCCAGAATGATGTTCGCTTCTTTTGCAACACTGTTACACTGTTGACTCATATTTAGCTTGTGATCCACCATAGCCCCCAGATCCCTTTCCACAGTACTCCTTCCTAGGCAGTCATTTCCCATTTGCAGAAAGTGAAAGTTCAGTTGTGCCAGAGGAGCAAAACTGTTGATCACAGATTTATCCTGAGCTTTTATCAATCTTTAACATACCCCCTACTTCAAGGATCAGCAACACTTGAGTATGATTTTAGATGATGGTAGGGACTTGACCACCCTGGCTTGTACCAAAAACCCACATCTCCTCGAATTAAAGGCATCTCAGAGGAAATGACTAGTTGTATAAGATAAAGGCCAACTGGATCCTGAAAGTGCTAACCATCAACATAAATGACTCTGTCACCAAGAATAAATTTGATAACCTTTATGGCCGCTGAGAGTTTCTATTGATGGCATTAACCTTGTCATGGATGTCATGATCGCTGGGGAAGTGGCCATTGTGGCAGTGTCACAGGGTGCTCTACTCACTGCAGGTGGCGCCTCCTTCTGACAGTTCTGGGGATTAGCTCTCTTCCAGGTCTAATGCCTCCCCCTTCAGTCTCTCCCTCCATTGTCCTCTCTCTCTCTCACTCTGGGGCCCCTCACTTGCTCCAGGAGCTGCAACTTCCTCTTTGTGACTCATCCTCTGGCCAGTTCAGTATATGGTTGCCCCTTCCAGGGTATAGACACCCTGAACCCCCTGTCTAGGCAATGCCAATCTGTGAGTGGCTGGTAGGAGAACCTGGGCCTGCCCACTACTCTGGGTTCTGGCCCAGGGACTCTACAACATGCAGCCATAGTCTAATCAGTCCCCAGCCTTGCTGCTGTCTCCCTGGGCTGCTTTCTCCTCTGTCTCCCACAAGCTTTCTTCTCCATCTTTCTCTCTTCTGGGTATGGTCTTCCCTCAGGGCCAGGCTCCCGGGATCCGACTCCTTCCCTGGGTTCCCTCCTTCCCTCTCTAATACACAGACGGTGGCTGCAGACTTTCTCACTGCCACCCTTTCTGTTGCCATCTTCCTGACTTTATACTAGCCCAGGTCACACCCACTCAGCTGAACTTCATCCTCCAATCAGGGGTTGCTCCTCCAGCCTAATACCCTCACGTGTGGACCATCACACTAATTGGTTCCTTACTTAGCTTCCTTCGCCCTTTTGGGGCTGGTGTGGCGAGAGCACCCCATCACAGGCAGGATATGGTGATGTTGGCAAAGGTTATGCTCAAGCCTTGAGGAGCTTTGGAACAAGGGTCTTCATCATGGAAATTGATCCAATTAATTACGTAGTATCTTCCCTACTGGAAGGCAGTTGAGCATATTGAAGATAAGGACTGAGACCTTGAATGGGATTTGATGTTCTGTGGGGGGCCAATGTAGGGAGCGGAGGAGAGGTGTGATGTGTTCACAGTAGTCAGCGCTTCTGAAGAGATAGCTCAGTGGTTTGAGCATTGGCCTGCTAAATCCAGGATTGTGAGTTCAATCCTTGAGGGGGCCACTTAGGGATCTGGGGCAAAATCAGTACTTGGTCCTGCTAGTGAAGGCAGGGGGCTGGACTCGATGACCTTCCAAGGTCCCTTCCAGAAATAGGATATCTCCATTAATTTAAAGCATTCTGCACCAGCTGGAGTAAGAGCTGAAGGCTCTTTCCACAGGTATATCACTTGTTGCAATCCAGCCAAGAGGCGACAAAGGCGTAAATAACTGAAGCCAGGTTATCCTCTGCCAGGATGGGATGGAATCTGACAGCCAACTGGTACTCCAGGCGAATTCTGCAGTGTAGTGGCTCAGTGTGGGGGTCCTCCCACTCTGGGTCCTCGGGAGGCCACCCAGCCTCACTACATTACTGATACGTCTGCCGCCGTGGGGAATGAAGCGGCCTCCGCTCATAGCTGGGTCCCAGGCCTGTGCTCAGGCTGGGCGAGAAACAAACAGTCAGTTAGCCCAGGCCCTCAATTAAGGCGGGGCAGAAAAGAGTCCGTGGCTCAGGTTTTTGGTCTGAGGAAGGGGAGACTGACACCCCCCAGGTTGGGGTGGCAGGGGGGTCGCAGGCCCACCCGCTCCACTGCGTCCCGTCCCAGGGCCCTGACAGTGACAAAGCGCTTTGTCACTGGGTCAGCAGGGATCCACACCGCAACATGCTGACTCACCCTCTGTCAGCATTGCGGCTAGACAGGGGTCTGCTACCCCTGGGCCGCTTCCATACTCCCCTTCTTGGTATACCCTGTTGCTGTGAGGAGGAGTCGTGGTTGACGGCGGCTTCTGGGACCACAAGCAAGCGGTCTGGGTGGTCCGGGCCAGTTGTCTGCTTCCTCCAGGTCTGAATCAGCTAGCGCCCCCGGTGGCCCAGGCCAGTCCTCTGCTCCCTCGGCACCCTCCGCCGCGTCCCAGCTCGGGAGGCCACAGGAGGCGGCTGGTCGCTCTGGTGGTGGCCTCCCTACTAAGCTTTCTGGGCCACCTTCTATACTTCCTGCTCCTCCCACCCACTTCCTAGGGGAGGAGCAACCAGGCCCTGGTTCTCCCCACCAGGGCTCAGTGTGGGGGTCCTCCTAATCCGGGTCCTTGGGAGGCCACCCCGCCTCACTACAAGTGCCAAAAAATTAAAAATTCTGAACACAATATTTTATAATCCTAAAAAATTCTGCATATTTATTTGTCAAAATAACACTATATAATCATACCAGTTTCAATTATTTTGGTAATTTCAAAATATCTGTCAGCAAGTATGTCTGTAACAATACAGACACACACAAAAATTCCACCAGAAGTAGAAAGTTAAAGAAACCCCTACGACAATCCAGTATCCTGTTTCTCTGCCCCCTCCTCTCCCCCAGAGCCCAACCACAGGGCCCCCCCAGCCCAGACACCCGCACCTCCTACCCCTCAGAGCCCAGGGATCCAGAGGGAGAAACAGCCTGATGCTGGGTTCCAGACTTGTATGGAGTTTCCTGCACACCTCCTTCCTTAAGAGCATGCTGAGAACTGGGAAGCCTCCAGCTCCCTCCCACTCCTCCTGGTCTTCTATTTGTGAGCTGGGCTCTGCTGGGTCCAGTGGCCCCTAGTGGCGCCCAGCAGCTCTGCAGCCCATTTCGGGGGGAGGAAGGAAATTCTGTGCACACATTAATTTCTGCACAAATTCTGCATTGCGAGTGGCACAGAATTCCCCCAGCAGTAAACTGGAGACGGTAGAAAGCATCACTCATGGGTGTTGCTATATGAGAGCTTCTGTTGGGCAAGCTGAGCGTCCTGCAGCTCAGATGCATCTTCTCTGCCTCTCTTCTTGATTCATACCCCATATTTATTAATATTAATTACCTGGGAAACCTCTCTACATACCTAATATTTTGCAAACATGGGATGAAATTCCTCCCCTTGGGAACTCCATTGGCCTCTCTGTTGAAGAATCTGTCCCATGATCAGTTCCCCTGAGAAGCCTGTAGTTTACCTTGGAACAAATAGAACGTGACATATTGGAAATTGGTCCAGACAGGAGAGGGAGGGAAATGGTAAATGGAGAAGGATTCATGAGAAAAGTGGGGTTTAGGAAAGAGGGGGTGATGGAAAAGAAGTGGGAAATTATTTTGAGTGCAGGGGTTGTCATGATAAGAAGGTGTGAGCTAAACATGGGTGGAGGAGATAGGGATGGAAAAGAGAGAGGATCAGGAGGGAGGCAGGTGGGTGGATAGGGAGATGAGAGAAGAGATGTAGGCCAGGTAACAATGTCACGAGCTTGGAAGATGAGGATAAGTCATTCCAAAGTGAAATCTGGAGTCATGGGTAATTTTGGGTTTAGTCCATGGTGTGAGCGAGAGCAGAATCTGAAAACGCGTTGTCCCCACCCCTGCCCAGTATCCACTCCGCCTTCTCACAGTGGAATGCTCTGTCTCGGACAGGTGGATGGGGTGTTCCAAAACCTCCCGGTGATCACGGCCAACAGGCGGCTCCAAGCATATCAGCATGGTACTAACATCCTGGTGCAAACTGACTTTGGCCTCATTGTGAGTTACGACCTGGTTTACCAGGCCAGAGTCACCGTTCCACAACGATACCAGGGCCACACATGTGGCCTGTGCGGGAACTACAGTGGACAGCAGGACAGCAAGCTCCTGCTCCCCAATGGCAGGACAGCCTCTGATGTGGCAGCATTTGGCTCTGCTTGGGAAGTCCAGGTCCCAGGAGCATCATGTGTAGACAGATGCGCTGGGAACAGCTGTCCAGTTTGTGAGGAGAGGAAGAAGGACGTCTTCAAACAGCGCCACTACTGTGGGTTGCTCACAACCCCTGACAGCCCCTTCACTGCCTGCCACGGCACGGTCAGCCCCAGTGTGTATTTCAACAACTGCCTGTATGATCTGTGCCTCAGCAATGGAGATGCACAGGCTCTGTGCCAGAGCATGCACAGCTACGTGACAGCCTGCCAAGAGGCCAAGGTCACCATCCCGCCCTGGAGGAGCGCCTCCTTCTGCCGTAAGTCCGTGATACTGATGGAGCTCAGGTAGCCAAGGTGCGCTGGGTGCGGAACAAAAGGGGAGAGGGAGACAGCATTTACGGGAACAAAATTCCGGACTTCTGGGATTCTTTATAGACTCTTTCAGTGTGAATCAACAACCTCAGTGTCCTTGTCCTTTCCTTCCTGTGCTGTTCTCCTATCCTTTATGTCTCTCTCCCTCTAGCCTGTGGTATGACATCTGTCTAACCAATAATTATTCCTCTCTCCATTTAAGCTGTGACCTGCCCTGCCAACAGCCACTATGAGGTCTGTGCTGACCTGTGCACTGTCACCTGTGCTGGAAACATCATAGATTGCCCGGAGACCTGTGCCGAAGGCTGCCAATGTGACGAGGGCTTCTTCTTCGATGGCCAGGGCTGTGTGACTCAGGAGAGCTGTGGATGCTTCGAACAGGGGAGATACTACAAGGTACAGCCGCAAGTGGACTGGGTCTGATTTAATTTTTGCTTTATACACATCTTAAATCCTACACTAGTCAGGGATAGGGTTTGCTATAATGGATCAGAGCACTGGCCCATCCAACCTGGCATCCCAGCTCTGCTAGTACTCAATGCCCAAAGTTCCAAAAAAGGCAAGAAGATTAAACGCACTTTGCTTGTTATGGAGAAACTGAGGCACGGAGAGGGGCAGTGACTTGCTCATGGCCACACAATGAGTCAGGAGCAGAAGGCAGAATGGAACCTAGGGGGTGTTCCTGGCTGTCAGACCAGCACTTAACCCATTAGAATAATAGAATCATAGGGCTGGAAGGGACCTCGAGAGGTCATCTAGTCCAGTCCCCTGCACTCATGGCAGGACTAAGTATTATCTAGACCATCCCTGACAGGTGTTTGTCTAACCTGTTCTTAAAAATCTCCAATGATGGAGATTCCACAACTTCCCTAGGCAATTTATTCCAATGCTTAACCACCCTGACAGGAAGTTTTTTCTTAATATCCAACCTAAACCTCCATTGCTGCAATTTATGCCCATTGCTTCTTGTCCTATCCTCAGAGGTTAAGAAGAACAAGTTTTCTTCCTCCTCCTTGTAACAACCTTTTATGTATTTGAAAGCTGTTATCATGTCACCTCTGTCTTCTCTTCTCCAGACTAAAAAAACCCATTTTTTCAATCTTTCCTCAGAGGTAACGTTTTCTAGACCTTTAATCATTTTTGTTGCTCTTCTCTGGACTTTCTCCAATTTGACCACATCTTTCCTGAAATGTAGCACCCAGAACTGGACAAAATATTCCAATTAAGTCCTAATCAGTGCAGAGTAGAGCAGAAGAATTATTTCTTGTGCCTTGCTTACAAAACTCCTGCTAACACATCCCAGAATGGTGTTAGCTTATTTTGCAACAGGGTTACACTGTTGACTCATATTTAGCTTGTGAACCACTATGACCCCCAGATCCTTTTCCATAGCACTCCTTCCTAGGCAGTCATTTCCCATTTTGTATGTGTGTAGTTGATTTGTTCCTTCCTAACTGGAGTACTTTGCATTTATCCTTATTGAATTTCATCCTCTTTACCTCAGACCATTTCTCCAGTTTGTCCAGATCATTTTGAATTATAATCCTTTCCTCTGAAGCACTTGCAACCCCTTCCAGCTTGGTATCATCCACAGACGTTACAAGTGTACTCTCTATGCCATTATCTAAATCATTGATGAAGATATTGAACGAACTGGACCCAGAACTGATCCCTGTGGGACCCCACGCATTATGCCCTTCCAGTATGACTGTGAACCACTGATAACTACACTCTGGGAATGGTTTTCCAACCAGTTACGCACCCACCTTATCGTAGCTCCATCTAGGTTGTATTTCCCTAGGTTGTCTATGAGACGGTCATGCGAGACAGTATCAAAAGCCTTACTAAAGTCAAGATATACCACATCTACTGCTTTCGCACGATCCACAAGGCTTGTTATCCCATCAAAGAAAGCTATCAGACAGCCTTTAGACAGAGAAATAATGTTATGACACAATATGCACATTCACACACCTCACCACACAGCTCTGAGTTTAGCACTGCCAGAAATATTATAAATAATTGTTTCCAGTTCCATTGCAATATTTCCCCTTTTCCAAACGTCCCCTTAGCCTAGTGAGGCGGTCCTGATGAATGAGTGCCAGCAAAGCTGCACATGTGTTCCCACCCGAGGGGTGACCTGCGAAGCCCACAGCTGCTCCAGAGGAGAAACCTGCCAGATCAGAGATGGCGTCATGGGCTGCATCAGCCAAGGTAAAGGACAGTCACTGATTGCAACATGTCTGAGGGGTTATTGCACAAGGAGTGAGTAAAGTAGTTGTGATTATGTCTCCTCACCCTTTTCACTTTCTCTTCCCCTTTATTTAGCCATGAACCCTGAGCCATAATATTACAGAATTTCAATTTGAAAGATGAAAAGCCTTGTTGGGTCAGAGTGTCTGCTGCGTCCTGCTTCTGGCGTGCACAGTGGAGTAGGGTGGGCAGCTGATTAAAACCTGGGGGCTACTCTAAATGGAGCCTATTGGCTGTAGTGTCATAGGGGCCATCAGTCAGCTGGGCACTGTCAGAGCCCATCACATCCCAGCCACTCTCCTTTGCCTGCTCATCATGCCCCTCTGGGTTGCACCACCTCTGCCAGGCATTGTGGGGAAGGAGACACAGGAGACCACTTTGCTGGCTTTATGCCACGAAAGGTCTCACCTAGGGAGGGATTTCCTCAGCGGAGACTTGTGAGAGATTTGTGAAGGGTGCATGGGAGTAGATAGATACAGTGTATGGGGATAGATAGATCAATCGATCATTCGGTCCATTTCACAGACAGGCTATATTAAGAAGTAGGATTCCAAGGACACTAAATATCATCCTGGCTTTCACAGCCCCCTCAGCCCCCTTTCTACTCTCATATATAACTGATTAGTCTGGTGTTTCTTGTCTTTCTATTGT
>NW_020664812.1:1036884-1096459 GCF_002925995.2 Terrapene triunguis | reverse complement strand
GCTGGCCAGATGCCGTGAGTACAGATTTGTATGCCAAGGTCTACGGTGTGCTGGTTAGACTGGGGAACCTGGGACTCAGCACTCTTGAGTTCTAGCCCTGGTTTTGGGAGGGGGCGTGATCGAATGGTTTGAGATTGAGCAACGATTGGGAAATCAGGACTCCTGGGTTCTATTGTACCCACAGTATTTGTCTGTCTGTGGAACTGCTAAGGTGCCTGTCACTTTGAGTATCTCATGTCCACTGATAATACATGGGAGCTGGAGTAAGATGACAGTTTTTAAGTCACTCGTAGAATCATAGATTCTAAGCCAGTGGTTCTCAACCTATTTGCTATTGTGGACTGTATATGCAGCTCTCTAGGTGTTATATGGGCTGCATCCACACAATATATATATTACCTGTACAGGTTTGTCTCATCTTATGCTGGGGTTATGTTCCACGGTCAGCACATAAAGCGAAAACCGCGTATAGTCAAAATTACATTGAGTGTAATGGTGGGCGGAATCGCCCGCACTACGAGAACAGTATTTAAATTGTTATTTTTCTCTTTTTTTGTTTTTTTTGTTTTTGCCGACCGCGTAAAGCTGAATTTGCGCATGTTAAATGCGCGTAAGATGCGACAGACCTGTATGGCCCGGAGGATGTCACATAGGATGACAAGACAGCAAATGTGAAAAATTGGGACAGGGGGTGGGGGGTAACAGGAGCCTATATAAGAAAAAGACCCCAAAATCGGGACTGTCCCTATAAAATCGGGACATCTGGTCACCCTAATGTCACATGGGCTAGAGCGACCTGTGGACCTCGGGTTGAGAACCACTACTCTAAGGTCCAAAGGGACCATGATGTTAACCTAGTCTGACCTACTGCACGTTGCAGCCCACAGAACCTCTCCCACCCACTCCTGTAACCGACCCCAACCTCTGGCTGAGTTACTGACATCCTCCAATCTTGATTTAAAGACTTAAAGTTACAGAATCTGCCATTTACACTTGTTTAAACCAGCAAGTGACCTGTGGCTCAAGTTGCAGCAGAAGACAAATAATCTCTAGGGTCTCTGCCAATCTGACCTGGGGGGAAAATTCCTTCCTGACCTCAAATATGGCAATCAGCTGGACCCTGATCATGTGGGTGAGACCCTCCAGCCAGACACCTGGGAAAGAATTCTCTGTTGTAACTCAGAACCCTCCCCATGTAGTGTCCCATCACTGGCTGTTGGAGACATTTCTGCTACCAGCTGCAGAGCAGCTACATGCCATTGTGAGCAGTCGCATCATACCATCCCCTCCATAAACTTATCAAGCTCAGTCTGGAAACCAGTAAGGTGTTATGCCCTTATTGCTCCCCTTGGAATGCTATTCCAGAACTTCACTCCTGTGATGGGTATCATCTAATTTCTAGGCTAAACTTGTTGATGACCAGTTGATGTCCATTTGTTTTTGTGTCAACATTGGCTCTTAATTTAAGTAACTCCTCTCCCTCCCTGGTGTTTATTCCTCTGATGTATTTATAGAGAGCAATCATATCTCCCTTCAGCCTTCTTTTGATTAGACTAAACAAGCCAAGTCTTGTCTCATAAGGTAGGTTTTCCATTCCTTGGATCATCCTAGTCGTCCTTCTCTGCATGTGTTCTAGTTTGAATTAATCTTTCTTAAACATGGGAGACCAGAATTGCACACACTATTCCAGATGAGGTCTCACTGGTGCCTTGTATAATGGTACTAACGCTTCCCTGTCTCTACTGGCAATCCCTCTCCTGATGCATCCTAGGACTGCATTAGCCTTTTTTCACAGCCGCATCACATTGGTGGCTCTTAGCCATACTGTGATCAACCAATACACCCAGGTCTTTCTCCTCCTCTGTCACTTCCAACTGATACATCCCCAGCTTATATCAAAAATTCTTGTTATTAGTCTGTAAATGCATGACCTTGCACTTTGCACTATTAAATGTCATCCCATTTCTATTACTCCCGTTTTCAAGGTCATCCAGATCTTCTTGTATGATATTCCGGTCCTCCTCCTTATTGGTAATACCTCCCAACTCTGTGTCATCTGCAAATTTTGTTAACACACTCCTACTTTTTGTGCCAATGTCATTAATAAAAATGTTAAATAAGATTGATCCCAAGACCAATCCCTGAGGAACTCCACTATTAACCTTCCTCCAGCCTGACAATTCACCTTTCAATATGTCCTGTTGTAGTCTCCCCTTTAACCAGTTGCTTATCCACCTTACAATTCTCATATTAATTCCCATCTTCTCCAATTTAACTAATAATTTCCCATGTGCAACTGGAGTACTTGTGGCACCTTAGAGACTAACAAATTTATTTGAGCATAAGCTTTCGTGGGCTAAAACCCACTTCATCGGATGCATGCAGTGGAAAATACAGTAGGAAGATCTCTCTCTCTCTCTCTCTGTATGTATATATATACTATATATATATATAGTGACAGACCCAGACCAGTGGGGTACAGGAGTCTGGTAGAGGGCAAATATACTGGTCACTGGATGAGTAGTTTTCTGTTCCCTGAGTGACCAGAGCAGGGGCTGCACTAGAGTAATCAGGAACCTGCTAGAACCAGTTAAGGCAGGCAGGCTAATTAGGACACCTGGAGCCAATTAAGAAGAAACTGCTAGAATCAATTAAGGCAGGCTAATCAGGGCACCTGGGTTTTAAAAGGAGCTCACTTCAGTTTGTGGGGCGAGTGTGAGGAGCTGGGAGCAAGAGGCGCAAGGAGCTGAGCGTGAGAGGGTGTGCTGCTGGAGGACTGAGGAGCACAAGCGTTATCAGATACCAGGAGGAAGGTCCTGTGGTGAGAATAAGGAAGGTGTTTGGAGGAGGCCCTGGGGAAGTAGCCCAGGGAGTTGTAGCTGTCATGCAGCTGTTACAGGAGGCACTATAGACAGCTGCAGTCCACAGGGCCCTGGGCTGGAACCCGGAGTAGAGGGCGGGCTCGGGTTCCCCCCAAACCTCCCAATTGACCTGGACTGTGGGTTCTTCCAGAGGGGAAGGTCTCTGGGCTGTTCCCCAACCCACATGGTGAATCTCTGAGGCAAGAAAATCCGCCAATAAGCGCAGGACCCACCAAGATAGAGGAGGAACTTTGTCACTATATATATATATATATATATATATATATATATATACACACTCTCAGAGAACATGAAACAATGGGTGTTACCATACACACTATAACGAGAGTGATCAGTTAAGGTGAGCTATTACCAGCAGGAGAGAAAAAAAACTTTTTGTAGTGGTAATCAAAACTGTATCAAATGCCTTACTGAAATTCAGGTACGTAAGATCTACTGCATTTCCTTTGTCTAAAAAATCAGTTATCTTCTCAAAGAAGGAGATCAGTTTAGTTGGGCATGATCTACATTTTGTAAAACCATATTGTATTTTATCCCAATTACCATTTATCTCTATTTCCTTAACTGCTTTCTCTTTCAAATGCTTGCATACAACTGAGGTCAAACTAACAGGCCTGTAGTTTCCTGGATCACTTCTCTCTTTCTTAAAAATAGGACCAATATTAGAAATTCTCCCCCAAGTTTACAGATTCATTACAAATCCTTGCTATTGGCCTTGCAATTTCATGTGGCAGTTGCCTTAATATTCTTGGATGGAAATTATCCAGGCCCCCCAATTTAGTTCCATTAAGCTCTTTGAGTTGGACTTCCACGTCGGATGTGGTAACTTCTACTTCCATATACTTGTTCCCATTAGCTATCCTGCCACTACCCCGAAACTTCTCATTACCCTTACTAAAAACTGAGTATTCGTTTCAGTGTTGGGCCATACCTGGATTATCTTTAATCTCCACCCCATCCTCAGTGCTTAGTGGTCCCACATTTCTGTCCAGTTTTGGGGCCCCCACTACAGAAAGGATGTGGACAAATTGGAGAGAGTCCAGTGGAGGGCAATGAAAATTATCAGGGGTCTGGGGCACATGATTTACGAGGAGAGGCTGAGGGAACTGCGCTTGTTTAGTCTGCAGAAGAGAAGAGTGAGGGGGGATTTGATAGCAGCCTTCAACTACCTGAAGGGGGGTTCCAAAGAGGATGGAGCTCGGCTGTTCTCAATGGTGGCAGATGACAGAACAAGGAGCAATGGTCTCAAGTTGCAGTGAGGGAAGTCTAGGTTGGATATTAGGAAACACTACTTCACTAGGAGGGTGGTGAAGCACTGGAATGAGTTACCTAGGGAGGCGGTGGAATCTCCATCCTTAGAGGTTTTTAAGGCCTGGCTTGACAAAGCCCTGGATGGGATGATTTAGTTGGTGTTGGTCCTGCTTGTAGCAGGGGATTGGACTAGATGACCTTCTTTCCTTTTTATTTATATGGCTATAAAAAATTTTACTCTTGGTTTTAATTTCCTTTGCAAGGTCCAAGTTTAATTTCCTTTGCAAGGCAGTTCTCACTTGATCCCTACACTTTCTGACCTTCAAGAGGTAGCTTTCCTTCCTGATTCATCCATTCCTTGTTGGCTTTCCGCTTTCTCTTAATCACCTGTTTGAGATGTTTGGCTCATCCAGGTTGGTCTGCAACCCTTCCCTATGAATTTTTTCCACTTGCTTGGAATGCAGACTTCAGATTGTTTCTGAAACTCCACATTCAGATCCTTGAGTTCTTCAGTTCAGTCTACTTCCCGGACCCTAACTAATTCCCTTATTTTTTTTAAAGTTTGCCCTTTTGAAATCAAGGATCCTAGTTGCAGATCTATTTTTCTTTATCCTTCCATTTAAACTGAATTAGTTCATGATCACTCGAACCCAGGTTGTCCCCTATAACCAGTTCTGCTACAAGGTCCTCACTACTCACCAAATCTAAAATGGCATCACATCTCGTTGGTTCAGTGAGTATTTGGTGAAGAAATCTGTCAACTATCCCATCCAGGAAAATCTGGGCCCTACTATTATTGGTAGCATTTTTCCTCCCATCTATATCTGGGAAGTTAAAATCTCCCATAATCACACAATTCCCAATAGTATTTGTGATGAGTTCAGTCACAGAAATCCCCTTGGGACTGTCACTTGATGTGCTGAAATTACCTCTGAGCCCATTTTCCCTGACAGCTTGGGATTCCAGAACCCTGCCTTGTTGAGCTAGACACGCTAACCTGCTGCAACACAGACCCAGAATCTGGGCCATGCCCCCAAAGCTGCAGACTTTAACTAAAAAGAGCTCAACAGGTTACCTGTCTCCAGCAGCCAGACACCCAGTTCCCAATGGGATCCAAACCCCAAATAAATCTGTTTTTTCTCTGTATAAAGCTTATACAGGGTAAATTTGTAAATTGTTCACCCTCTATATCACTGATATGCACAGCTGTTTGCTCCCCCAGGTATTAATCACTTACTCTGGGTTTATTAATAAACAAAAGTGATTTTATTTAGACTAAAAAGTAGGATTTAAGTGGTTTCAAGTAATAACAGCCAGAACAAAGTAAGTGAGAAAGCAAAATAAAACAAAACACGCAAGTCTAAGCCTAATATAGTCTTTGTTAGATCCAGCAGACATCTCAGTTGGTAAGCAGGTGTTTTCTAATGACTGGCCGCCCCCTTTGTCCTGCTCCACCCCCTTTTATAGCTTTGGCACAAGGTGGGAATATTTTGTCTCCCTGGGTCCCCACCCCTCCTTCTAAAAGGAAAAGTACCAGATTTAAGATGAATTTCATTATCAGGTGACTTGGTCACATGTCACTGTAAGACCCCTAGTCTCCATTCCCCATGGGCTGGCCCACACGTACACAGGAAGGCTTTCAAGTGACTAAGGCCATTTACAACTGATTGTTTCTGGAGCGCCCTTAATGGCCTCCACTTAATATGTTTACATCAGTGATACAAGTTTATAGTTTATTCTCCTAACTCCAGATATAGAAATAACACACACAAACAATTAGGATAAACACACTTAGTAGATTACAAGCTTTCTAATGACACCATACAAGGAGTATTTAGCATAAAGTATATGCCAGTTATGTCATTCATAAGCATACTTCCATAAAGCATATGGAGTGCCACATCACAGTATTTATTTATTTAAACACATTAACGAGGTCTCTATTCAATAGCCACTCTTCTTAATATGGACCTGACACTGGAAGGGGCTAAGCAGCTCCTGCAGTGTGCTGAGCACCCTCGGCTCCTGTTCAGGTCACTGGGATTCGAGGCTCTCAGGGCCCCACAAGATACATCCCCCTCTGTCTATTTTAAACACTGCTTTTGCTTGGAGAGAACTTGCTGCTAAATCTGTGGGTCCTTCACTCCCCAGCCATGGAGTGCCCCCTGGAGAACAGCAAGTACCAGCTCTGTGGAACAGCCTGCCCAGCCACGTGTGTGGACCAGTCAGCCCCCAGCAGCTGCCAAGACCCCTGCGTGGAAAGCTGCCAGTGCAAGGATGGTTTTGTGCTGAGCCAGGACAAATGCATCCCCAAGGGCAGCTGTGGGTGCCAGTTTGAAGGGCGCCCCTATGCCCCCAATGAGAGTTTCTGGGTCGATGAGGTATGTGGGACACGGTGCATGTGCAACGCAGCCACTAGACAAGTCGAATGCGTGGCCACTACGTGCAAACACTCTGAGAGGTGCGAGCTAGTGAACGGCGTACGGGGCTGTTACCCCTCCAGCTACGCCACCTGCTCTGTGACAAGGAATATGCACTACGCCACCTTTGATGGACAGAGATATGACTTCCAAGGCACCTGCCACTACCAGCTCATGGCTCTGTGCAAGAAACCGGAGGGACTGGTGGACTTTGAAGTCTACTTCCAGGAGAACAATACTGCTCCTCTACAGATCAAGGTTTATCAGACCAACCTCAGGGTCAGCAATCAATTCCCTGGGAAAGTCCTGGTGAGTTGTCTCGAGTCTCTCTAAAACATTTCTAGAAAGTCACCTGTGTCATCAACACAGGTTACAGACAGTGCATAGAAGGATTGTGAAATATAGGATGAATGGTAACTGGATTCTTCTATGAGCAGGGAGAGGATGGAGATATTTAAAGTGTTGTCATTTCACTTGAGATGGGTCAGAAGGTGTCAGTAGAATCCAACATATGTGGGAACCTGGGGAGCTGGGGCTCAGGTTGAACAGGGAGGAGGGAACTGCAATAGCCAAAGCCAGAGGTAATGAAAGTCTGGTTGGAGGATCCTGCCCTGTCTGGAGAGCTGGGATTCAGGCAGGTTGTAGGAAAGGGAGCAGGGCAGACTGGAGAAAGTTTAACACAGGTGGATTTTTATTATAATTATGTGCTGGAGTGAGAGGTTCCACCTCGAGTGAGCAATGTTTCATATACTGAATGATTTGCTCTTACAGATGAATGATTTCCTGATGAACCTTCCCTTCAACCTCGATGATAAGAAAATCTCTGTGTATAGAAAGGGCTGGGCCACAGTGATCCAGACAGACTTTGGTCTCACTGTTACCTTTGCCAGGTGGTCAGGACGCATCACAGTCACTCTGCCAGTCACCTACGCGGGAGCCGTGTGTGGTCTGTGTGGCAATTTTAACAGTGACAGGGATGATGACATGCTCATGAGGGATGGTACGCTGGCACCAAGCCCCGTCAGCTTTGGTCAGAGCTGGAAGGTGGGCGACCTCCCGGGATGCTTTGCTGTAACGATACCACCATGCGCACGTGTAGAGGCTATTGAAAAGGAACAACGAGGTAGCAGAGGGCAGTGTGGGATCATCCTAGACAAGAGTGGCCCTTTCAGAGGATGTCACAGCAAAGTGGACCCCCATGGATACTTCGTAGACTGTGTGTACGGCTATTGCATCCTCAGTGGGCAGGAGAGTAACATCTGCCAGGCCGTTGCTGGCTATGCCGAGGCATGTCAGGAAGCTGGAGCTACGGTGCATCCCTGGAGGACTACGAAATTCTGCTGTGAGTCGCCATGTTCACTACTGATTGCCCCATGGGGCTTGTTAATTTTTGTTGGCTGGTAAATGTTGAGCTAAATGCTCAGCATATCCTGTTCTGCAGAATGTTTCTTAAGTGACAAAGAAGCCCTCTCTCCAAAGGATGGGTACAGTCATAGGAGCTGGCCCCTCACCGTGCCCTATCAATGTGCTGAACCCCAGGCCAGAGAGGTACTGTCTGGGAATGTAGTAGTTTCCTCTGTGGTCCGTCCAGTCCTTGGCTTCCCTGCTGAGACTGGATATAATCGGAGCTGGGAGACAGCGGAGTCTTAGTAACTGTGATGTCTGTCCACTAGGAACTGGTCTGGAAACCCACCAACTCGTCTCCCATAAGCCATCATCTGGGAATGAGTTTTAGGCACTACTGTCCTGGAGTCAAAGCAAAAAGCTAGTGGTGAAAAGCTCTACAGAACAATTCCAGGCCCACGAGCCCTCCACTCCCTACACCCTGATCTTGGATCAGATTAGAAGTCTAACCCTTAGAGAGAGATTGTCTATACTACCTGGTGTCTCTGGGGCCTAATTAGAGACCTGGGACCTAATTAGAGATGTTGCCCTTTTATTAATTAACTAAACTAAGGAAATAGAAAATTAGGAGCTTGAATGAAATTGCATGTTCTGTGATGGTTCATTGTGCACATTGCTAAAGCACTATGTGAGCTAACTCTTTGTTCTAATTACAGCTCCGTCCTGTCCCCTGAACAGTCACTATGAATTCTGCAGCAGCAGCTGCGATCTGACATGCAGCAACCTCTATGCCCCGGTGCAATGCATGACCCAGTGTAAGGAAGGCTGCGTGTGTGACGACGGCTTTGTTCTCAGTGGTGACCGCTGCGTCCCCATTTCCCAGTGCGGATGCCTCCACAGAGGACTTTACTACCAGGCTGAGGAGACCTTCCACCCGAGCGGTTCATGCGAGGAGCAGTGCGTGTGTCAGGCTGGTGGGGAGGTTGTGTGTAGGGAATTCTCCTGCGGTGCTGGTGAGCAATGCGGTGTGGTGGACAGCATCCAGAAATGCCACCCATTTGGATCTGCAACCTGTTCTGCCTCTGGCCATCCCCACTACCTCTCTTTCGATGGGGTCCCCTTTGACTTCCAAGGCACCTGCACTTACATCCTGGCCAAGACCTGCACCGATGCCAGTGACCTTACACCATTCACTATCAGTGTAGAGAAAGAAGATTGGGGCACTAGGAATGTGTACATGGCCAAGCTGGTGTCCATCCAGGTGTATGGGATCACACTCACCCTGCTGCAGAGCAAACAGGGGCTCATCATGGTAAGTCCTTCTCCAGATCCTCATTTAGATCATTCTTGATTCCATTTGGACAAGAGAGATTCTTTTCTCTTCTATACTGGTTTGTCCTCTCATGGCCAGAGGTCACTCTATAGGTGGCCTTCCTCAGTTTACCCTCTTGGACCTCTGAATAACTTTTACAACTTCTAATAATAGCAGCCCTCTTAGGGGTTTGGTTTATTAAATTAGCACACATTATGAATAAAGTTTTCAGATCCACCCATTTACCTCTTTATCTGGTCACTCCCAGGCATTTCCTGCCTGTCTTCTCACTTCCTGAGTTTCAGGTTTCCGTGCTGGAGCGTACTGGTCTGCATCAGCCTCTGCACTCTCATCTGTTTTCCCTGGGAACTCTTTGTGGTGGGCCAGCAGCTTGGCCTCCTCCAGCTGCTCTTATAGGGGAATCATGTGATTGGTGCTCAGGTGTGCCTCCTTAGTAATAAGGGTTGGCTGGCCTCAGGCCACTAGCCTTTAAGGGGCAAGCCACCCTGTTACAAGGTTCTTATTCCATGCTCATCACTGGAGTATTTGAGCATCTTCCAGTAATACACTAAGCAATCTGACTCACTTCTGTCTCCTATTTGTTCTCTCCTCCTCTCCCCAGGGGAAGTTGTGTGTTCAGTGGGGTGTTTTGTTGTGGATTTTTCTTAATAATAATAAATATACACTTATGTTGCTATGTATACATGTTGGAGAAGGGAGGACAAAGAAATGCACTTGGAGCAGAAGGTGGGGAGATTTGCAATGGTTCTTAGTTCCTGGTGCAGTTCATTCCCCAGTCTTGGACCAGCACCTAATAATGCTCTGCCATGTGTAGAGACAAAGTCTAACCTTCTTGCAGAGATTTCCATTGTCCCTTAGGAACGAAGTTGTTAGTCATGTTTAGCCCTTCTGCCAGATGGAGTGGGCAGCAATAAGGGCCAGGTTCAATATCTAGGGGTTCCTCCTAACAATACAAAACAGAACCGGCTTGAGCCTCTGCCCAGTAACCAGGGAAAATTAAACACCACACCTGAGTATCTCTAAGAGGCAATACTTTCCCTTTGACAAATAAAAAGGGAAAAGGAACCCAGCATGAATTTGGGAAAACCCCACAAGCACGATTTGAAAGCATGTGACCAGGAGCAAACACTCATCCCAAAGTACATTGGGCAGTGTCTTTTGCCTCAGTTTCTCACCTTTTAGGTGTTTAAGTGAGACCACAAATGTTCCTTTTTTAGCACATCACTCCCCTGTGCCCCACTCACAGTTACTGTCCTTCATAGAATATCAGGGTTGGAAGGGACTTCAGGAGGTCATCTAGTGCAACCCCCTGCTCAAAGCAGGACCAATCCCCAGACAGATTTTTACCCCAGTTCCCTAAATGGCACCCTCAAGGATTGAACTCACAACCCTTGGTTTAGCAGGCCAATGCTCAAACCACTGAGCTATCCCTCCCCTTGGTCAGCGAAGACCCAGAGTTCAGAGGTGTGTTCACATGAGTTCACCTCCCACCTCCAGGGGGGAAAGTGTCCAGCAATACCTCCACCGCTGCAGCTGCTGTGACTCACAGTTGCTGCCATTCACTCTTCCACCATTGGCCACTGTGCCATCAACTGCTGCCCCATTGTTTACTCTGCCACTGCTGTTGCCACCACCCCACTGCCACCACACCCTGCTACCGCTGTCTCTCTGCTGCGATAGCATATTCTGAGGTCCCACCACTTGACCCAGCTCTCAGTGATTTCGGAGGGTACCGGGGAACCTCACTGCTAGGGCAGGCTGTACAGTCTCTTACACTGCAACACTGTCCCACACACAGGCACCAACTTTTCAAAGTGCCCCAGGCTCCGCCCCCACTCCACCTCTTCCCCAAGGCCTCACCCCTGCCTGCCTCTTCCCGCCCCATTCTGCTCCCTCCCCATAGTGATCTGCGTCCTCGCTTCTCCCTTCCAGCCTCCTGCACACCACGAAACAGCTGTTTGTGGCAGGCGGGAGGGGTGGGGAGAGAGGGGGAGGCACTGATCTGTGGGGCCTGCCGACAGGAGGGAGGCACTGGGGGGAGAGAGGGAGCTTGGTTGCTAAGCATCCACCATTTTTTTCCCCATGGGTGCTCCAGCCCCTATGGTCCCACACCAGATCTAAGGCTCAGCGTCTGGTTACCAGTGATTTCAGCTCTAGCGATCACTGAACAATACAGCGGAGAGTCAAATGCTGTCTAGGACTCCTTAGTCAGCACCACCATCACCATTCTTTCACTGGGATCTGGCCTCTCTACCCCCTGCTTAGCAAGTGAGCTTCTGTTTAGGGGAACTCCTCAATCAGTCAGGACCGGGTAAATACCGTTCTGCTCATACAATCAGGATAACAACATTTCATTACCCCTCCACTCAAATGTAAAAATATTATTAAAGCTGATGTATATAATACACAGGTTAAGAGAAGAGTGTCTGTACAAGTGATTTGTAACCCAACAGCGGCCAAAATTGAGCACTTTGGCAAAGCAGCCCCCTCTGCTGCATACCTAGGCAGAGTAGGTATGTTTATGCAAATACCGTCTGTTCCTGGAGTCCTTTCCCCCAGCTCATTCAGACCCTGCTTACACATGGATTCTCTGGCTAGAGAATCTTGCCTGTATGCTCGGGGTTCTGCTGATCGCCATATTTGGGGTCGGGAAGGAATTTTCCTCCAGGGTAGATTGGCAGTAGTCCTGGAGGTTTTTTGCCTTCCTCCGCAGCATAGGGCAGGGGTCGCAAGCTGGAAGATTCTCTGCAACTTGAAGTCTTTAGGTCACGATCTGGAGACTTCAACAGCAGAGTTAAGGGAAAGTGGGGGGGTCAGCATTTGTGGCCTGCATCATGCGGGAGGTCAGACTAGATGACCATATTGGTCCCTTCTGACCTTAAAGTCTATGAGTCTATGGTTTTCATCCCCAGAGTTTAGCTGATCTTTTAGATACCCTGGGCTCAGGCCATTGAGCATCTTGAAGCTAAGGACAGAGGGGAACAGCTGAGATGTGGTGAAGTCAGCTCCCAAACAGGTGCAGGCAAAGAATCATAGAATCATAGAAGATTAGGATTGGAAGAGACCTCAGGAGAGCATCTAGTCCAACCCCCTGCTCAAAGCAGGAACAACACCAACTAAATCATCCCAGCCAGGGCTTTGTCGAGCAGGGTAAGGAGATGGAGGGAGTGGGAAAGAAAAAGGATCAGGAGTGAGGTCAGGGGCAGAGAGAGATGTGGGCCAGAGTGATCATGTGATACAGTGATCAGGGCTTTTACTGCCTAATTTATTGCAGGCCTGGAACCAGATTCTGATCTTAATGGCACTGGCGTAAATCTGGAATTATTCTAAAGTGAGATCTGGAGTTATACTGGATTTACGCTACAGTGTCAGTGAGAACAAAATCTCAAAACTCACTGCCCATAACCCAAACCCTACAGTATCCACTCCCCACAGCTCACACGGGATGCTCTATCTCTCCCAGGTGGACGGGGTGTCCCACAACCTGCCTGTGATCATGGCCGATGGGCGGCTCTGGGCGTATCAGCACGGCGTGAATGTCCTGGTGCAAACTGACTTTGGCCTCACCGTGAGCTATGACCTGGTTTACCATGCCAGAGTGACAGTCCCGGGGAGCTACCGTGGCCGGATGTGTGGCCTGTGCGGGAACTACAAAGGGCAGCAGGATGACGAGTTCCTGCTCCCCGATGGCAGGGTGGCCCCCGACACTGCATCCTTCGGGTCTGCCTGGGAAGTTCAGATCCCAGAAGCCTCCTGTACAGACAAGTGTGCTGGGAACAGCTGTCCAGTCTGCGAGGATGGGAGGGAAGATGTCTTCAAAGAGCACAACTACTGCGGGCTGCTCACAGCCCCTGATGGCCCTTTTGCCACCTGCCATGGCACGGTCAGCCCCAGCATGTATTTCAACAACTGCCTGTATGATCTGTGCCTGGGCAACGGGGATGTACAGGTTCTGTGCCAGAGCATCCACAGCTATGTGACAGCCTGCCAAGAGGCTGAGGCCCCCATCCAGCCCTGGAGGAGCACCTCCTTCTGCTGTAAGTGCTGTGATGCTGCTGGAGCTCTGGGACGCACTGGGGAGGGTCATAATTTCAAAGCATCTCATTCCAAACCTCTGGGTTTCCTCAGAAACTCCTCTGGATGGAAACCAACCTTAAATAAGTGTCCTGGTCCTCTCCTCCCAGCCCTGCTCTCCTCCCCTTCATGTCTCTGTACCTCTGGTTCATGGTATGAGATCTTTCCTGCCCTAAATTAATTCTCTCTCTATTTAAGCTTTGACCTGCCCAGCCAACAGCCACTACGAGATGTGTGCCAGCCTCTGCACCACCACCTGCACTGGAGACATCATGGACTGCCCGGAGACCTGTGCTGAAGGCTGCCAGTGTGACGAGGGCTTCTTCTTCGACGGCCAGGGCTGTGTGACTCTGGAGAGCTGCGGGTGCTTTGAGCGTGGGAGATACTACAAGGTATCGCCTCAAGCGGTCTGGGTCTGATCTAATGTTTGCTTTATCCACATCTTAATCCCTACACTAGCCAGGAATAGGGTTAGTTAGTGGATCAGAGCTTTGGCCCATCTAGCCTGGCACCCCCACTCTGCTAGTACCCAATGCCCAAACCGCCAAGAAAGGCAAGATTATTTAATTCCCTTTGTCTGTTGTCGGGAAACTGAGGCACAGAGAGAGGCAGTGACTTGCTCGTGGCCACATAGTGAATCAGGAGCAGATGGGAGGTTAAAACCTAGGTGTTATTTCTGGCCCTTGGTCCAGTGCTGAGCCCATGAGACAGCCTTTCTCTTTAACATTAAGAGCAAATAATATGATAACAGAACAGACACTTCACACACATCACCACACTTCTCTGGGTTTAGCACTGCCAGAAATTATTATAAATAATCTTTTCCCCATTGCACTGTGTTATTTCCCCTTTTCCAATTGTCCCCTCAGCCCAGCGAGACCATCCTGACGAATGAGTGCCAGCAGAGCTGCACCTGCGTTTCTGCCCGAGGGGTGACCTGCAAAGCCCACAGCTGCACCAGAGAAGAAACCTGCAAGATCAGAGATGGTATCATGGGCTGCATCAGCCAAGGTGAAGGAGAGTCACTGATTGAAATATGCCCCGAGGGGTTACTGTGGGTGGAATAACTGAGGTAGGGATGGGAGAAACCTGTTTACAACAGATTATTTATTACGCTTATTTTTCCTCAAGAAATACCCTTCTGCTAACTAACCAGCCTGATCCTGCTTAGCTAATCATAGACAGAGATAGGCAATTTGCAATTCAGCAAGAAGTTTGATCGTTACAGAGGTTCCCAGGGTGCAACCTGGACTGTGGGACTGCTGAGCCCTCTGTCCAACCTGAGGTATCCCTCTCACTATGATGCTGTTGGCAAGCTACAAACCTCTGGTGGGTACTGCACTTACACAGACATCCACAGGCAGGGGCACACTCAACTGAGTTACATGAATGCTTCTCCTAGCCATTCATGAACCAACAATAGGGAGGCTCCAGCCAATTCCCCCCAGCGCCCCAACCTTGCACCCCAGAACGGTACCATCTTGCCTTGGTCAGAAGCCTGACCAGTGTAAGTTCATTACCCAGTCCTCCCCTCCTTCGATGTGGAGAGGGGACACACTAGCCTTTATAAACTGAGCTGGTGGACTTCAGAGAGAAGCAGCATAAGAACTGAGTTGTGGGGAGTTAGGAGGGGAGGGAAATCTCTGAGATGAACTTTTCCTCCAATGGGAGTCACAGGTGCTTGGCACCTCTGAGCATTTGACCATTAGCACCTGCAGCTCTCACTGATTTATGGACTGAATTCCCTCTCCCAATGGAATCACTGGGAGTTAGCCAATGACAGGGGTGCTGGAACAATTTTTGCATTGGGGAGGCTGAGAGCCATTGAACCAAACTGTAAACGTTACCTCCACTGGAATCCACTTCAAGCCAGGAGGTGCAGCAGCCCCCCCAGCACTCCTAGTTCCAGCACCTATGGCTAATGACTTCAGTGCCATAGCAATGTGTTATTGAGGGTGCTCAGCACTTTGCTGGATCAGAGCCATAGGCACTTGTGCACATGCATAACTTGAAGCATGTGTGTAGCCTCATTGATTTCAACTGAGCTCACTTGATTAAGTGTTTCAATAGATTGGAACCACAGCTTCCAGCAAACCAAGTGCCGTTGAGTATCCCGGGCTTCCCAACCTCTCAGTGTCCTCTGGCTAGCTCAGCTGGTTCTGCATGAACTCTGTGCCCATGACAGGGCTGGATCTCCTAGCCTAGACACTGGACTTGAGTTCCCTGCCCTGTTGATAGAACTGGGCTTTTCTCCTTTCAGATCCCTGCAAAACCCTGAAATGCCGGATCAAGGAGAGATGCAAAATTGAAGATGGACAAGAGGCATGTGTTCCTGCCTACACTGGAATCTGCCTGGGCTCACGGGATGCACAGTACCAAACTTTTGATGGCCTGAAGTTTGACTTGCAGGGCACTTGCAAGTACACCATCGCTAAGTACTGTGGCAGTGACCCTACCCTGGAGTCCTTCACCATCGATGAGAAGAACGACAATAGGGGGAACCAGGATATCTCCTTTTGGCAGGTGACCAATATCTACGTCTACGGGTACAACATCTCCATCTACAAGAGGGAAGTTGGCAAAGTCCGGGTGAGTTTCCCAGCTCAGGGCTCTGCACCTTTTCTACTTATAACAAACAGTATTTTTTGTGTAGTATCTCTCACACAAATGGAATCCTAGATACAGGCGACATGAGCTGAATATATCATATGGGCAATACAAGTACATAAATGCAACTGGTCTTGTGTGTTTGACATGGTTGTGATAGATAGATAGTGTAGCTAGATAAATACTGTGTTTATTCAGGGAAAGTCACATTGATTTCAGTGATTCTTTTACATGCCGCTGGCTAAAGTGACAATGATTTACAGCCGAAATGAGTGGCAAGGTGACAGTTGCAGTAAGAACAAGTGAGGATGAAAGAGCAATAACACCTATCATACCTCCCCCCTCCTCTCTGTCTCTAGCTGAACAGTGTGATCACCAGTCTCCCAGTGACTCTGAAAGATGGTAAAATCAGACTGTACCAGAAAGCCCTCAGCACCGTCCTGCAGACGGACTTCGGCCTCCAGATCGCACATGACAAAAATTGGCGTGTAGTGATCACCCTCCCCAGCAGCTATTATGGGGCCACGTGCGGCCTATGTGGGAACTTCAACCAGAATCCAGAAGATGACATGACGTCATCCAATGGCACCAGAGTCTCCTCCATCATGGACTGGGCTGCCAGTTGGAAAGTCCAAGACCGGGACCCCTTTTGCTGGGATTATTGCCAAGGCACTTGCCCAATGTGTGATGAGAGCAAGACAGATCTGTATGGGGATGACAGTCACTGTGGGGTGATCAGTAAAGCACCGGGAGGGCCCTTCAGAGAGTGTCACTCCAGAGTGAGCGCCGATGACTTCTTTGACAGCTGCATCTATGACATGTGTCTGAATGAGGGGGACAAGAGCATTCTGTGTGAGGCGCTGGAGGCCTACGCAAAAGCCTGCAGGAAGCATGGGGTCACTGTCGATGACTGGAGGACACCATCCAGTTGTGGTGAGTCTGGCAGCTTGGTTTCTTATTGCCTGCGATAGCGGTAGTTAATCTCTTTATCTTGTTGATGAGCATGGGGATGGAAATATCCAGGATCCCCCTAGCAGTCATTCAGCCAAGAGCTAACCCGCCTGGCCCTGTTAGTTAATGAGATCTAAAACAATCATTGATTCAATTGGCTCAGGTACATATACACAGCAGCTGGGTGGCATAATTGTCAGCTCAGATGGACGTTCACACACTCGGCTTGGCATAGGTATCTAAAAATATCAGTGTGGATGCAACGTCACAGGTGACAGTGTAGGCTAACTGCCCAAGTCTCCTATGTATATATACTCTATAAGTGTGATCTATCTGGAAAACAGACTGTGATGGGTTGGGTCACAGAGACCCCGTTGGGACTGCCACCTGATGTGCTGAGACTACCTCTGAGCCCATTGTTCCTGCCGGCTTGGGACTTCAGTACCCTGTCTGTTGAGCCAGACATGCTAGCCTGCTGCAAACACAGACCCAGGTCTGAACCACGTCCCCCAAAAGGTGCAGACTTAATTGAAAACAGCTTAAGAAGTGCTCCTGTCTCTAGCACCCAGACACCCAGTTCCCAATGGGATCCAAACCCCAATAAATCTGTTTTACTTTTTATAAAGCTTATACAGGGTAAACTCATAAATTGTCTGCCCTCTATAACACTGATAGAGAAATATGCACAGCTGTTTGCTCCCCCAGGAATTAATTTCTTCTCTGGGTAATTAATAAGCAGAAGTGATTTTATTAAGTACAAAAAGTAGGATTTAAGTGGTTCCAAGTAATAACAGACAGAACAAAGTAAATTACCAAGCAAAATAAAACAAAAACATGCAAGTCTAAGCCTAATACAGTAAGAAACTGAATGCAAGTAAATCACACCCTCAGAGATGTTTCAGTAAGCTTCTTAAACAGACTAGACTCCTTTCTAGTCTTGGCCCAATCCTTTCCCCTGGTACAGTCCTTGTTCCAGCTCAGGTGGCAGGTAGGGGATTTCTCATGACTGCAGCCTCCTTTGTTCTCTTCCACCCCCTTATATACCTTCGGCACAAGACGGGAATCTTTTGTCTCTTTGGGTTCCCACCCCTCCTTCTAAATGGAAAAGCACCAGGTTAAAGATGGATTCCAGTACCAGGTGACATGGTCACATGTCCTGTGAGACCCCAAGCCTTCATTCATCCCAGCCTGACTCACAGGAATTCTCGCAAGTAAACACAGCCATCTACAGTCAATTGTCCTAGTTGATGGGAGCCATCAAGATTCTAAACCACCATTAATGGCCCACACTTTACATAACTACAATAGGACCTCAGAGTTATATTCTATATTCCTAGTTTCAGAAACAAGAATGATACATTCATACAAATAGGATGACCACACTCAGTATATTATAAGCTTTGTAATGATACCTTACAAGAGACCTTTTGCATGAAGCATATTCCAGTTACATTATATTCACACTCATTATACATTATATTCACACACAAATTGCCTTCTATGAGGAGATAACTGGGTCTGTGGATGAGGGGAAAGCAGTGGATGTGTTATTCCTTGACTTTAGCAAAGCTTTTGATACAGTCTCCCACAGTATTCTTGCCAGCAAGTTAAAGAAGTATGGGCTGGATGAATGGACTATAAGGTGGATAGAAAGCTGGCTAGATCGTCGGGCTCAACGGGTAGTGATCAACGGCTCCATGTCTAGTTGGCAGCCAGTTTCAAGCGGAGTGCCCCAACGGTCGGTCCTGGGGCCGGTTTTGTTCAATATCTTCATTAATGATCTGGAGGATGGCGTGGACTGCACTCTCAGCAAGTTTGCAGATGACACTAAACTGGGAGGAGTGGTAGATACTCTGGAGGGTAGGGATAGGATACAGAGGGACCTAGACAAACTAGAGGATTGGGCCAAAAGAAACCTGATGAGGTTCAACAAGGACAAGTGCAGAGTCCTGCACTTAGGACGGAAGAATCCATTCACTGTTACAGACTAGGGACCGAATGGCTAGGAAGCAGTTCTGCAGAAAAGGACCTAGGGGTTACAGTGGACGAGAAGCTGGATATGAGTCAACAGTGTGCCCTTGTTGCCAAGAAGGCTAACGTCATTTTGGGCTGTATAAGTAGGAGCATTGCCAGCAGATCGAGGGACGTGATCATTCCCCTCTATTTGACATTGGTGAGGCCTCATCTGGAGTACTGTGTCCAGTTTTGGGCCCCACACTACAAGAAGGATGTGGAAAAAGAAGAGAAGAATGAGGGGGGATTTGATAGCTGCTTTCAACTACCTGAAAGGGGGTTCCAAAGAGGATGGATCACTGTTCTCAGTGGTAGCATGTGGTGACGACGCAGGAAACAGAACACAAGGTTTGTTGATAGCCAGAGAGCTTTACAAGCCTCCTGCAAAAAGCCTCCCAGGAAAACTTTTCCTGGGGTTTTTATTCTTCTCCTTACTTTATTTACAACTTATTTGAGTGGTTACATTCTTGCTTATTCAGAAGGCAGGCAGTATACATGAGCATGAGATTACAAACTCATCTGTTGAGCGCATGAACACTAGCTGCAAAGATGTCATTGTTGCCAATAAGTTTTCCAAACATAGGCGCTAGAACAAGGTTACTCCTGCCTCATTGCCAAGGGAACAGTTTGCCGTTCTTCAAGGCTTATGATTAGGAAGCAACACATTCCTACAGTAGCAGATGACAGAACAAGGAGTAATAGTCTCAAGTTGCAGTGGGGGAGGTTTAGTTTGGATATTAGGAAAAACGTTTTCACTAGGAGGGTGGTGAAGCACTGGAATGGGTTACCTAGGGAGGTTGTGGAAACTCCTTCCTTAGAGGTTTTTAAGGTCAGGCTTGACAAAGCCCTGGCTGGGATGATTTAGTTGGGAATTGGTCCTGCTTTGAGCAGGGGGTTGGACTAGATGACCTCGTGAGGTCCCTTCCAACCCTGATATTCTTTGATTCTATGATTAGCATATTTTCATAAAATCATATGGAGTGCAATGTCTCACAGACTATGATGGAGTTCAGTGTTTCTCAGTGTCCATGGAGCATAGGGGGCTGTGGAACTTTTTTGGTGGTCTTCAGAGTGAAGCAGCTATAGATAATTGTGGAGTTAAGAGGGGAGGCAGCTCCATGAGATGTTCTTCTGCGATTGAAATGCATGGGATCTGAAGGTGCTTAAACCTCTCAGAATTTGACTTAGCACCTGCAGCCCTTGCTGACTTATGGACTGAAATCCTTTTCCCACTGGAGTCAATGGGGATTTGCCAATGAATTCAGTGCCACAGAAACAGCTTATTGACGGTGCTCAGCATGTTGCTGGATCAGCGACATAGAATCATAGAATATCAGGGTTGGAAGGGACCTCAGGGGGTCATCTAGTCCAACCCCCTGCTCAAAGCAGGAACAACACCAACTATATCATCCCAGCCAGGGCTTTGTCAAGCCAGGCCTTAAAAACCTCTAAGGAAGGAGACTCCACCACCTCCCTAGGTGCTTCCAGTGCTTCACCATCCTCCCAGTGAAATAGTGTTTCTTCTTCGAGTGCTTGCTCATATCAATTCCAATTAGGTATGCGCGCGCCGCGTGCACGATCGTCAGAAGATTTTTACCCTAGCAACTCTCGGTGGGTCGGCTGAGGCGCCCCCTGGAGTGGCGCCATTATGGCACCCGATATATACCCCTGCCGACCCAGCACCCCCTCAGTTCCTTCTTACCGCCCGTGACGGTCGTTGGAACTGTGGAGAGCTGCGTAGCTGACCTCCACATCCCTAGCGTTCCTCGTTGTATTGCTAGTTCTTTAGTGTAGTTGTAATTAGTTTAGTAGTTTAGGAAGTTTATAAGTTAGTAAATTTAGTGTATATAGTTGTAGATAAGTTGATGATTCGGGGCTTATCCCCGTTCCTCTCACCCGGTACCGGGGTTCATGCCCAAGGCTCCGGGCTTTAAGCCTTGCACAGCTTGCCTCAAGCCTATGCCTATTGGAGACCCCCATGACTCCTGTCTGAAGTGCCTGGAGGAAGCTCATCAGCCTGACAAGTGCCGTATCTGTAAGGCTTTCAAGCCTAGGATGAAAAAGGAGCGGGACTTCAGGTTAAAACAGCTCCTGATGGAAGCGGCACTTAGCCCAGTGCCCCCGGCACCGCGCGCAGATCAGGCACCATCGATCCGCAGCGCGCCTCCGGCACCGGAGCGTCCCGGTCCTAGTAAGGCCCCTCGGCACCGGACATCCCCGGCACCGACGCAGACGCGACCCCGATTGCTCTCATAGCGGCCCAGAAAGCAACAAAAGCCTGCTGCCCCCCCGCAAGGGCATGCACCTCCTGCGGTCCCAGCAGAGCAACGTGCCACGCCGGACCTGATCACAAAGGCCCCGACTCCGGCACCGTCGATTCCGGCACCCCAAGCGCCGTTGAGTCCGGTGCAGATCAGCTCCCCGGTGCACACCGTGGTTGAGCTGGGCCTGCTGTCGACTCCGGAGACTTTCTCCACCGATTGCGACCTGATCGTGTTGACTGAGCCCGGACCTTCTCAGCCTCCGGCACCGCCAGTACGGGCTGTCCAATCTATTGGGAAGCCCTCATTCATGCGGCCTCCTCAGCAGAGTGAACCAGTTTGGCACCGCTCGAGGTCCCAGTCCCGGTCCCGGTCGTGGTCCCGGTCACGTAGATCGTCCCGCTCTTGGCGCTGCTCGCAGTCCTGGCACCGATCTCCATCTCGGCACCGGTCGTACTCGCGGCACCGCTCCACGTCCCGAAGGTCGCCCTCTCGGTACGATCGGTACCGATCCAGCTTCCGGCACTGCTCATCACGCAGCCGGTCGTGGCACCGCCTGCACCGTCGATCTTCATCGAGATCCAGGTCGACCTCTCGGCGCCGCTATGACCATCGGTCCCACTCCAGGTCATGGTACCGCTCGGGACACCGGCACCAGTCCCCGACCCCCAGTCACGCGCCAGTGGACGGTGCCGAGCCACCTCAGTAAGTGCGCTCGGCACCGCCATGGCCTTCCCATCAGAACTCGGCGTCGTCCCAAGAAGGGAGTGCCTATTCGAGACACATGATCCCGACCAGGGTCCTCCTCAATGGACCTTCTGGACCCCTTGGGCATATCACCAAGCCCAAGGTGGTCCCTCAGGTGCCTCTCGCTCGGCTCATTTGGAGCCTAGGGTGCCTGAGGCAACAGTTAGCCGTCCTGCCCAGATACCGTCAGAGATAACGGCTTTACCACCTGAGCAGGCCGATGTCCCTCCAGTTGTGGACCTTGGACAACCGGACCCGCCCCAACCTGACCTTCCCCAGGACCCACTAGTCCAGGGACTGTCGTCCTCATCTTCGCCTGACGAGGCTGTGGCAGGCACGTCCTCCTCTGGCCCTCCACTCATAGACCTGCGTGCTCACCAGGACCTCATTCGTAGGGTGGCACAGAACATGAATCTGCAGATGGAGGAGGTGGCAGAGATTGAGGACCCAGTTGTGGACATCTTGTCAGCTGATGCCCCCACCTGGGTAGCTTTGCCCTTTATTAAAACTATCCAGGCCAATGCCAATACTATCTGGCAGTCCCCTGCGTCCATCCCTCCCACAGCGCGGGGGGTGGAAAGAAAATACATGGTGCCAGCCAAAGACTACGAGTACTTGTATGTGCACCCCCAACCTTGCTCCCTCGTGGTACAATCCGTAAACGAGAGGGAAAGACATGGCCAGCAAGCGCCCGCCCCTAAATCCAAGGACGCCAGGCGCCTGGATTTATTCGGGCGCAAGATTTACTCCTCTGATGGACTACAGCTCAGGATAGCTAACCAGCAAGCCCTCCTGAGCCGGTATAATTATAACACCTGGAACTCGATGGGGAAATTCAAAGAGCTGGTTCCCCATGAGTCCAAGGAAGAGTTTGGGGCCTTGCTCGAAGAGGGCAAGAAGGTGGCAAGGACATCTCTGCAGGCGTCTTTAGACGCAGCGGACTTGGCTGCTAGAACTCTAGCCTCAGGGGTAGCCATGCGACGTATTTCCTGGCTGCAAGTGTCCGGCCTCCCACCGGAACTGCAGCAGACTATACAGGACCTTCCCTTTGAAGGACAAGGTCTCTTCTCGGAAAAGACTGATCCCAGACTGCAAAGTTTGAAGGATAGCCAGGCCACCATGCGCTCATTGGGCATGCATACCCCAGTGACACAACGTAGGCCCTTCCAGACCCAACCGCAGCGCACTTACCCAACCCTCGACCACGACAAGACCCTCCTAGAAGGCGTGGTTGCAGCACTAGGAGGCGTCAACCTGGTCCGCAGTCAGGCCAGAATCAGGGCCCCCCGAGACCACCAGCGGGGCCCAGACAAAACTTTTGAAGCCGCGCTCGAGGACGGAGCACCAGTCTCCTCCCAGGATCCTTCCCTACCTTTCTCCAACCGCCTCTCCTGTTTCCTCCCTGCGTGGTCCCACATAACGTCAGATTGCTGGGTCCTTCGCACGGTGGAAACAGGATACCATCTTCAGTTTGTTTCGCCCCCTCCCCCTTCCTAAGGTGGTGTCTGCCTTCCATGTCAACCAAGACATCTTCCTTCTGGTCTTCTTTCCGAAGCCCCACGCTTCGCGACGGGAACAGCAGGGCTCTCGCCTTTTATATCAAATGAACTAAGCCCTTTAGAAAGACATCCCAGCTGTTTGTAGCAGTGGCAGACCGGATGAAAGGTCTCCCGGTCTCCTCGCAGCGAATTTAGTCTTGGATTACATCTTGCATCCGTGCATGTTATGACTTGGCGGGTGGCCCGACTACCCGGCTCACTGCCCATTCTACTCGGGCTCAAGAGTCGTCCTCCGCCTTTCTGGCTCATGTGCCCATACAGGAAATCTGCAGGGCAGCGACTTGGTCATCCGTACATACCTTCGCTTCCCACTATGCTATAGTGCAACAGTCCAGGGATGACGCAGCGTTTGGTTCAGCGGTTCTTCGATCCGCAACATCTAACTCCTACCCCACCGCCTAGGTAAGGCTTGGGAATCACCTAATTGGAATCGATATGAGCAAGCACTCGAAGAAGAAAAGACGGTTACTCACCTTTGTAACTGTTGTTCTTTGAGATGTGTTGCTCATATCCATTCCAAACCCGCCCTCCTTCCCCACTGTCGGAGTAGCCGGCAAGAAGGAACTGAGGGGGCGCCGGGTAGGCAGGGGCATATATCGGGTGCCATAACGGCGCCACTCCAGGGGGCGCCTCAGCCGACCCACCGAGAGTTGCTAGGGTAAAAATCTTCCGACGATCGTGCACGCGGCACGCGCACACCTAATTGGAATGGATATGAGCAACACATCTCGAAGAACAACAGTTACAAAGGTGAGTAACCGTCTTTTCCTAATATCCAACCTAGACCTCCCCCATTGCAACTTGAGACCATTGCTCCTTGTTCTGTCATCTGCCACCACTGAGAACAGCCGAGCTCCATCCTCTTTGGAACCCCCATTCAGGTAGTTGAAGGCTGCTATCAAATCCCCCCTCACTCTTCTCTTCTGCAGACTAAATAACCTCAGTTCCCTCAGCCTCGCCTCGTAAGTCATGTGCTCCAGCCCCCTGATCATTTTCATTGCCCTCCACTGGACTCTCTCCAATTTGTTCACATCCTTTCTGTAGTGGGGGGCCCAAAACTGGATGCAATACTCCAGATGTGACCTCACCAGTGCCGAATAGAGGGGACATATGCACTTAAGCACATGAATAACTTTAAGCGTGTGTATAGCCTCATTGATTTCAATGGAACTACTCACATGGTTAAGTTCTTTACTGGATTGGAACTGTAACTTGCAGCAAGCCAAGTTCTGTTGACTATCATGGACTTGCCATCCGCTCAGCATGCAATAGGGTGGGTAAGCTGGTTCTGCGTGAAGGTTGTGCTCATGACCAGTCTGGCTCTCCCATGCTATTATTATTGTTTTTAATTGATAACCCACAGCTTTGCCACTGATGTTTATGGTTTTATGGGAAGTCTAAATATAGGTGGGCAAGTGTTTGTGTTGTTGTGATGTTCCCCTGGTGTTATTTGGACCAGTGATCTGCTAGGTCACTCCAATCCTCAACTCTGGGAGCCAGCCTTACCCTGCTCTGCTGTGAGAACCCCTATTCCTGAGCTGTTCATGCACAGCCTCTAGCATGTAAGCTGCTTGGATTGTGCAACCGAATGACACTAGCCAATATCTCCAGTCCCAGACACAACCCTAGGAACCTCCATCTTGCAGTGTCCAGTTATGCGCGCTAGATGCTGCAAGCTTATATGAATTCATCAATCTAACAAAGAAATTGATATATCCCAGGCTTGTTCTCCCAAGGGGAGTCTCTGACATGCTTCAAACCAAATGCACTGCTTCAGGTAGAATAAACAAATTTATTAACTACAAAAGATAGATTTTACATGATTATAAGTCAAAGCACAACAAGTCAGATTTGATCAAATGAAATAAAGGCAAAACGCATTCTAAGCTGATCTTAACACTTTCAGTGCCCTTATAAACGTAGATGCTTCTCACCAAAGTCTGGCTGGTTGCTCTTCAGCCAGGCTCTCCCCTTTCATGAGTGCTTCTGTCGCTTGGTGGTGATGTCTGTAGATGGAGGTGGAAGAAAGAGGAGGAGCCTGGCAAACGTCTCTCCCTTTTATCATGTTCTTTCTTCCCTCTTGGCTTCCCCCCCCACACACACACACACATTTCAGGGTCAGGTGAGCTTTACCTCATCATAGTCCCTGACTGACCAAGGGAAGGGGGGTAACTCACTCGATAGTCCAACAGATCCTTTGTTGCTGTCTAGGCCGGTGTCCTTTGTTCCTGTGAGGCTGGGCTGGGTTTGTCCTGATGAGGTATGAACTGCCCCTCTGTTCCTGGAGAGTTTTGCCTGGGCTTGTTTTAAGCCATGAGGATACATTTTCAACCTCATAACTCTATACATGAAATTACAACCTATAAGATTACTATAATAACAATTATTATAACATTACTATAACAACAATGCTCAGTGCATCATGAGCCTTCCGAAGACACCCGACATGACAAACTTTGCACTGGATATCACACAATCATATTATAAGGATGAACATGGGGCTGCAGGGTGTTTCCCCGAGATTCAGAGTGTCATAGTTGTGTTGGGAAATTTTGGAAGGTGGTGAAAGAGGAGTGTTTGCTATGATGACGAGCTATGTGTTTGGGGTTATCATGTGCTGGCTGTGTTGTCGTGTTGGTGGTTGTGATAATTTGTATCGGGGGGGACTGGACTGAAGAATTTTGTGTTGAATTGTGTGGGTGACAAATGAGGGGTGTGTGTCTGGGTGATCATGTTTGGGGATTTTGTGTTGATTTGTTTGGGCATGTGGACTGCGTTGGCGAGTTTGTGTTAAATTGCATGGGTGGTGAATCAATCTTTAAAGAACTGTGGGGCAGTCTCCCTTATATCACTGACTCATTACACCAATGAAATTGTTGAGTACAAACTAGGTATAGAGTAAGGGTGGTGATTGGTTGAGATACCTCTAAATCACAATGGTCTAGGACTCTTGGCATGGCATAGGTACATGCCTTAATGCTTTATTATATATAGATGATGATTATGATTATTTATACTACTGTAGCACTTAGGAGCCTAGATACTGGACTTGAGTTCCCTGCCATGTTGTTATGACCAAAATTTTTTCTTTCAGATGCCTGCAAAGCTCGGAAATGCCGGACCAAAGAGACATGCCAGACTGAGGATGGCCACACATCATGTATTCCTGACTACATGGGAACCTGCTTGGGCTCAGGGGACATGCACTACCAAACTTTTGATGGTCTGAAGTTTGATTTCCAGGGCACCTGCACCTACACCCTGGCCAAATACTGTGGGAGCGACACCACCCTGGAGCCTTTCACCATTGATGAGAAGAACGCCAATAGGGGGAGCCAGGATATCTCCTTTCTGCGAGTGACCAACGTCTACATCTATGGGTACAACATCTCCATCTACAAGAGGGAAGTTGGCAAAGTCCGGGTGAGTCTCCCAGCTCAGGGTTCTGGCACTTTTCGACCTACAAAGCCCAGTACTTTTGTTTGTGTAGTGTCTCACATAAACAGAATCCCAAACAGATGCCGTCAGCTGAATATGTCACGTGAGCAATACAAGTAGATAAATACATCTGCTCTGTATGATCTGTATGTTTGAAAACCTTATGATAGATAGAGAGATAGAGAGCAAAAACAAGACTTTGTGGCTAGATCGATAGCTATTTCCGATAGGTAGAATCTATATAGAGATATAGGGAATTCTGAAAACAGATACTGTAGGTAGATAGTGAAGCTAGATAAATACTGTGTTTATTCAGGGACTTTAGATTGATTTCAGTTGTTCTTCTTGAATAAGGAATGAGTAAAAAGTGATTAAGGATTTGACCATTATTTTACTTGCTGCTGGTTAGAGTGACAATGAATAACAGCCAAAATGAATGGTGAGACTGCATTTGGAGTAATTGCAAGTGAGGACGAAAGAAGAATAATGCCCTTCATGTTCCTCCCCTCCTGTCTGTCTCTAGCTAAACGGTGTGATCACCAGTCTCCCGGTGACGCTGAAAGACGGTAAAATCAGACTGTACCAGAAAGGCCTCAGCACTGTCATGCAGACGGACGTTGGCCTCCGGGTGGGATACAACAAGAACTGGCATCTGGAAATCACCCTCCCCAGCAGCTATTATGGTGCCATGTGCGGTCTTTGTGGGAACTTCAACCAGAACCCAGAAGACGACATGATGTCCTCCAACGGCATCAAAGTCTCCGCCATCGTGGGCTGGGGTGCCAGTTGGAAAGTCCAAGACCGGGACCCCTTTTGCTGGCATTCCTGCCAAGAGAACTGCCTGACATGTGATGAGAGCAAGAGAGATCTGTATGGGGATGACAGTCACTGTGGGGTGATCAGTAAAGCAGCGGGAGGACCCTTCAGAGAGTGTCACTCCACGGTGAGCCCCGAAAATGTCTTTGACAACTGCATCTATGACATGTGCCTGAATGAGGGGAACAAGACCATTCTCTGTGTTGTGCTGGAGACCTACGCCGACACCTGCGGGGACCATGGAGTCACTGTCTATGACTGGAGGACACCGTCCAGCTGTGATGAATCTGGAAGTTGGTATTCTGACGAAACAGGTGGCAATGGGACTAATCCGACAGTTTCCCCTGTTGATGGAGGAGATGGTGAGTGACCTGTGTATGGGGATGGGAATATCCAGGTTCCTGGGGCATTGGGGTCTGCACAGAGTTTTAGGGTAGATCTCCCCATATTCTGTAGGATTTCCTTTGTTTGGTTAAGTGTACCCTAGTAGTCTCCCCTCGAAGAACTCTCAAGCCTGAAAAAATGACACAGGTAGCTTATCCGCAACTTGACTATAAGTGCAATGTATCTAGCAAGCAGACAATGGTGTAGTTCAGTGTCTATGGGCCATAGGAGTCTGTGGAGCATTTCTAGTGGTTTTCAGAGTGAAACAGCATAAGAACAAAGCTGTGGGAGATCCAGGCGTTAGGAGGGGAGATCCAGGAGATTAACTTTTTCTCCCATTGAAATACATGGGAGTCAAAGGTGCTTACAACTCTCAGAATTTAACCCCTAGCACGTGTGGGTCCCACTGACAGGCCCGCCGGCAGCAATTCCGAGCCCCAGGGCAGCTGCACTGCTGGGCGCGCTCTTCCGGCACAGCCAGGACTTCCACATGCCCGCCTGGCTGCCTTCGCTGCCGTAGGTACCACCCTTCCTGCCCCTAGGAGCCCCGCGGCCCACCTCGGTGATTTGAAAGGACCTGGGGCTCCTGGCTGCTACCGCAGCAACGCCTGGGGCCCCCTGGCCCTTTTAAATCGCCTGGGCCCTGGGCAATGCTCCCTTCCCCCCTGCGCCGTCAGCGGGCCTGCTCACTGATGTATGGACTGAAATGCCACTCCCAAAGGAGTCAGTGGGAATTAGCCAATTACTTCAGTGCCACAGCAATGGGTTATTGAGGGTGTGCTGGATCAGAACCAGGGGCATTTAAGCACATGCATAACTTTAAACGTGTGAGTAACCTCATTGAATTCAATGGAACTGCTCATACGGTTGAGTGTTTAACTCGACTGGGACCGGAGCTTGCAGCAAGCCAAGTTCTGTTGAGTATCCTCAGCATGCCTTGGTTGGTTCAGTTGGTTCTGCATGAATGCTCTGCCCATGGCAGATCTTGCTTCCCCACCCTAGGCACTTGACTTGAGTCCCCCACTCTGTTGATGTGACTGGGCTTTCTCCTTTCAGAAACCTGCAAAGCCCTGAAATGCCGAACCAAGGAGACGTGCAAGACAGAGGATGGCCACGCGACATGTGTTCCTGACTATGTGGGAACTTGCTGGGGCTGGGGGAACCCGCATTATCACACCTTTGATGGCCTGACGTTTGACTTCCAGGGCACCTGCACCTACACCATTGCCAAGTACTGTGGCCACGACCGCTCCCTGGAGCCCTTTACCATCGATGAGAAGAATGATAACAGGGGCAGCCAGGCCATCTCCTTTCTACGAGTGACCAACATCTATGTCTATGGGTACAACATCTCCATCTACAAGAGGGAAGTTGGCAAAGTCCGGGTAAGTCTCTGATTTCAGGACTGCACCTTTTGGACTTATAACCTACAATGATTTGTCATAGTCTCTATCCCTCACAAATGGTATCATAGAATCAGGGGATGTGAGAAAGACACAGGCAAATGGGAAGAAAGATGTTTTCAGGTGACGTTTCTAACCTGGACAAGGTGGGGCTGTTGTTTCAGGTGTTAGAAGATGCATGGGAGAAGGCTCTCCCTCTCATATAAGGGACCGAGAAAGAAAGGAACGAGGAGTACTTGTGGCACCTTGGAGACTAACCAATTTATTTGAGCATAAGCTTTCGTGGGCTAAAACCCACTTCATCGGATGCATGCAGTGGAAAATACAGTAGGAAGATATATATACACAGAGAACATGAAAAAATGGGTGTTGCCATACCAACTGTAACAAGAGTAATTAATTACGGTGAACAATTAGGTGAGCTATTATCAGCAGGAGAAAAAAAAAGTTTGTAGTGATAATCAGGATGGCCCATTTCCAAAAGTTGACAAGAAGGTGAGAGTATCAGTGGGGGCGGGGGGGGGGAAATTAGCATGGGGAAACAGTTTTTACTTTGTATAATGACCCATGCTAATTTCTCCCCCCCACACACTGTTACTCACATCTTCTTGTCAACAGTTGGAAATGCATAGAATCACACACCCCCCAGCATCAGGGAGCCCTGGGCCGCTGCTAGCTGCAGCAGGACCTGGGCTGCCCCACCCCAGGCAAAACATCGCCCCCCGCTGCCCCCCCCCCCCCCCCCAACAGCAGTCTTCAGGAGTGCCCACCTCCCAGCAGGTAAGATTTAGTCACAGGTATTTTTTATAAAAGTCATGGACAGGTCAGGGGGCCGTGACTTTTTGTTTATTGCCCGTGACCTATCCATGACTTTTACTAAAAATACCCGTGACTAAAATGTAGCCTTACTCATCTGACTTGCATTTCATCCCTTTGATCATCTTTGTTACTCGCCTCTGGATCCTTTCCAGTTTCTCTACATCCTTTCTATACAGCAGTGACCAAAATTGGATGCAGTACTCCAGCTGAGGCCTAACCAGTGCCAAGTAGAGCGATACTATCACCTCCCATGACTTGCATTCTATGCCTCTGTTAATGCAACCTAAATTGCATTTGTACACGCCATGATTCACTGTTGCAAAAAAAAAGCAAACATTCTAGGATGTATTAGCAGAAGTGTTGTAAGCAAGACACAAGAAGTATTTCTTAGGCCTTGTCTACACTGGCAAATTACTGCACAGTAAATCAGCTTTCTGCAGTGTAACTCCTGAGGTGTACACACTGCCAAGCCACTTAGTGCGCAGAAATTCCTCAGTTGCAGCATTGCAAAAAACCACCTCGATGAGAGTCATAAGCCTTAAAGCGCAGAGGCTTCAGCGCTGTATTGGCAGTGTAAACACATTACAGCGCAGAAAGCAATCGATTGGCCTCCAGAAGTGTCCCATAATCCTTCAAGTGGTCGCTCTGTTCATTGTTTTGAACTCGGCTGCCCTGGAGACATGCGCCCCTCCCCTTTCAGAGCTCCCTTTCTGACAGCCCTTGCAGGCTGTGCTGATCTGCTCGGAGACACAAAAAAACATTAATATTGAATGCTCGTGCTGTTGAACACAGAGGCAGGTGTGTGTGAGAGAGAGAGAGAGAGAGAGAGAGAGAGATTGCTGTGCACAGAGCTGGGGAGGGTGGCAGGGGCTGATGTCGGGGTTTCCCCCTCTCCCTGTCTCAGGACTGGTTGCTTCCTGCTGCTGTTTGAACTTACAAGACAGCATGCTGACACACTCTCTGTCCTCCAAAACACACTGTCTCTCATAGGCGCCAACTTTCTCCAGCGCCGATGGGTGCTCACGCCCCCCCCCGGCCCTGCCCCGACTCCATCCTTTCCCCGCCCCTGCCTCGCCCCCATTCGAACCTCTTCCCCAAAGTCCCCTCCCCAACTCCACCCCCTCCCTGCCCCTATTGGACCCCTTCCCCAAATCCCCGCCCCGGCCCCACCTCTTCCCCGAGCACACCGCGTTCCCCCTCCTCCACCCTCCCTCCCAGCCGTGCAAAACAGCTGTTTTGCGGTGCAAGCGCTGGGACCTAGGCGGAAAAAGCGGGCACGCGGCGCACTCAAGGGAGGAGGTGGAGTGGAGGCAGAGGTGACCTGGGCAGGGGGGCAGGGAGCTGCCCCGTGGGTGGTCCAGCCCCAGAGCACCCACAGAGTCGGTGCCTATGCTGTCTCTTCCCCCTCCATACACACACACACACACACTCCCTTTCACACATCTGCCCCGCCCCCCTTCAGTTGAAAAGCAGCTGGCAATGTAGTAGGATGCCCATGGAACAATGGGATTGGGAAACCTGCATCATATGACGCTGTGCCTGCCCCATGAGGCATTGCAAACTCTTCCCAAAGCATCCTGCGGCCAGTTGCACAGTGGGATAGCTACCACAATGCACTGCTGTCTTTGCCGTTGCAAGAGCTGCTAATATGGATGCGCTTCACAGTCACAAGGAGCACAGTGTGGACACGCAACAGTGGATTAATTCTAGCACTTTAATAAAAGTGGTATAACTTGTTGTGCAGAAACTTGCCAGTGTAGACATACCCTTACACTCTACTCCGCATTGATTAGGACTCAACTGGAGTATTGTGTCCACTTCTGGGCGCCACATTTCAGGAAAGATGTGGACAAATTGGAGAAAGTCCAGAGAAGAGCAACAAACATAATTAAAGGTCTAGAAAACATGACCTGTGAGGGAAGATGTAAAAAATTGGATGTGTTTAGTCTGGAGAAGAGAAGACTGGGGGGAAGGGGGCATGGTAACAGTTTTCAAGTACATAAAAGGCTTTTAAAAGGAGGAGGGAGATAAATTGTTCTCGTTAACATCTGAAGATAGGACAAGAAGCAATGGGTTTAAACAAGGGTGGTTTAGGTTGGACATTAGGAAAAACTTCCTGTCAGGGTGATTAAGTACCGGAATAAATTGCCTAGGGAGGTTGTGGAATCTCCATCATTAGAGATTTTTAAGAGCAGGTTAGAGAAATACCTCTCAAGGATAGTCTAGATAATACTTAGTCCTGCCATGAGTGCAGGGGATGGGATTAGATGACCTTCGAGATCCCTTCTAGTCCTATGATTCTATAATTCTATGTGGGGGAAGCACTTTTGCCACACAGGGATTAATAATAGCTAGTATTGTCTCTGAAGTGTTATCCATGGGCTTTACAGTTGATGCTCGGATTTGCTTAGTAGGGGCAGTGGAGTTTACACCATTGAGGGTCATCGTTTTAGGCTCTCTGCAGACTCAGGCAGATGTTGCCAAACTAGTCACACTTGGGGCACATTTGGAAGGTTTTCCTTGCAGCCATAAAAGCCAAAAAATATTTTAAACAAACAAACAATTAAATAAATAAATAAAAATGAAAGCTTAGATTCTGGAGATTCCCAATGTGTCATGTGGGCCATACAAATATATCAGATGGGTTGTATATTAGACACCTCTAGATAATTAGATATTATAGATAGATACTGGGGTGGGTAAATAATATAGCTAGATAATGTGGACAGAGAAATCAGTGGGTGGGTGGATTGATTGATGGATGGATGGTTAAATTCTGTAGGTGACTAGTCAATATAGCTAGGTAGTGTGGATGGATAGATAGGCATAGAGAATTCTGCAGACAGACAGATACTGTAGGTAGATATTGTAGATAAGTACTGTATACAGAATTCTAAAAATGTAGGGCCAGAAAGCACCTCAAGAGGTCATCTAAGTCCATCTCCCCGGGCTGAGGCAATATTAAGTATAGCTAGACCATCCTTGACAGGTGTTTGTCGAACCTGTTCTTAATATATTCAGGCCAACTCACATTGATTCCACTGGCTCTTCCTGAATAAGGAATGGATAAAAAGTGATGGCTATTAATCAGGATGAACAGGGATGGTGTCCCTAGCCTCTGTTTGCCAGAAACTGGGAATGGGCGACAGGGGGTGGAGCACTTGATGATTACCTGTTCTGTTCATTCTCTCCGGGGCACCTGACAGGGGCTATATTGGCCACTGTTTTAAGACAGGATACTGGGCTAGATGGACCTTTGGTCTGACCCAGTATGGCCATTCTTATGTTCTTATGATGAAGGATTTGGCCCCTTATTGTACATGCCACTGGTTAGAGTGACAATGAGGTACAGTCGAAATGAGTGGTGAGATGACATATGCAATAAGAACAAGTTAGGATGAAAGAGCAATAACACCCCATCCTGTCCTTGTCTCTAGCTAAACGGCGTGATCACCAGTCTCCCAGTGACACTGTCAGACGGTAAAATCAGAGTGTATCAGAGCGGCTTCCGCGCCATCCTGCAGACGGACTTTGGTCTCCAGGTGGCATACAACTGGGACTGGCATCTGGTGATCACCCTCCCCAGCAGCTATTATGGGGCCACGTGTGGCCTATGTGGGAACTTCAACCAGAACCCTGAAGATGACATGACGTCAGCCAGCGGCACCAAAGTCTCCTCCATCGTGGGCTGGGCTGCCAGTTGGAAAGTCCAAGACCGGGATCCTTTTTGCTGGGATTCCTGCCAAGAGAACTGCCTGACATGTGATGAGAGCACAAGGGAGCTGTACAGGGGCGACAGTCACTGTGGGTTGATCAGCAAAGCACCGGGAGGGCCCTTCAGAGAGTGTCACTCCAGAGTGAACTCCAGTGAGTTCTTCGATGGTTGCACCTATGACGTGTGTCTGAACAGGGGCGCTACGAGAATCTTGTGCCAGGCACTGGAGGCCTACGCAGCAACGTGCAGAGACCACGGGGTCACCGTCTATGACTGGAGGATGCCATCTGGCTGTGGTGAGTCTGACAGCTTGGTGTCCTTACTGACACGGGCAGGATCGGGCTAGTCAGTAGAGAAGCCTGGATGTTTTTCATTCCACCGGAGTTTTGAGGAAAAATGCCATTCTTGTCAAATTCAAAATGTTTAGAAAAAAGTTCAGATTTTGACAAAATTTAATTTCAAAAAGTGAGACAAAGCATGTCAATAACATTTCAGAATGGAGCGTTTCAATTTTTCATTTTGAAACGACTTTTGACAACAAAACTAATTATTTTTAGATATCTAAAACATTTTTTTAAAGTTTTATAAGGTTGAAATCAGAAAGTAATGTTTTGATTTTATCAAAATAAAACACTTCGATCGACCTGCAACAATGTCTGGGACAGGAATTTCATTTCCGTTCCCTTTCGGAACAGAAGAAAATCCAAAATCTTGGTATTTCCCATGAAATGGTAAATCTGGTTTCAGCTCAGTTCCAGTAGCCCATCTGGTCACTCTGTTGGTGGAAAGGATGGTGAATGACCTGAGCATAGGGTTGTGAATGCCTGGGTTTCTTGGGCATAGGGATCAACTGAATGACTCTGAGCACCACCTATTGAGCTCCCTACTCTGCTCCTTGCAGTACAACGCCCCCTAGTGTCACCCTTGGGAATTGGAGTCAGCACTGATTCCAAGGAGTGAGCATCCCCTACTGAGCCTTCCACCCCACTCCCTGAAGCACAGTGCCCACTAGCGCAACACTGGGGCATTGGAGTCAGCACGGACTCAAGTGGAGAGCACCTCCTAATCAGATCCGGCTCCTTTGTTTGCAGAACAGCGCCCCCTAGTTCCACACTGTGCCATTAAGGTCAGCACTAACTCAAAGGTGAGTACTCTTATTGAGCATTCCCTGCAGACCCTAAGTGTTCTTTATACCCAAGAGCTGACCCTGATTGACTCATGGCCTGTGAGATTTGGCTGCAGACATATATGGCCTTTTGGTTCCTGAATGCAGAAGTTAATTCCACCATCCTTTTCCTTTTGGCTGTTTCATGCAGGGTGGATAACGCACTGCGTGTAAGAATTTGTCTGTAGCTCTCACTGCGTTTAGGCAGATTGTTTCATTCATTTCCTGTAATTTTAAATCTCCCCTTTCCAACCCTGTCCCAGCCCTGCCCTGCCCTGAGAACAGCCACTATGAGGCCTGTGGGAACGCCTGCCCGGCCAGCTGCTCTGACCGAACTGCCCCCTCCTCCTGCCGGGAGCCCTGCGTGGAGACCTGCCAGTGTAATGACGGTTACGTCCTCAGCACTGATAAGTGCGTCCCCCTGGAGAGCTGTGGCTGTGACTACAACGGCCGCTACTACCAACCCAGTGAGGAGTTCTGGGCCGATGAGAACTGCCACTCTCGGTGCAGGTGTGACTCCAGCCTGGGCACAGTGGTTTGCAGGAAGACCAGTTGCAAGGCCAAAGAAAGATGCTCCGTGGTCAATGGGGTCCGTGGCTGCCATGCGATCAGCTACTCCACCTGCATAGGTACTGGAGACCCTCACTACACCACCTTTGATGGGAAAAAGTATGATTTTATGGGCACCTGCATCTACCAGTTCGCGGCTCTCTGCTCCGAGGACCCCACACTCACCCCGTTCAATGTCAAAGTGGAGAACAACAACCGAGGCAGTAAGGCTGTGTCCTTCACCAAAACAGTGACCTTAGAGGTCTACAACGTGACCATCAGCTTGAGCCAGGAGCATCCACGCAAGATCCAGGTAGGGACACAGGATCACTGGGGAATGCAGGAAGTCATTTCAGTGATCTCTTGACTGGGCTCTATGTTGTCTTCTTATCTCTGGAAGGGAGTGGGGTCTAGTGGTTGGAGCAGGGGGTGGGAATCAGGACTCCTGGATTCCATCCCTGGTTTTGTGAGGGAAGTGGGGTCCAGTGGTTGGAGCAGGGGGGCTGGGAGCCAGGACTCCTAGGTTCTATCACAGCTGTGGGGACTAGAAGGTTAGAGCAGACGGTGCTAAGAACTAAAGCTCCAGCATTCTACTCCTGGGAAGTGGTTTGAGCTGGGATTCAGACACTTAGGATTTTATTCCTCTCTCTGCCCCGGACTGGCTTAATAACCTAGGGCAAGTCGCTTCCTATCTTTGTACCTCTATGAGCAGGTCTACACTTAAAACACTGCACCGATGCAACTGCACCACTGTAGCACTTTGTGAAGATGCTACTACGTTGATGGGAGATCTTCTCCTGTCGGCATAGGTATTCCACCTCCCCAAGAGGCAGTGGCTATGTTGACAGGAGAAGTCCTCCCATCGACATAGCATTGTCTACACTGGGGTTAGGTCAGTGTAACTGCGTTGCTCAGGGGGTGGATTTTTCACACACTGGAGCAACGTAGTTATACCGATGTAAGATTACAGGGTAGACCTGGCCTATTTCCCCAACTCTAAAGGGGGTAATAAGATCTTTTCACTTCACAGGGCTGTTGTGAGTAGAGCTAGGCAAGTAACTGGTTCTTTGATACACTGCCAGTTCGGAAAATATTGACAAAAATTCTGTTCCACCTGAAAGGAAACTTTTTGTTTTGTTTCCAGGCAATAAAAAACCAAGGAAATGACGGGCTAGGTTCATGCAGTCGCCAGCGGTGCTAATGACTCCCTTTAGGCCAGTGGGTGAGCAATCACCTGGGATGTGGAAGACCTGGATTCCATTCCTCCTTCTGCCTGAATTGGAGAAGGAATTTGAATTTGCTGGAGAGTCCCCTAGCTACTGGACTATGGGATATTCTGGGGCAGGGCTACACTTAAAATTTAAATCAATCTAAGCTATATCTTTCAGGGGTGTGAAAAATCCCACCCCGAGCACTGTAGTTAAGCCAACCTAACCCCTGGTGTAGACACAGCTAGGTTGACAGAAGAATTCTTCCATCTACTTAGCTATCGCTGCTCAGGGAGGTGGATTACCTACCTCCATTGGAAAAACCCCTTCCATCAACATAGGACATGTCTGGACCTTGACAAGTCAGCAGCACATAGCATCCGTCATGTTGATATGCCCTCAATCTCTCCTGTTGAAGCTGTTCCACTTTGTATAAAATACTTAACTAGTCCCTGGCCCAGAGAGCAAGAATAAGAATGATTCTATACCTGTCTGTTAAGCACTCAGCTGGGGCAGGGGGAGACCCACATTCAAATTCCTGCTCTATTGACTAGTTAGTTATACAAAGTAGAACAGCTTCAACAGTAGGTACTAAATGTGAGACCGAAGTTCAATCCTGCTCTGTATCAGGCAGTGGGGGGAACTGAACCCAGGTCTGCCACATCCCGGGTGAGTGTCCTAATGACTGGGCTAAAGGTTATAAAGGAAACTGCTCCTGCATATGGCCCCTTGTGCATCCAGCCTGATTTTTTTTTCCACTACAACTATCCCTCCAATTTTTATCAAATATAGAAATAGTTTCTGGTCAACAAAAACTGAATTTATGAGCAAGTACATTATTTGTGAGATTTTTCACCCAGCTCTAGTCTTTAATGCTTTAACTGAGCACCACTCCTTGGATAGAAGGAGCTTTAGAAAAGGAAAGCCCTATAGTAAGGGGCAATGGGATGAAATATTAATGCACTAGGTTACCCTCCATCCAATTCAGAAATATAAATTCTGGAGCCAGACCATCCATGGCTGCTCCGTGGAAATGGAATTATTTCATGTTGAATGCACTGAGTGAAGTCCTTGACAGTCTCTACTGTATGTTTTCCAGATCAATGGTGTCTTTGTGGACCTGCCCTTCTCCCATCAGCACAAGTTCAAGGCCTACATCAGTGGAGTCCATGGCTTTATCCAGACTGATTTCGACCTGAGAGTGAGCTTCGACTGGTACAGCTACGCCAGGGTCATCATACCCAATACGTACGCCAATGCTGTCTGCGGCCTCTGTGGCAATGCCAATCAGGACCCCAGCGACGATCTGACCATGAAGGATGGAACTCAGACATCTGATGAGATTCAGTTTGCCGACAGCTGGAAGGTGGGGGAGGTCCCAGGGTGCTCGTCTAGCTGCACCGGGGACTGCTCAGTCTGCAGTGAGGCTCAGAAACAACCCTATAAGGGAGACCAGTACTGCGGGGTCATCACCCGACAGAACGGGCCATTCAGACAGTGCCACGGGGCTATCGACCCAGCTCCCTTCTTTGATGATTGTCTCTATGACACCTGCCAATACAAGGGTCACCAGGACACACTGTGCAGCACAATCAGCACCTACGTCACATCCTGCCAGGCCAGGGGCATCCAGATAGGGCAGTGGAGATCGCCCTCATTCTGCAGTAAGTGTCGCCTGCGGGACTCTGCTTTAGGGACTGGCTACTGCACATGTGCGCCAGCGCCCTCTGCAGGGTGGGGTCAGAATTCTTCACCCACCCAGTTCTGAGTTTTAATTTACAGTGTGCGATATCTTTGTTACAGATTCTAGCCCTAGACATTTCCAACATGCAATTAAAATTTTAGTCCCTGAAATATTTTTTTCATTCTGTGTCATTTACTTAATGTCTAGATGTCCTGTAAACTTTCTCTTAGAGCTCATCTTTTCTGTTCCTGGTGTTTTCATGGCTTGTCTACACTTACAGAGCTGCAGCTTCACAGATGCAGCTGTGCCGCTGTAGCACTTAGTGAAGACGCAGCCTATGCCAATAGGAGAGCTTCTCCCATTGGCGTAGTTAATCCACCTCCTTGCTATGGCAATGGGACAAGCCCTCCTGTCACCATAGCACTGTCTACACCAGGAGTTCGGTCAGTATAACTGTGTGGGTGTGGATTTTCCACATCCCTGAGTGATGTACTTATACTGACATAAGTCTGTAGTGTAGACCAAGCCTTACACTTTGCCTTTCCAGAGTAAATTGAATTAATACTTTGGCATTTAGAGAAGTAGAAACATTTTATAACATTCATTAAGTCTTGTAAGTCACTGCGAGATAGGTAAGTATTGTTATCCCCATTTGATCGGCTGGGAAAATTAGGAAAAGAGCTGGCAAATTATTTGGCCAAAGGTGTCCTCCATAAATAGGTAGCAGAGCTAGGAAAAGAACCCAGGAGTTCGGAGCCCCCCTGCTTGCAACATAATGCATGAATGCAGACTCCCACTATTCTAGTCAAGAGGTGACCCTTTATCCAACAGATGGGAATAGAACCCAAGAGTCCTGATGGCCACTCCCCTAATTTAATCACTAGACTATACTTTTCCCAGAGATGAAACTAGGACCAGGAGTCCTGATTCCCAGTCCCCTGCTCTAACCATATCCTAACGGATGTGAAAAGAAAGAGACTTTCAACAACATTGACCAAGATGATTTGTTAGTTCAACCACATTTCTCCTCACACAGAAATTCAAATTCTCTCTGATCTTTTTCTTCAGGACCCACCTGCCCCCTTAACTCTCACTATGAACTCTGTGGAATTAGCTGCCCTTCCAACTGCAACGACCTGTGGGCTCTAGATCGGTGTGACAAACCCTGTGCTGAAGGGTGTTTCTGTGATGCTGGATTCACCCTGAGTGGTGACAAGTGCATTCCTGTCGCGCAGTGTGGCTGTGTGCACCAGGCCATGTATTACAAGAAGGGAGAGGAGTTCTACCCCAGCGCCTCCTGCCAGGAACGCTGCCTGTGCAAAGACAATGGGGTCGTTGAGTGCCAGGAGGCCTCCTGTGGAGCCAATGAGGAGTGCAGGGTGGAGAACGGAGTCCTGGGCTGCCATGCCACGGGCTATGGAACATGCGTCGCATCTGGCGGATCTCACTACATCTCCTTTGACGGACGGGCCTTTGACTTCCAGGGCTCCTGCACTTACACCTTAGCCAAGGTCTGCAGCAGAGACGCTGGACTGGGAAACTTCTCCGTGGTGGTGGAGAATGAGAGCCCTGGAGGTGGCCACATGGCTGTGACAAGGACGGTGGTGGTCTCCCTGCATGATTACACCATCGCCATGGAGAGTGGGAGGAAGTGGAAGATTGTGGTAAGTCCCTGTTTGCGATTAGACTTACCTAGTGCTAATTGTGTGTGTGTGTGTGTGTGTGTGTGTGTGTGTGTGTAACCAGGACACCACTGCTGAGTCCCCACTAGTGACGGGTGAATTTCCCTCTCATTGGCACAGGTGGGTGGTGAGCTCTACACCCTCCCACTCACAACGGATGATGGGAAACTCTGGATCAACCAAGAGGGGAACTACATCATTATCCAATCAGCTTCTGGCCTCAAAGTCTTTTATGACACTGCCTCCTACCTCCTACTGTCCGTCCCCAGCACCTATAAGGGACATGTATGCGGCTTGTGTGGCAACTTTAACGATGACAAGAACGATGATCTCCTACTGCCCGGTGTGAAGAGTACCGAGAATGTGGATGAATTTGTTGCCTCCTGGAAGGTGCCTGTTGATGGTGCCACATGCTCTGATGGCTGTGGTGAGAAGTGCCCCGTCTGTGATGCAGCCCAGACAGCGCCATACCAGACTGAGAGCTCCTGCGGGCTGATCCTGGCCACCTCAGGTCCCTTCAGAGACTGTCACTCGATAGTCAGTCCTGTTGAGTACTTCAACCACTGTCTCTATGACATGTGTGCCACCAACGGAAGGGGAGAGACCCTCTGCCAGAGCCTGCAGGCCTATGTGGCTGCGTGCCAGGCAGCTGGGGCCAAGATCGAGACCTGGAGAACAGCCTCCTTCTGCCGTAAGTCTACAGGACAATCTATAATCTGTACTTCATTAACTTATAGCTGCTGTGGTTCTTGTGCTGTCGAACCTCCACAATGCCTCTGACTTCTAGGCTAAGTAGGAGCTTCTGTTTATTTAGGTGGGAGACCACACCTTAACTTGGCTTTCTGTCTGTGATGGTCGTAATTTTTCTTCTGTCCCTCCAGCCTTCGCCTGCCCAGCTAACAGCCACTACGAGCTGTGTACCAGATCCTGCGATTTCACCTGTGCCAGATTGTTTGCCCCTGCCCAATGCACCGGGAAGTGCTTTGAAGGCTGCTGGTGTGACCAAGAATATGTGTCCGATGGGGAGGCATGCGTCTCCATGGACAGGTGTGGCTGTGTGCACAACGGACGCTACATCAAGGTGGGTGCTGGGTTATTTGTCCATCTGTTCTCCCAGATTCTGCCATTCTCCTCTGGCAATGGGATTCCCAATGGGGGTTAGAGTGACTGTAGAGTGGCATGTCCTGTATCCTACTATGTGGCTATACCTAAAACCTAGAGCCAAATCCTGCCCTCAGGGTCACCCATGCGGCTTCCACTGCAGTCAATGGCAGCTGTACATACAAAACGTGGAGCCCATCATTTCTATTACAGGGATCATAGAATCATAGAAGATCAGGGTTGGACGAGACCTCGAGGTCATCTAGTCCAACCCCCTGCTCAAAGCAGGACCAACACTAACTAAATCATTCCAGCCAGGGCTTTGTCAAGCCAGGCCTTAAAAACCTCTAAGGATGGAGATTCCACCACCTCCCTAGGTAACCCATTCCAGTGCTTCACCACACTCCTAGTGAAATAGTTTTTCCTAATATCCAATGTAGACCTCCCCCACTGCAACTTGGGACCATTGCTTCTTGTTCTGCCATCTGCCACCACTGAGAACAGGGATGGTTTTCTATATTCCAGGACAGGCCTTTGGAATAACCAAAGCAAAAGCTGCTCCCAGAAGATCTTTTCCCGGCTTTACGCTGAGCTCAGAGCATCCCGTGGGGGTGTCAGGTCTTTGAGAGTTTCATTGGTTCTGTGTAATTGCCCATGCAGGGCAGACTTGATCAACGATGCTCACAGTTTATGGACCTCACTAAGCAGCCTCGGTGGCTTGATCTAAGGAACTGCCCAGTAACCTGGGATGTAACGTGACTCCCAGAAGGTTCTGAGCATGGGCTCAGATCAGACAGGTATCCAGATAGCCAGGTATTGAGATGAAGTTTGTTTGCAGGAGATTGTAAAACAGAGCTGGAAGGAAATACCATGAGGGAATGAAACTGTCTAGCATGTTGGAGACTGAGCAAGTGTAAAGTAGGGAAGTGTCTAGGGAATGGGAAACGGGCCATTCCCCTCCAGGGGGTCTAACCCTGATCCAGACCCAGGCTAGGGGGACTGACTGGCTTAGGGGTACAGGGGATGGGACACAGGGCCTTGCTCTTCTAGGGGTGCCAGCTCTGAGCCAGGCCCAGGTCAGAGGGACTGCCTGGCTTAGTGGGTTGGGGAAGTGGGACACAGGTCTTTTCTCCTCTAGGGGCATCTGACTCTGATCCAGCCCAGGGTTGGGGGATTGGTTGGCTTAGGTGGGTGGGGAATGCGAGATGGGGCTTTTCCTCTCCAGGGGACCAGCTCCGATCCAGCCTTAGTTCAGGGGGGCAGCGAGTGGAATATGAGGCTCTTCCCCTCCAGTCTGGCTCCTGGGAAACAAGAGCATTGACTGTGTGTAAAGAAAAGTGTTGGTGGGACTAAGCCTAATTTCTGGTTGGCAAATCTGCCTTTCACATGAAAATCAACACTGCAGCTGCCCCCCTTGTTGTCAGACCTTGGGCAGGGGATGTTGCTAGGTGTTGGGGCTTGATGTTATTAGACCTCAGTGTGGAGACCGGTCAATCCCATACCTTGCTTTCTTTATCGCTGCTGTATCCACCTGCTCTTTCTCTCTGTGATCAGCCTTGCTAAGCTATTGCTTCTGGAAGGTCCTTGACGTCTTCTCTCTATTGATCCTCTCACAGCGGGGCTTTCCCATAGCTCTATATATTGCTGCTTCCAGTCCCTCCTGCCGAGGTGTGATTCCCTTTGTGTTCACTTAACAAAGTTGTTTGTCTGGGTATTTCCCTGAAGGCCAGGGAGAGCTGTGTGTCCAGCAACTGTTCCGAGAATTGCACCTGCCACGCCTCAGGCGAGGTCATCTGTGAAGAAACAAACTGTACCGAAGAGGAGAAATGCATGCTCAGGAATGGGGTGCGCAGCTGCGTGAAGCAGGTGGGCCGGTGCACGCTGGCCCCAGGAATATGGTTCACCTCCTTTGATGGTGTCGAGAGGGAAGTCCTCCTTGATGGGGCCTACGAGGTGTCTTCCCTCTGCGAAGGGGTCGACCTCCCCTGGTTCCAGATGGTGGTCAGTGTGTTCAGAGAAGGTGGCTTGGCCGTTCCTGATGGCATCTCCGTTTTCTTCGGCGAGGATCTTATCCATGTCAATAAGAAAAAGGAGATTTGGGTAAGAGGAGGCTGGGTTAGCACACCCTAAACCAAGGGGGAGGGGCAAAAATCTGGGGGCAGGGGTGAGTCACTATTAAGATCCCTGCTTTATTGAAGGGAAGTGATCTGCCCAAAGTCATACGGTGAGTCAGTGACTGAGTTGGGAATAGAGTGCAGGACTCCTGTTAGGACCCTGCTCTAACCTCTAGACCCAGGGATAGAACCCAGGAGTCCTGGCTCCCAGCTCACCCCTATTAGACCCCACTTCTCTCTCAGAGCCACAGATTGAACCCAGAAGTTCTGACTCCCAGCCCCCCACTCAAACCCACTAGACCCTATTCCCTTCCAAGAGCAAGAACCCAGGAGTCCTGGTTCCCAGCTCACTCCTGCTCTAATCCACTAGACCCAACTCCCCTTCCAGGGGTGGGACTAAAACCCATGCGTTCTGAATTTTAGCCCACTCATCTAGCCAGTGAATTAAGCACCACACAGAGCTGGGAGACCCTAACCTCCTTCTCTAATGGTGAGCTTGTGCTGCCACCAATAGCAAGGCTGTTCCTGACATGCCAGCAGTCTCACCTGTAGTAGCTGTAGGAAGCTGTGGTGAGCAAAAGACCTTCACCAGGGTATTTAACCACGCAACCACTGGGATGAATGTTAACAGAATGTTGACACTCACCTTTGTAAACCATGTGAGATCTGTGGATGAGGACGATGATGATTTGAGTAGATCTAGTCTTGGTCCCAGCCAGAAACAAGGATGAAAAATGCATATCTGTGTTATGGGCAGGATTTTTGACAAATCATTTTTTGGACAAAATATGCCTCTTTGTTGAACCCAAAACTTTTTGTGAAACAGGCTTGGGTTTGACGAAGCTCCTAAGTGGAAAAAAACTCAGAAAAAGGATTTTCCCACATGCTCAAAATGAAACATTTCAATATTTTCAAAATGAAAAATTCTGGTTTTCCATTTCAGTATAACTTTGTGTTTCAAATTTTAAACGAATTAGTCTAAAAACAAAGTTAAAAGGAAAAAGTCAAAATAGAAGTGACACAACTTTACTGAAATGAAACATTTTGATTGGCCCGAAACAAACAAGCAAAAATTCAGATTTTTGGTTCGCGAAGTTTTTGAAGACTTTCCGTACTGATTCAGGACGAGAAAAAATTTCAAACTCTCAAAAACTTGTGGCAATACTAGAAAACCATTCCACCCCCCTCCAGCTCTAATCTGTGTATTTACAGACCTTAAAACAAACCTGCTTTGAGTTTGGTTCTAATGACTGAAGAAATATGTTCTGAGGGAGCTTGATATTCTCTGTACCAGTTATTATTATTATTTCTATTAAAGTAGGGGGGTGGGAAACTGGGAATCAGGACACCCAAGTATGGCAGCACAACGGGGCCCCAACTGTGATCAGGCCCCATTATGCCGGGTGCTGCCCAGACACACAGCGAGAGACAGTCCCTGCTCACCTGAGATCAGGGCCCCATTATGCCGGGTGCTGCCCAGACACACAGCAAGAGATCTGAGAGTCCCTGCCCACCTGAGATCAGGGTCTCTATCACACAGAGCATACAACTAAATAGACACAAAGGGAGATAAAGGATACATGGACCAACGTCACACAGGAAGTCAGTAACAGAGCCATGGACAGAACCCAGGTTTCCTGAGAACCAGTCAAATAGTTGTTCTGGGCTGGATCTCTCTGCCTCAGTTGACTGATGGCCCCAATTTATTGCCCTTCACAGTCAATATGATTAGATCTGACCCACATTTCTTCTGACTGAAAATGAAGCATTATGCTGTAAACTCGTTGGGGTGAAGACTGTGCTTTTGGTCTGTGTTTGTACAGCACTTGGCACAAAGAGGTCCTGAACCACCCCTGGGATTCCGGGTGCTGTTGCAATAGAAATAATGCCACTAATTACGGAAACATGAGCTAACGAAGACCATGTTAGGGTCAGAAAAAAAGGAGAGATGATTCCCTTAGTCACACCATGCAATGAGGAGAAGAAGAATTGGAAAGAGAGAGGCTCATCTCCCAGAGTGGAGGGGCAGAGCCTGCTCTCAGTTACATCAGTCTCAATCCAGAGTTACTCCCCTGACTGCAATGGATTTACTCGGGTTTTACACTTGTTTGAGAGCAAAATCTGACCTAGCGACTCCAGACCCCATTGCCTTGTACTGGGGTCCATAGACTATCTCTGTCTCACTACCTCCCATGGTGCCCAGCTTTTCTCTGACCTCCTTGTCTGTGCCTTCCAGGTGAGAGGGCACCAAAGGCAGCTCCCAGTGAACGTATCCAACTTGTCTGTAAGTGAGTCTCAGGGCACCATCATGATTGTCCAGGGCTCTAGAATAAAGATTCTGTTCAGCCTGAGCGGTGAGGTGACGGTGACAGTCAACGAGAGCCTGGCTAACAAGCTGTGTGCACCTTGCGGGAACTTCAACGGCGACATCTCCGACGACCTGCGGCTGCCCAGCGGGCAGATTGTGGGGAACATCACGGACATGTTTGAAGCTTGGAGGGCGCGAAACCTCTCAAGAAGGTAAGTGGCTCTTCAAAGGGCTGCTTATAGACAGCCTGGCTATTCACTCTCCACAGGTGTGATCATGTGGTTGGCTTGGTTAATAGATTCCCTACATTCCGAGGCCAAGAGGGGCTATTGTGATCATCTAGTCCTGCCACCTGTGTAACACAGGCCAGACACCTTCCTCGAAAGAATTCCTGTTGGAGCAGATCTTTTAGAAAAGCATCCAGGCTTGATTACAGAATGCTCAGTGCTGGAGGATCTACGATTGGTTTTTGGATGAAAAAAGTCAAAAATGTTCAAGGAAAGCTGATGCTCTCTTTAAAAATGATCATTTAAAGTGAAACCCCGGTTGGTTGTCTGTTGGCACGACAGCTTTGACGTCAAAATTTCAACCAGTCCTACAAAATTGCACTTCCTCCTGTTGGCCCTGTAGATCCAATGCGGCCCTGAAAGAGTGAGATGGTCCTGTTTTTGTTCCAACCACTTACGCCTGTGTAACCCCCCTGTATCCAATAGGGTTGAGCAGGTTCCCTGAAGGTGAACCTGTACTGCTGGTGTAACCCCCACACCTCCTGGGTGTGGTGTTCTGTCCCATCTAGTGGCACCGAGACCACTTAGAGAGAGAGATTAATGAGTCTGCTCTACCGCCTTAGCTAAGGGCCATATGGCTTTTAGCTAATGCAGTAGAAGCTAATGCACTAAGCTCCAGAGATCCCAGGTTTGATTCCGCCCACCGAGGACAGGGGTCTGTCACTGTTATGATGGCATTGGTGCCTAAGAAGGAAACACCCCAGATTGACTCTTAGGGTATGTCTACACTGCAATCAGGTGTGATTGCAGCTCATTTACATGTACCTGAGCTGGCTTGGATCGACTTAGCTTGCTAAAAATGGCAGTGACTGTAAAAATAGCCTGGACTAACTGCTTGAGCACCTATCTAGGGTCAGAGACAGGCTAATGGTCAGGCAGCTAGCCGGTGCCACCACCCCGATCAAAGCTAGCTCAGATAGCCCTACCCATGCTGCAGTCACCCCTCCTGATTGCAGTGTAGACATACCCTTGAATCCCAGAAGGAACTTTCAGGGCTGGCAGCTAGGAACCCCCAGCCCCCACCCAGCACCTGTGATATGGAAACCACTGGCCATGGCTACCTGCAGTACCACTTTTGTTGGAGTAAAGACAATGGCTCTGATTCTGTTCTGTGCCACCTTTGCTCTGCTTCTGCTTCAGCCCCTGGCATAAATTAGAGCAGCCACGGGCTGCTTTGGTTTATAACAGGGCTGCTTCACAGCCTGGATCAGCCCAGAATTGCTGCAGGCCCGCAGACTGTGAAGACTACCCCTCTCGCCCTATGACCCATACACTGGGACTTATGAGGTGGACAGCACAGGTCTGCCCCTGCCAGCCTTACACTGCTCTTTTCCTGGGGCAATTCTTCTTGTGTCATCTTCATGGCCCCAGAGCGAGGTGCGGGGCTGGGGCAGATGCTCTCAGTCATTGTAAGGACTCTGGGGTTCTCGATGATACCAGTGTCAGTGGAGTTCACTGGATTTCATTCCAGTTTGCTGGAGGGAGCCTCATCCAATATTTTGAGGTGGTTGGATGAAAAGTGCTGTCAATCTCAATCTGCTCTGTGACCCAGCAGGAGGGACTAATTTTTGTCTTTCTCTTTCTCTCCTAGCGATGTTTAAAAGCCACCTGAGCTGCAATGGACCCCTGCCCCCTTTCCCTTCCCTGCATTGGACTGGGCTGGCTGGTTACTCAGTAACAGGTCATAGCTTAGCACACAAACGTGTGTTCCTTCACGTAGGGCTCTCCCTGCAGCGTGGATGAGTTCAGTGGCGCCAGGTGCGTGACGGAAAATCTCATCTGGACTTGTCAATAGAGACGTTTGCAAAGGTGTGTGTGAAGCAGCAGGCTCTGGCATGCCTCGGGAAATGGCTTTCATGTTCCGCTTGGATCTGACTGTGCTAAGATCCCTTTACACCGCCTGTTAAGGCCTCTTTATGCTGCCAAAGTGGAATAAAGGAGCCTCAGCATAATGCGACTCAGGCTATTTGTCTCTCTTCTCAGCACTAGAGTGGTGTAAAGAGGGCTGGGTAATTGGGACTCCGGGCCTAGGCCTACTGCTGATACACTGCAAGGACTATGGGCGAAGGTGCTTAACCACAATCTCCCTCTATGTCCGCACTGTGTGATAGGCGATGCCTTTCCTGACCTGCTCTTCCTCCGAGACCCACACGCGGGTCATGCCCACAAATCACCCCCATCACCTCTGGCTTTCCTCACCAGGGAATTAACAGCACCGTCACAGAAAGGTCAGCCTGCGCCTTCTGATCGCTCACTGGGAGGCCAACTGGGTGCTCCTTTACACTGGCATAATTCCAGGGTCATTCCTGATTTACACAGCGGTGAGGAGAGGAGAATCAGGCCCATTTTCCCCATGAAGGAAGATAAGGGGATGTCTTAGGCTTGGTCTACACTTACCCCCCAATTCGAACTAAGGTACGCAACTTCAGCTATGTGAATAACGTAGCTGAAGTCGACATACCTTAGTTCGAACTTACCGCGGTTCAGACGCGGTCCACACGCGGCAGGCAGGCTCCCCCGTCGACTCCGCGGTACTCCTCTCGTTGAGCTGGAGTACCGCAGTTGACGGGGATCACTTCCTGGTTCGATTTATCGCGTCCAGACCAGACACGATAAATTGAACCCGGAACTTCGATTGCCAGCCATCGAACTACCCGGTAAGTATAGACTAGCCCTTAGTTGTTACCCATAGAAGAAGCAGCCAGTTCACAAATTCAGCTCAATCTCTTGTCCAAGGTGGTATCAGCTTGTGGAGCTATTGTGGGCTTTTGTTCATGTTTAGGGTTAATCTCCTGCTATAGCTCCTTCAAAGATGCAGTGGTACATTCTCCAGTCTGCTAAGTCCACTTTGTGCTATGTGGCTGGCCGGAGATAGCTAGTGGAGAACTCTCCCCGTCCAAGGGACCTATCCATGGGCAAATATCTAGCTACACCACTTCCTCCTCCAGCCACCCCAGCCCCAACGTAAGGGCAAGGGGGGCTGGGCAAGGAGGTGGCATTGTGTGGGTGGGCCAGGGAGGGGGGCAGGTATGACAGGGCCGAGCTCCACGGTTGGATGAACTGTATAGTGCATTTAAGGAATGTTGGCGATAAATACTAGAAACCCAGGGATCTGGAGGAACTAAAGAATGTGATCTTGCTCACAATCACATGCTACACACTAAGAATTGCCAAGCTGGATCTGATCAATGGTCTATCTAGTCTGATATCCCAGTCTCTGCCACCCTGGATGCAATCAATGGTCCATCTAACCTTATATCTAGAACTGATCAGAAATTTTTTTTCCCCTCCTGCAGAAAATTGTAATGAAAATGAAGGGAAAAAAATACCTTTAATCTCAGTTATCTGTGGAGAATTTAAACTTTTAATTGGAAAAACCCACTGAAAAACATTTTGGTTTTTGGTGTTTTTTCCACAGAAAGTCAGAGTTTTCTGCAGAAAGTGGACACTTTCCATGAAAAATGTAATTTAGTTGCAAACCCATTTTTCATGGATTCACCAAGGGCAAGTCATGCCTGACTAACCTAATTGCCTTCTATGAGGAGATAACTGGCTCTGTGGATGAGGGGAAAGCAGTGGACATGTTATTCCTTGACTTTAGCAACGCCTTTGATACAGTCTCCCACAGTATTCTTGCTGGCAAGTTAAAGAAGTATGGGCTGGATGAATGGACTATAAGGTGGACAGAAAGCTGGAAAGATCATCGGGCTGAACGGGAAGTGATCAATGGCTCCATGTCTAGTTGGCAGCCGGTTTCAAGCAGAGTGCCCCAAGGGTCGGTCCTGGAGCCGGTTTTGTACAATATCTTCATTAACGATCTGGAGGATGGCGTGGACTGCACCCTCAGCAAGTTTGCAGATGACACTAAACTGGAAGGAGTGGTAGATACGCTGGAGGGTAGGGATAGGATACAGAGGGACCTAGACAAATTAGAGGATTGGGCCAAAAGAAATCTGATGAGGTTCAAAAAGAACAAGTGCAGAGTCCTGCATTTAGGACGGAAGAAACCCATGCACTGCTACAGACTAGGGACCGAATGGCTAGGCAGCAGTGCTGCAGAAAAGGACCTAGGAGTTATAGTGGACGAGAAGCTGGATATGAGTCAACAGTGTGCCCTTGTTGCCGAGAAGGCTAACGTCATTTTGGGCTGTATAAGTAGGGGCATTGCCAGCAGATCGACGGACGTGATCATTTCCCTCTATTCTGCATTGGTGAGGCCTCATCTGGAGTACTGTGTCCAGTTTTGGGCCCCACACTACAAGAAGGATGTGGAACAATTGGAAAGTGGCCCTCGGAGGGCAACAAAATTGATTAGGGGTCTGGAGCACATGACTTATGAGGAGAGGCTGAGGGAACTGGGCTTGTTTAGTCTGCAGAAGAGAAGAATGAGGGGGGATTTGATAGCTGCTTTCAACTACCTGAAAGGGCGTTCCAAAGAGTATGGATCTAGACTGTTCTCAGTGGTACCAGATGACAGAACAAGGAGTAATAGTCTCAAGTTGCAGTGGGGGAGGTTTAGGTTGGATATTAGGAAAACTTTTTCACTAGGACAGTGGTGAAGCACTGGAATGGGTTACCTAGGGAGGTGGTGGAATCTCCTTCCTTAGAGGTTTTTAAGGTCAGGCTTGACAAAGCCCTGGGTGGGATGATTTAGTTGGGTCCTGCTTTGAGCAGGGGGTTGGACTAGATGACCTCATGAGGTCCCTTCCAACCCTGATATTCTATGATTCTATAATTCCTCTGCTGGGAGCCGGCTGCACAGGAAGTGTTATACTTAGAAAATGAAAACCAGCAGGCTCTTATTCAGGGGATAAGGCAATATGCCGCGTTTATTGTGAGCACAGAAAGAATCAGAGTAAGCAATCAGTTATAGCTACAACATTCCATTCACTCACACATTAATTCACACACATACACAAGTTCTGCAAGGTTGTTTTTATAGTTACCAGCCTAGAAGTTGCTCGTGCCAAGTCACTGGCCAGGTGGCCTGGACACAAGGATGGAGCCGGGCCTTGTCAGATGCACATCCAATGCTCCTGGAAGTTGGTTGCATAACCAGACCCAAAGTCCTGAGTCTTTAGGGTCTGTCTTTATAGGGATCCATCCTCATACAAGTCTATGGGGTTTACCTCATCATGCTGTTCTCACGTTTGAAGTGATAGTCAATCACGCAGATGGCACACCAATGGCGGTTCTCTTCAGTTCTTCGGCCCCCCTGTCCTTGGGGTAGTTGGGGGTGGATTCTGGTGTGCCCTCAGGGTTATCCCCTAGCGCATTCTTCGGCCAAACGGTCCTGTAGTTTATTATGATTCTAAGGGCTGGTCTACACTGCGGGGGGATCGATCCAAGATACGCAACTTCAGCTATGCAAATAGCGTAGCTGAAGTCGAAGTATCTTGGATCGAATTACCTGGGGTCCAGACGACGCGGGATCGACGGCTGCGGCTCCCCCGTCAACTGCGCTACTGCCGCTCACTCTGGTGGAGTTCCGGAGTCGACGGTGAGCGCGTTCGGGGATCGATATATCGCGTCTCGTTAAGACGCGATATATCGATCCCGGATAAATCGATTGCTACCCGCCATTACGGCGGGTAGTGAAGACGTACCCTAAGGCTGGCACCTCAACCTTTCATTACTCATCCAAACAGACAACCACAATCACACTCTATTTCACTTAACATATTTCCTATCACGTCCACATTTTATTACCTATTCCTTCTTTAACATAACCATTCTAAAATCACTGGGGCATGACAGGCTCCAATAGACCTATTCATTCCACTTGTAACATATGAAAAGAAAACAAGCAAGATAAGAATGCAAGAGTCGGGGTTAACAGATCTCATTCCTGAGTTCAGAAAAACAGTTGTAACAGAAACTGTCCTTAATGGTAATCTTATCACTTTAGAACAGGATGTTTTGGGATGTGCTTCTACAATTAACACAGACCTTGTAAACTGACAGGCATATTTCAAATACCACAGACTCAGCAAGCTGAGAGGCATATTTCTTTCTAATGGGCAGGCCAAATCCAGGGTCTGTTCTGGGCCATTCTTTCTCACACTCTCCCATAACATAAATGTATTTATTATTATTTTAATCCAACATAACTCCATGCTGGGATACCATGCTGGTAAGAAACTAGCCAGCCTTCCTGTCTGAATGTCAATGGAATCTACACGTTCCCGCATTTTCCAATGAAGCACCCCCATCAGAAAATCTGCAGCCAGCTGTAGCTAGGAACTGAGTTATTCACCATGCAGTGCAGAAGCAACATTATTAATCCTTCCCCGTGCTACGCATTATTCTTTCTATTAACCAATAACCATCATAGCACATAGTCACTGTCAGGGTTCTCCCCCCACTCTGAACTCTAGAGTACAGATGTGGGGGCTCGCATGAAAGACCCCCTAAGCTTATATTCTACAGGCTTAGGTTAAAAACTTCCCCAAGGCACAAATTCCTTTCCTTGTCCTTGGACGGTATTGCTGCCACCACCAAGTGATTTACACAAAAATTCAGGGAAGGGTCACTTGGAGTCCCAATCCCCCCAAAATAGCCCCCCCAAGTCCCTTCACCCCCTTTCCTGGGGAGGATTGAGAAATAAATACCTACCCAGTTGCCTTAGCAATGTGAGCACAGACCAGACCCTTTGTCTTCAGGACACTGAAATCAATCAAGTTCTTTAAAGAAGAAGATTATTTATAAAGAAAAAAGGAAAAGAATCACACCTGCAAAATCAGGATGGAAGTTAACTTTTACAGGGTAATAGAAAAATTTAAACACAGAGGATTTCCTTCTGGGTTTTGCTTCACAATTACAAAACAGGAATGAAACTACCTCTGTAGCACAGGAAAATTCACAAGCCAAAACAAAAGATAACCTAACGCATTTCCTTGCCCTACTCACAGTTTCTGTGGTTTTAGTTGAAGTATTCCAGGTATGGTTTTGGGGAGATTGTGTACCTGCTGGCTTTGCCCTCCATCCGGAGAGAGAACAACTCACACAACAACAAATAAATCCTTCCTTCCCCCAGATTTGAAAGTATCTTCTTTTCTCATTGGTCCTTCTGGTCAGGTGCCAACTAGGTTATGAGAACTGCTTAACCCTTTACAGGTAAGGCAATCCAGTACAGCTGCCAGGGATACATAAAGGTTGCTACCCTTCCCCCTATATTCATGACACGCCCACCCAAATCACAGAGGGTGCTGGACAGCCTGTTCCACACTGGCTGTGATTTCTTCCTGGAACTCTAGGAGAAAACAGAGTTAATAAGACACATGCACTTCTGCACATACAGCTGATTATATAAGAACTAACAGTATTTCCCAGATTTCAAGGATGATTTTAACCAGTTGATTCTGGGAAACTTTCACGGGAGAGTGCATCTGCCACTTTGTTAGAAGCTCCTGAAATGTGTTGTATTTCAAAAACAAAATTTTGGAGAGCTAAATGCCACCAAAGAAGTTTCTTGTTATTTTCCTTGATGGCTTGAAGCCACTTCAGTGCAGCATCGTCAGTCTGCAGGTGGAAACGCCATCCCCAAACGTATGGGCGTAGCTTCTCCAGAAGTGTACACAATGGCATAACATTCCTTTTCGGTGACTGACCAGTGGCTTTCCCCCTCAGACAGTTTTTTTATGAGAAACACGACAGGATGGAATTCTTGATCTGTTCCTTCCTGCATTAAAACTGCTCCCACACCACGCTCGGACGCATCTGTGATTACTAGGAATGGTTTGTCAAAGTCTGGGGCCCTTAGCACAGGGTCAGACATGAGTGTTGCTTTAAGCTGGTTAAAGGCCTTCTGACACCCATCAGTCCACTGAACTGCATTTGGCTGTTTCTTTTTGGTTAGGACTGTCAGTGGGGCGGCGATTTGGGTGTAGTGTGGTATAAATCGCCTGTAATATCCGGCCAAGCCTAAGAAGGATTGGACCTGTTTCTTTGACTTTGGGACAGGCCACTTTTGGATAGCATCCACTTTGACCTGTAGGGGGTTGATAGTTCCTTGACCCACCTGGTGTCCAAGGTAAGTCATCCTGTTTAGGCCTATTTGACACTTTTTAGCCTTAACAGTTAGTCCTGCCTCCCTTATGCGCTCAAATACGTTTTGTAGCTGTGCCAGGTGTTCTGCCCATGAATCAGAAAAGATGGCCACATTGTCAAGGTAAGTGACTGCAGATTCTCCAAATCCCGCTAAGAGACTATCTACAAGTTTTTGGAAGGTGGCGGGTGCATTTTGCAGCCCGAAAGGGAGCACGTTAAATTCATACAGCCCAACATGGGTGATGAAGGCTGACCTTTCCTTGGCGGATTCATCCAGCTGTACTTGCCAGTACCCCTTGGTTAAGTCTAAGGTAGAGATGAACTGCTCACGTCCCAGTTTCTCCCATAGCTCATCTGTGCATCGCATTGGATAGTTGTCTGGGCGAGTTACAGCATTTAGCTTATGGTAGTCCACGCAAAAGCGTATTTCCCCATCTGATTTGGGAACTAGAACCACTGGAGATGCCCATTCACATTCAGAGGGGTGGATTACACCCATCTGTAGCATGTACTGGATCTCCCTATAGAATTATAGGAGTTTTGGTTTGAGGAGCCACCCGGTAGGGTTGGGATCTAATTGGGTGAGCATTACCTGTGTCAATGGAGTGGTATGCCCGTTCGGTCCATCCTGGGGTGTCTGAGAAAATTGGCACAAAGCTAGTGCACAGGTCCTTGATCTGCTGTTGCTGTATATGTCTGAGTGTCATAGAGAAGTTCACCTCTTCCACGCCACCGTCACTTTTTCCTTCGTAGTAGACACCTTCAGGCCACTCAGCGTCATCTCCTCCCTGGGCTGTCAACTGAAAAACCTTGAATTCTCTGGGCTTTAGAGAATTAACATGGTATACCTTAGGCTTTAGGTTTGAGGTTGGGGATGCCATGAGATAGTTAACAACTCCCAGGTGCTCTTGGACCGTAAATGGCCTTTCACTCAACACTTCCATCTTATGGACCTGGAGCGCCTTGAAGACCATGACCTGGTCCCCTACTTTGAAGGAACACTCTCTGGAATGTTTATCATACCAGGTCTTTTGCTCTTCCTGAGCATCATTTAGGTTTTCTCTAGCAAGAGCTAAAGAGTCTCGGAGGGTGTTTTGTAGGTTGTTTACAAAGTTCAGAATGTTAGTTCCTGGAGAAGGTGGAAACTGCTCCCATTGCTGCTTCGCCAACTGTAATGGCCCCTTAGCCTCGCGGACATAAATGAGTTCAAATGGTGAAAAGCCCAAACTTGGATGTGGTACAGCCCTGTAGGCAAAGAGCAACTGCTATAACACTAGGTCCCAATTGCTGGAGTGTTCATTCACAAATATACGTATCATGGCCCCCAAAGTTCCATTAAACTTCTCCACCAGGCCATTTGCTTGATGGTGGTAATGGGTGGCAACCAAGTGGTTCACCCCATAGAATCATAGAATATCAGGGTTGAAAGGGACCTCACGAGGTCATCTAGTCCAACCCCCTGCTCAAAGCAGGACCAAACTCCAACTAAATCATCCCAGCCAGGGCTTTGTCAAGCTTCACCTTAAAAGCCTCTAAGGAAGGAGATTCCACCACCTCCCTAGGTAACCCATTCCAGTTCTTCACCCCGCTTCTAGTGAAAAAGTTTTTCCTAATATCCAACCTAAACCTCCCCCACTGCAACTTGAGACCATTACTCCTTGTTCTGTCATCTGGTACCACGGAGAACAGTCTAGATCCATCCTCTTTGGAACCCCCTTTCAGGTAGTTGAAAGCAGCTGTCAAATCCCCCCTCATTCTTCTCTTCTGCAGACTAAACAATCCCAGTTTCCTCAGCCTCTCCTCATAAATCATGTGCTCCAGCCCCCTAATCATTTTTGTTGCCCTCCGCTGGACTCTTTCCAATTTTTCCACATCCTTCTTGTAGTGTGGGGCCCAAAACTGGACACAGTACTCCAGATGAGGCCTCACCAATGTTGAATAGAGGGGAATGATCACATCCCTTGATCCCAAAGTGCTGTTAGCCTTCTTGGCAACAAGAGCACACTGTTGACTCATATCCAGCTTCTCGTCCACTATAACTCCTAGGTCCTTTTCTGCAGAACTGCTGCCTAGCCATTCGGTCCCTAGTCTGTAGCAGTACATGGGATTCTTCCGTCCTAAGTGCAGGACTCTGCACTTGTCCTTGTTAAATCTCATCAGATTTCTTTTGGCCCAATCCTCTAATTTGTCTAGGTCCCTCTGTATCCTATCCCTACCCTCCAGCATATCTACCACTCCTCCCAGGTTAGTGTCATCTGCAAACTTGCTGAGGGTGCAATCCATGCCATCCACCAGATCATTAATGAAGTTATTGAACAAAATTGGCCCCAGGACCGATCCTTGGGGCACTCCGCTTGATACCAGCTGCCAACTAGACATGGACCCATTGATCACTACCCATTGAGCCCGATGATCTAGCCAGCTTTGCTATTCACCTTTTAGTCCATTCATCCAGCCCATACTTCTTTAACTTGCTGACAAGAATACTGTGGGAGACCGTATCAAAGCTTTGCTAAAGTCGAGGAATAACACGTCCACTGCTTTCTCCTCATCCACAGAGCCAGTTATCTCTTCATAGAAGGCAATTAGGTTAGTCAGGTGAATTCATGCTGACTGTTTCTGATCACTTTCCTCTCCTCTAAGTGCTTCAGAATTGATTCCTTGAGGACCTGCTCCATGATTTTTCCAGGGACTGAGGTGAGGCTGACTGGCCTGTAGTTCCCCGGATCCTCCTCCTTCCCTTTTTTAAAGATGGGCACTACATTAGCCTTTTTCCAATCATCCATGACCTCCCCCGATCGCCATGAGTTTTCAAAGATAATGGCCAATGGCTCCGCAATCACATCCGCCAACTCCTTTAGCACCCTCGGATGCAGCGCATCCAGCCCCATGGACTTGTGCACGTCCAGCTTTTCTAAATAGGCCTGAACCACTTCTTTCTCCACAGAGGTCTGGTCACCTCCTCCCCATGCAGTAGTCTGGGAGCTGACATTGTTCGTGAAGACAGACCCTAAAAAAGCATTGAATACATTAGCTTTTTCCATATCCTCTGTCACTAGGTTGCCTCCCTCAATCAGTAAGGGGCCCACACTTTCCTTTACCTTCTTTTTGTTGCTAACATATCTGAAGAAACCCTTCTTGTTACTCTTAACATCTCTTGATAGTTGCAACTCCAAGTGTGATTTGGCCTTCCTGATTTCACTCCTGCATGCCTGAGCAATATTTTTATGCTCCTCCCTGGTCATTTGTCCAATCATCCACTTCTTGTAAGCTTCTTTTTTGTGTTTAAGTTCAGCAAGGATTTCACTGTTAAGCCAAGCTGGTCGTCTGCCATATTTACTATTCTTTCTACACATCGGGATGGTTTGTTCCTGCAACCTCAATAAGGATTCTCTAAAATACAGCCAGCTCTCCTGGACTCCTTTCCCCCTGATGTTATTCTCCCAGGGGATCCTGCCCGGAGTCAAAGTCTGCTTTTCTGAAGTCCAGGATCCGTATTCTGCTGCTCTCCTTTCTTCCTTGTGTCAGGATCCTAAACTCGACCATCTCATGGTCACAGCCTCCCAGGTTCCCATTCGCTTTTGCTTCCCCTACTAATTGTTCCCTGTTTGAGCAGCAGGTCAAGAAGAGCTCTGCCCCTAAGTCGGTTCCTCCAGCACTTGCACCAGGAAATTGTCCCCTACACTATCCAAAAACTTCCTGGATTGTCTGTGCACCGCTGTATTGCTCTTCCAGCAGATATCAGGGTGATTGAAGTCCCCCATGAGAACCATGGGAGGAGGTTGGCAAAAGCCAGGAGCAAACCAAAAACTGCAGTTTTCTTGACACTGAATTTTTCTGAGATTTTTCTCCCATCAAAAGTTTCCATTTTTTTGACATTTTTGTCCTAATTTTTGTTTCCAAAGATCAAATTGTTTTGAGGCAGCAGGAAAATGCCATTTTCTAGTCAGCTGTACTCTTAATATCCGGTCAGAATTGCACATTTTGTGAGCCCCCAAGACAGTGGAGCGTATAGCTGCTTTGTATTCATGGCTCCATAGAGTCCCAGGCCAGAAGGGGTCAGTGTGATGCACTCATCTGACCCTCTGTAAAACACGGGCCAGAGACCTTCCCTGAATTAATTCCTCTTTGAGCTAGAGCAGATCAATTAACAAAACATCCCATCTTGGTTTAAAAAGTGCCAGTGATGGAGAATCCACCATGACTTTGGTGAGTTGTTCCAATGGTTAAATACTCTCCCTATTAAAAATCAATGCCTGATTTTTCTGTCTGAATTTGTGTAGCTTCGACTCCCAACCACTGGATCTTGTGAGACTTTTTTCTGCTAGATTGCAAAGCCCATTATCAAATATTTCTTCGCCATGTGAGGTACTGGGAAGCTCATCTGAACTTCATCATGGTTGTCGGAGCTGCCGATCCCTGGTCCTTCAGTCTTGTTCTTTCAGTTTCTGCTCCAATACGTCTCCAACTTGGATCCCTCCCTTCATTTGGATCCTTGTCCATTTCCACATAACATATTCATTATCTTTTCTCCAGTCAGCATTAAGCCTTTGTCCATGTAACCAGTACAACACACATACGCAAGCGTCAATTTACACAGGTTTTGCTGTTTATACAATTTCCTTGTCATTTGTGTTTTCATGTCATCTTGACCTTCTTTTTCCCAGTAAAAGGGACTTTTACAATTTCATGTTTGTCATACTAATTAACTTCTCCTGTTACCTAAAATCTTCCAGCACGACATATTCCGTGAACAAAACATCACCTGTGTCCTGTCAGCAGGAGCATTGTTTTAGCAAATCTATGTAAGGGGAAAAAAACTTGCCAAAAAAATTATTCATGTGAGAAAAATGTAAGCAGAGGCCTTGGGCTGTTACCGCCTCCATAATTATAAATTATATCAGTAGCCATAATTATAAAGTTTTAAACTCTGACTAAAAAAGCTCTTAATTTTACTATTTAATAATTCTTCAGCTTTATATTTGAATTTGGTAATTCAATGTGTATGTATTGTCGTAACCTTGCTACTACAGACAAGGTGCTGACAAGTCATAGCAACAAAGCCGGTTCATCACTGGGCAACCTTTGGAAGCTTCAAACGAAGTTAAAAGTCTATAAAGCTGTCTAACTTGTGAGCTGGGTGTGAGACCTGGACCTGCTCTGTTAAACTGCTAGATGAGTTCCATTTACAACATCTGTGTGCCATGCACTGCATCGCACCGCCGGATAAAGTTACCAGTAACGAGGTTCTGGAACATAGTCACTCCACAGGGATTGAAACCACGCTTATCCCATCGCCAGGGCTGGATTATGGTTATGAGGGACCTAAGGCTAATGGGAGGGAAGGGCCTAACAATATGAATAACATATTGCAAAAAAATGCTGAAGTCATCAAACGTTTCTCACACACA